>NW_005871100.1:3575694-3679984 GCF_000147115.1 Myotis lucifugus | reverse complement strand
GGGGGGGGGGGGGGGGGGGGGGCTCTGCGAGAAGGGGGGAGGGCCCTGGGGGAAGGAGAGGGTGGGCGACCCAGGCCCAGCCTAGGGAGGGCCCCACCCAGGGTGGGCAACGCACCCTCCCACACAGATGCTGGGGCCTGACTGTGACACAGGAAGGGGCGAGGGCAAGCAGATGGTCCCCAGGCGCTGGCGGCTGGCTGGGAAGGGAAGGGCGGACAGATCCTCAAAAAACCACCGCAGCAAAAGGCTCTGGGAGCTGATCCCCTCCACTCCCAGCCACTCCTCTCACCTTGTAAACATCCCCAGGATCTAGGGGCTGGAGGGCTCAGCAGATGGCAGCCTTGGGAGTCCCAGGGCGTGGAGAGGTCTATGCGGACACTACCACCCAAATCCCTTCCCCGGGTTAACCGGCATCTATGAATAAGGGGAGAAGTGGGAAGGAGGAGCCAGAGGGGAACGTTCCTCTCCTTGAGCCCCTGCTTCTTCCACCTCCCCCACTAGCCCACAGGTAGGAAGACTGAGGCAGGGAGAGCGGGGGAAGACCAGAGAAAAAGAAAAAGGAGGAGGAGGAGGAGGAGGAGGAGGAGGAGAAGGAGGAGGAGGAGGAGAAAGCAGGAGATAGAAAGACAAGATCTCCACCGAGGGACCTTTCTTTAGAATCCCAGGACTGGGGCTTTGAATCGGGTGTGGAGAGGGGCAGCCTCAGTGGGTTAGCGCTAGGAGGGCTGAGGAGTGCGGGAAGGAGAGCTGTGGGGCCGCAGTTCTGGGGAGGCCTGCCTCCCGCCCTCACCTGCCTGGCCTGGCAGCTTGCTCCGAGCTGGCGCTGTTTCCTAAAGGTTCTGGCTCCCCTTCCCCGGAAGACCTGGCGGGGAACCTGTGGGGGCTACTCCTAAAGGCACCATTTGATTCCATTTAACTCACCAAGTGCAACACGCCCCGCCCCAGCTCTGCGTGGGGGTCCCCTCCTGTCCTCAAAGACTCACAAGAGCACCCAGTCACTAGTCACTTGCTCTTTCTGGGCATTTTTGGTGACGTCTCTTTCAGGACCAAAGGCAGGGGAGGGGGGAACCCTGTGAGTGGAACCTCTGCAAACCCCAATACTGCCGCCCACGCTCGCTGCGCCCCTGCCCCAAGGCTCTGGTGAGAGCCGTGCCTTCGGGCAGCAGGGCCTCTGGCACGGCCACTGGAGGGGCCGCATTAGCCGGCGCCTCTTCCCTTGAAAAACCTGTTTTGGGGGGAATTCGTTGACTCTGAATGAATACCTTAAACTATGGGCGAGAAGAGGCCACTCTCAGAACCGCTCCCCACCCTACATACCTGAGGTGCAGTCGAGGCCCCAGCAAGTGGGAGAGCGATTTCTTCTACCAGCGAGCCTGGAGGTCAAGCCGGGCAGTAGAAACCTCAGGCCACCTAGAAGGGGAGGGGAAATAAAAAAAAAAAAAAAAAAAGCAAACACTATGAGTCAGCAGCCAAGGCGGGTCTTTAAAGAAAAAATTTAAGACATTTATCTCCAGCCCCGTGGGGAAGAAAAATAGCAACGGTTGTTCCCAGGAGGAGGGAGATAGCTGGGTAGGGATGGGAGGAGGAAGAGGAGAGGACACCCCAGGTTCAAGCTCTCCAGACAGCTCGGGGAGGGGCGGACTGTGTTGTTCGGTAGCTTGTACAGAGACTCTGGAGCCGTTTGAGGTTAGCTCGCCAGGGACGGGCGGTTGTAATAATGCCCGGAGCAGCGAGCCTTGTGACTCGGCCTTCAGACCCCTAAAATAGGGTTATGGGTTTTCTTATCTGTGTCAGATCAAGGCACCAAGCTAAGAAAACCAAAGCCGAAGCAACAATAAAAAACCCCAAACGCGTATTCAATTACCGAGCCCGCAGCCCCTGCGGTACTCGCGGCGCGCACGCAGCTCGGCTTTCTTCCTGCGGAATCGCATTTGCATCCTCTGCCTGGTGTCTCCCGCGCTCAGTGTGCGCGTCTCTCTGCTTTCACACTCTCCTCCCCATTCGAGCGAGGCCCACACCTGGCGCATCACTGCCGAGCCATTAGCTGCGGGTCTCCTTTCATCTCCGCCGTGGCAGACGTTTCTATTTATCCACTTGCGCTCGCCGAGTGGCGTCACCAGCGGTACTGTAATGACGATTGCAGCAGGAGGATGACAGCTTAGAAGAAGAGGGCAATGGGGCTTCCTCCCAGAGGCGGTGCGGCGCAGAGGAGCGGGCGCATCACAAGGTGACCCCAGCTCCCCACCGCCGCCACCGCCGCCACCGGCCACCTCGCGCTCCGGCCGCTCCGCGCCCAGCCCGTCGCCTGGCTTCTCTTTCTCCCTCCCGCGGCCAAGATCTGTCGGACCTCTGGGGACCCAGGGAGCCGGGGGGCTAGGAGCTCACTTGGGGCTTCCCCCCTCCTCCCTCCGGAGGTCTCTGGGATGGAGAGCCGAAAGGACATGGTGATGTTTTTGGATGGGGGACAGCTTGGCACTCTGGTTGGCAAGAGGGTCTCCAATTTGTCCGAAGCCGTGGGCAGCACGCTGCCGGAGCCGCCCGAGAAGATGGTGCCCCGTGGCTGCCTGAGCCCTCGGGCCGGTCCCGCGGCCTCGCGGGGGAGCCTGGAGGAGGAGCCGGTGGACGGACTAGCAGGAAGCGCGGCGGGGCCGGGCACCGAGCCGCGGGCAGCCGGGGCAGCTGCGCTCGGCCCCGGACCGCCGGCCCCCTCGGCCGCCGACAGCATCTCGGGCCAGGGGCAACCCAGCAGCTCGGACACGGAATCGGATTTCTATGAAGAAATCGAGGTGAGCTGCACCCCGGACTGCGCCACGGGCAACGCCGAGTACCAGCACAGCAAAGGTAGCCACCGCCCCCTTTCGGGCCTCCCACCGCGCCCACCTTCCACTTCAGTTCTGGAGGGAAGGGTGACTCCCTTCTCCCGGGCAGGGTGGCCGGGGGCCCACTTGAGCAGTTCGCCCCTGCTGTCTGCGCCCTCGTGGGGTCTCCTTCTGCGCTCTGGCATAGGCGGGACTGAGGGTGACAGCTAGGCTTGGGTGGTGGTGGTGGGGTGAGACGAAAGCCCTGGGCTTGAGGGGGATTTAAAATGCACCCCAACCCCCCAGAGTTTTGTGGTTCTGCTTCAACTGCCTCTGGGAGATACCTTCCCCAGGCGTGAGTGAGATCAAACGCGGGTCCCGGCAGTTTGTGGCTGGCGGGGTGTAAGGCGCATCCAGGCGCGGAAGCGGGGAGTCCATAAAAAACCGTAAAATCGAGGCTGAGCCGGGCCGCCTGGGTGCTGAGGCCCTTCGACCAGTTTGCACGTCGGTCAGAGGTCCAAATTACCTTGTCACTTCCCTGGCTCGGTGGCGCCAGGTCGGAAATGGTCCCAATGATCTAATTGCCTTTGGTCTCCGGTTGCATTTGAAAAGGCAGAGCTCTGGCCCGCCCCCTCCCCCTTTGCTTCCCAGTCCCACTTCTCCACCCAAAGGAAAAGGAGCCGCGGGGGGCAGGAGCCCCACCCTTCGCTGGATTAGGCCCAAAGGAGGGGGCTGTCACTTGAATTGGAGACCCCCTCCCAATTGGAGACCCACACTGACCAGGGGCGAGTGTGTGTGTGTGTGTGTGTGTGTGTGGTGAACCGCCAGGGGGGGAGTCTCCCGAGAGGGTGGACAGCTAGAGGCCCACCAGCAGACTCTCCCACAAAGCTGCTGCGGTGGCGGGAAGAGCCAGCTATGGAGGGAAAACCACCGGCCTTGGCAGCCAACTCCTTGTTGAGCACTCCCACTCTCCATTCTCACCTCCACCCAGACTCCCTACCGCAGCGCGGCCTTAGAACAGCTCCTCCACTCAGACATTCTAAGGTAACAGGGTACCGAAGCACACTCCATGCCACCTTGCAACACATGCCTCCACACAAAGCAAGAAAACAGTCATGCCAGCATCCCACAATGCACCAAGACCAGAGTTCACAGCGCTCCAGTGGATGATGCATCACAGTCCGTTTGCTCGTCAGATACCACAGCTTGCCCACTCCTGGCAACGGCCAGCTGCGAGCTCAGACGGCTGCATCTCCCCTGTGCCCTGGGGCAGGTGTCTGGGGTGGGGGGGGGGGGAAGGGGTCTGGGCTTATACCCGCAGGCCGTCCAGGCCTAGGCCGCTATGTGCTCCTCTGCATGGTGAGCCCTTTCTGGTTTCTTGAAGTCCCCAGCACCCCAGCACAAGCAGTTACTGGAGGGGGGTCCCTATGCACCCCGAATCCACAGCCCCACATCAGCAGCCTTTTTGTCTGTTGTGTTGTGTTGTGCTCTTGGCTCTGGGCTCCCTGCAGGGCCGGGCTCGGAGGCGCTGACCGGCAGTCCCCACGGCGGCAGCGAGGCCCCCAAGAGCACTGGCGGGGGCTCGCAGGGCAGCCTGGCCTGCAGCGCCAGTGACCAGATGCGCCGGTACCGCACCGCCTTCACCCGGGAGCAAATTGCGCGGCTGGAGAAGGAATTCTACCGGGAGAACTATGTGTCCAGGCCGCGCAGATGCGAGCTGGCTGCCGCCCTGAACCTGCCAGAAACTACCATCAAGGTATGCGCTCCGGGGCCCGGGGAGAGGGGCGCGCCCACTCGGCAGGGAGCAAATACCACTGCCCGGTCCCTAACGTGTGCGGGGCCCGTTATCGGGGTCTGTGGGCTCCCGCCCACGTGGCGGCTGGGCTGGGGGTGCAGGCAGGTGTGGCCGCTGTACCTCCCGACAGTCCTCAGGCAGCCACCGCGGCAGGAGGTCAGCTCTGTCCCTTCCGAGCGGAATAAACAGCAGGATGGATGCTGCGACGTGACAAGGGAGTGTCCCAAGGGAGAGCGATTGGAAGGGGCTGTTTGTGCCCCCTCAGACCCGTGGAGTCCCTGGTCCCCCACGACCGCACTGGCGCCGGGAGGCAGGGCGGACCCTGGGGTCTCTCTGAGCCCCTCCTGGGGGGCTCCAGCTCCAGGTGGCGGTGGGGGGATCGGTGTCGTCCCCTGCAGGGGGCAGGCCTCCGGGCCCAGCCTGCGCCTCTCCCCCCGCAGGTGTGGTTCCAGAACCGGCGCATGAAGGACAAGCGGCAGCGGCTGGCCATGACGTGGCCGCACCCGGCCGACCCCGCCTTCTACACGTACATGATGAGCCACGCGGCGGCCGCGGGCGGGCCTGCCCTACCCCTTCCCGTCGCACCTGCCCCTGCCCTACTACTCGCCCGTGGGCCTGGGGCGCCTCCGCCTCGGCCGCCTCGCCCTTCAGCGGCCCGCTGCGCCCCCTCGACACGTTCCGCGTCCTGTCGCAGCCCTACCCGCGGGCCCGAACTGCTGTGCGCCTTCCGCCACCCGCCGCTCTACCCCGGGCCCGCGCACGGCCTGGGCGCCTCGGCCGCCGGGCCCTGCTCCTGCCTCGCCTGCCACAGCGGCCCCGCCAAACGGGCTGGCGCCCCGCGCCGCCGCCGCCTCGGACTTCACCTGTGCCTCCACGTCCCGCTCGGACTCCTTCCTCACCTTCGCGCCCTCCGTGCTCAGCAAAGCCTCCTCCGTGGCGCTGGACCAGAGAGAGGAGGTGCCCCTAACCAGATAAGGGGCTGCCCGCGGGCTGCCGGCTCCAGGACGCCCCGTGGGGGGGCCGGGGACTCAGCCAGCACCCCTCCCCGCCCCCTGGGCGCCGAGGGGAAAGAAGGGGCCCGAAAAACACCATCAGGACTCGTCCTCGTGGAGGAACTCCCGGAAGCGGCCTCGGCCGGCCCGTTGGGGCAGCAAGGGTGGGACTGGCAGGCAGAAGCCGAGGACCTGCCTCTGGGGCACCCCTCTGGGCCCCTAGTCATCGGACCCCCTGCCCCTAACCCGGGTGGAGGCCTTGGCTCCAAAGCTAAACAAACTTAGCAGCAAGAGCAACGAATATCCAGCCCCCCAGCCTCCCCCCCCACAGGCCCTTCCTCACCCGGGGTACCCCTCTCCCCTCTCCCCCTCCCCCCCCCAAAGTCAAGCCCAAGCACTGGAAGGGGAATTGCTGTCTCTCTACAAAATGCTGTGTGCGCAGCGCCGGTAGAGACTACTCTTGGCCAGCTTTCCCGGGCGGGAAGGGCTGTGGATGGCAATGCACCAGCCATCGAGGGGGAGTGAGAGAGATGATGTGCTGCCACGGGGAATCCTGGGCCTCCCCAGCACCTGGGGACTCGCTGGCCTTCCTGGAGCCTCACTTACACGACACCTTCTGGTTCTGCCATTTACTAGCACCTGATCTCTTTCCTCCTCGCTTCTCCATCGCTCTCAACTTGCAACTCCATCTCCACCCCCCGCCCCCCCCCACACACATTTTGTTCTAAGGTTGGTAGGGAGGCTGCAGACCCCCCAGGACCCCTTGGCCCTACACATTCTGCTTAGTAAGTGATGTGTGTGTGAGGAGGGTTTGTGAATGTTGAATGTATAATAATGATCACCATGCAGCCAGCCAGAGCTGAGCTGTTAACAAGGCGCCCAGGGAAGAGCTTAGGGAGTGGGGCCTCATCCCCCTCCCTCAGTATCTGCAGGCAAATCAGAGGCGATTTCCAGCCTTTGCCTGCACCAGGAGCTTTCCGGCCTTCCCTTTGTATTTGGCATCTCACATCATTCTCCCTCTCATTCTCCTCCCAAGCTGCCACTGGAGCCTGGCTTTCAGATACTATTGGGAGCTTCTGCCCATTCGAGGGCACTTGTCTTTCCCCCTTCACCAAGGGTCTGCTTGGAGCCACCCCCAAAACTCTTCACTCCCACACTCATTCTTTGCAGCCAGAAGTGAGAGACAGGAGACCCTGTTACCCCCCCAATGCCAAGCTTCGCTCTGGCTGGGAGGCAGTGGTTCATTTTGGTTTGGTTTTCCTTTGAAGCCCAAAGAATTTTGCTGTTACAATTTGTTGATCACATTGCAATAAAAGCTGGACATGATTCTCACTTTAGCATTTTAATTTTTTGGCAGCAGGCAGGAGCTTGACTCCTTTTGAATTGCTAGCTCAGCCACTTGAGGCTTGGGCAGGGAAGCAACCAAGAGATGGACCCCAAGACAGAGTCCCTCAAATCTCTGCTGGGACTGGCAGGCTCCTCGCGGGCTGGCACAGAGGTGGAGAAGGCAGGCTCCCAACTGCCCCCAGGCGCGGGTCTCCTTAGTTCTGCGCTTGGTGGGAGCCTCCGGGGCTAAACGGGCAGAGCACTGACCCCACTTGGTGCTCCCCCCTGCGATGCTCCCGTCTCCACTTGCTCCAACCCTTTGAGGAAAGGCGACTCTGCTGTAGTTTCCTGGCCCCTTGGCCAACCAAGTAGAGATGAACGAGGCAGTGGGGGTGGAACTGGGTCTGAACATTAGGGGTCAGGGAGATGAGGGAGGAGGAGGTCTTGGTTGGGATGGAAGGGTCGGCACCACCCTCAAACTGGCAGTCAGCTCCAAGGATGGATTTCTGGGCTGTCAGGGCCAGTCTCCGCAGCCACCTCACTCCCATCCTCTGTCAGCACAGAAGAGCCACGTGGCTGCCTCTGAAGTCCTGCTCCAGCAGGCTGGGTCCTCCGTGGGTGGATCCACTGGCAGGTGTGGGCCCCTCAATTGGCCTTCACCCTCCTTTGAGGCCCAGAGCAAACCTTTCTGCCCACAGTGCCGCCTGCCCTCCCCAGCACCGCCTCGTGCTGAGGTCTCCGCGCCCCGCAGCCTCCTCTCCACTCCCCGCCCCGCCCCTGCGCAGCTCCTTCCGCGGCCCGGAAGCTCCCGGTGCCAAATCCCGGCAAATCCCGCGGTTACTTCGAGTTGGGCCAAGAGATTGCTTGCGACAGGTAAATGGGCTGCGGGTTGCCGTAATGCCAGGCGTATTTTCAGTTAATAGGGAGGGAAAATGAGGTGTCTGCAGCGATATTGGAAAGTACAAGATCGATGATCCGGCCTCGTGTCCAATCAGCAGCCTTTAATTGACTGTATTTTCTGGGTAATTGAGCCTCTCTTCCTCCAAATTGAAGTGGAAGATGTAACAATACATCTTGCCAGGAGGAATTACTCATTACTTCATAATGAAATTTCCCTTTTGCCAAGGTTTGCGGTTTGGCGCTGGGCACAGCTTCTCCCACTCCCTCCCCCACCCGTGCACCTGAAAACAGGTTTGCCCGCCTGCATCTGCAGCCACAAGTGGCCTGATACCTCCATGGGCGGGGGAGGGGAGGGGAGATAACCATGAATAAGACACTGCCCCTCCACGGCGCAGCCATTTCACCTGTAAAATGAGAAGGCAGAGGGGCTGGAATGGTATTATCGTTACAATTTTTCAACATGCTGAACGCCTGTTTAGCTTTGCCCCGTTTCCGTCCCGTTTTGCAGGTGGGAAAACAGAGGCTCCTGGTCTCACACAGCCATGAGTGGCCCACACAGCTTTGAGCTTCCCGCTCCCGCTTCCTCTCCCTTGTCCTGAGCCTCTTTGGGGCCCATGGGCCACGGTCACCCCTCACAAAGTCTGACACCTCACTTGCCACTCACACTCCCTGGGCTCCTCAGCCTAGTGGAACCAGGAGGGGAGGGTCTGGTAGCAAAGACCCGCGCTCCATCTCGGCCAGCCCAGCCCAGCCCGCAACACCAGCCGCCCCGCAGCCCCTGTGCGTGCTCAGCGCGGCCCGTCGCTCGCTTGTTAGCGAGTGATTGATTGCCTTATTAAAGCGTGTTCTTGTAAGTGTGACCAAACTGATTGCATTGCATATGTTTGGGATAATGCTCATTTTAAACAACAGGATAAAGAGGATGAGCTCGGCAGACGAAATGATTCTGGCCAGCAGCTCCCTAACTCTGGCATTAAATTGCCCAGTTACATAGCAAATCACTTGGTTCCTCCACCCTGGTCCCCATTTTTTCCCTGGCCTGCAGTTTGATCGAATCCTGCAAGGTGGTGTGCCCCACGCGTGGCTTCTCTAGTGGCTACATGGGCTCTGTCTTCCCAGCGGAGAACCCTGCACTCCCACCGCCCAGACATCCAGTCCTCCTGCCGCATCCCAGGCGGAGGGAAGAGGAGCTCAGAACCCATCCTTTCACCCCAGGCCTCCCAGGGGAACGTGGCCCTAGGCCAGTGATGGCAAACCTTTTGAGCTCCGCGTGTCAGCATTTTGAAAAACCCTAACTTAACTCTGGTGCCGTGTCACATATAGAAATTTTTTGATATTTGCAACCATAGTAAAACAAAGACTTTTTTTATATTTATTTTATATATTTAAATGCCATTTAACAAAGAAAAATCAACCAAAAAAATGAGTTCGCGTGTCATAGGTTCGCCATCACTGCCTAGGTCGTCACCGCAAGTGGGAGCCCAGGTCCCCTCAGCAAATCGCACGTCTCCCCACCCCACCCCCAGACCTTTCCCGAAAGTTTAAAAGATCCTTTTGTTTCCCAGGCTTCTCCCGCTCGCTCGGTTGCTTCCATTATTCCTCCATCGAGAAAAGCCCCGCCACCATATGTCCGCCGAAGAGCGTGGGTGTCACAGCGGACAGTTGTCGAGGATGGCCAGACGGATGGCATTCTCCAAGTGGGAAGAGCTTTTCTTTGGTAGCATCCTCTCCATGCACATCGCCCCGGAGCGAGAAAGGGAGGGGTAGGAGCTATGAGTGATGGGGAGGGAAAGGAGGTTGGGGCAAAAAATTGGGATTTTTTTTTCCTACTGACTATACCCTCAACCAACCGTGGTGGCCAGGTTCTCTGTTTGTGCCTGGTGCCTAACAGACATTCTCAGCGGCCGTCACCCACTCCAGTCGACTTGCAGGGGAACCAAACTGCTGGCAGATTGAACTTCCTAAGGGACACCTTTGGGATAGGCAGGCATTCTGATTTGTTCAAGATGCTGGAGGTCATCGGGACGCGTCAGACGCGATGCCACTCTTCGGAGGGTCATTTGCAAGCGCGAGCACACGCATTCGTTGGCAGGACGCAGCTAGAATGTGTCTGGATAAGCGACTTGATTCAAACGGCAAATTTCTTCCATCGCTCAGCTCCTCCCTGGCTCTGCGGGGCAGGCGCGTCAGACTGCACTAGGGCGAAACCAAGGCCCAGCTCGCCATTTGTGCCAGCCTGAGGGACCCCCGAAATGTTGACCCTTGGGCGGGGAGGGGGGGAGCCAACCGCAAAACGGGTGCTACCCTCTACAAAGCAAACAGAAACTCAAAGTCGTTTCCAAAATCGCCTTCTCAGCAAATAAGTGTGTGATATTCTGAGCCAGAGCAGGAGAGAGAGAAAGATTGCCACTTAAAAATAACATGAAAGCATTAAGTAATTATTTAAAACAAGGCTGTTTAGAAAAATATTTGTATTTATTGCAGCTGCTCAATTGGCCTCGTTAAAGTCGGCAAGCATTTAAATTGTGTTACAATCTCATTTAAATCCCCTCCGTTCCAGCAGGCTGAAGAGCTTGAATAGACCAATCACTTCATAATGATGATGAATGAGAAATTAATTCAGATACAAGCAAGACAATTTAGGCCTTCATCTGTTTAAATAGCCTTCCAATATTATTCGCGATTGCGGGTCACAGATTGAATCAATTGTCCAATCTTGTGAAAGTCATATCCTTGCATCTTCATCCCGATTATTTATAGCGCAGCGAGGGCTGCTGAAAGGTATACGCTGTTAACAGGGACAATTACTTAAAGGGAAGCGTTTATAAAATGGAAAACAAATGCCGGGGTTAGGAACAAATGGGATCAAAAGCAGCCATTCCAATCTGGCTCCCCGAGGGAAGGGAGCGGCTCGGCTCCCGCGGGGCGAGGGGCGCTCGGGGGCCCTCCCAGGTGAGGCCGGGTCTGCGGGTGCCCGGGCTGCAGCCGTGATCCCGGCCAGCCTGACCTCGTGGCTCCAGGTCGAGCGGAAGCCGCTGCCAGGCCCCCCGGCGGCAGATGTGGCCCTTCCCCGTCTCTCGGGAGCAGCCCCCACGCAAGCGACCCCAGAGCGTTGCACTTGGTGCCGGGGTCTCGGCCACCACCGGGCACAGACCCCGGTCCAAGAGCTCAGGCCGTCGTCACAGAGGCCGGAGGCCGCGATGAGCGCAGGGGCGGAGGTGCTTGGAGGTCCCTGGACGCCGGGGGGCCCGCCCCCCCTTTTAGACTCGGGGGAAAGACCCCCCATTTTCCTTGGGGGGGGCCCAAAAATTTGGGGGGTTTTTTCTTAAAAGAACAGAAAGCGCGCGTTGGGGTCGCTGCACCTCTTTTCGAGCCTAGACCCCTTCCAGGCCGGCTTCTCGGGGCGCCCTCGGGCCTTGGAGTAGCGTCCCGTTCTCCAAAATAAAAATAAAATAAAAAGAAGCGCCCCATCCTTCCCCAAGCAAGCGCCCCCCTCATCTCCTGAAATAACCCCTCCTGGTGAGGCAGTTCCCCGCCTGGTCACCCCGCGCCTCGCCTCGAGGGAGCCCAATCCTGGCGAGGCGGTCATCATGACTTCGAGGTGACATGTGCCTCCCCTTCCGCAGCCGGGTCAGGCAAAGACGCAGAAAAGTGGGCGCCGGGAGATGGGTTTGCTCCCCGCGTCCCCCGCCCCCCATCGGTACACGCGTGCTTGGCCATAACTGTGTGCCGCATCTACACGGGCTCTGGGCGCGGGTCCTTTCTAGGAGGCGCTCTTCGGAGATGTAAGCGAGGTGGCTCGGAGCAGAGAAGCGGGAAAGGTCATTGGATGCGAGGAGCCTGGAGCAAGAGCCTAGAGCAAGAGGCTCGCAGCGCAGACGGCCAGGCGGCCACGAGGCACCGCACGCGCGCCGCTCCCGGCAGCGTCGAGGTGCTGTTTTTTCTTTTTTCTTTTTTTCTTCTTCCTCTGTATTTCTGTTTTGAAACAAAAGCCCAACTAATGGATTCCTGGCGCTCTGAGGACCCACTCCCGGGAACGACTTTGATGCATTGCTGTCCAATTAGTGCATTTAATTGGTGTCCTCGGGGACGGGCTGCCCGGAGCTGGGACACAGCCTCCTCTCGCCTCTTCTGCACACTGAAAAGGTAAAATTTATAACTCGCTGTAGCCATCCCTTGGGAGTTCTCGCCAGAGAGGAAGGCAGGGAAGGAAGGGAGAGATACAGCTCAGTCTTGCAGAGCCCAGGCCCTCTGGCCGAGGGGATAGTGGGTGAGGGTCCAGATCACCCGGTCTCTCCTCAGTGGGGCCTGGCGGGAGGGCTCCCAGGCTGAGTCTGAGGATTATGAATCTGCTCGCAGAAAGGCCAAGGGAGAGTGCATTGTCTGCAGATGCCCACTCCATGTGGTCTCTCCTCTCGTTAATAATGGCTGTTTGTTAACAAGGATGCGGAGGTTAAATAATCCGGGTGGAAGATTAAACACTGTGCCTCATCAAGACGCTGCGAGCAGAGCTGCACACAGACCTATGCAGGAGCCACTGGCTGGCTGGAGCCTGGAGGAAGGTGGGAATAAACAGCCTGCAAGGAGCCCTGGCGTAGGGAAGGGGAGGTCTGTGCTCCCTTTTCGGGGTGTCTCCCATACAGTCTGCACAGGCCCAGCCCCTAGGTGTGTTGAACAGAAAAACTATAAAGGAACCAGCCCCAACGAAGTGTGGGTGTCAGACCTTGGAGATCAGAAATGGAGGCCTGGGTCCGAATCCAGGGCCCCTCTTTGAGGAGGGCTATCTGCAGCCCCCCAGGCCTCCCAATGTCATACATCTGGGAAGTAAGGGACATCTGTACCACATTTGTAACACTGGATTGGAAGATAGAAGATGAAGTTGTAGCTTGGGCTCTGCCCTTAAATAATAGCTGTGTCATCTGTATTGCATTGTTTTCCTAGCTTCATTTTCCTACTGTATAAGATGGACAGGAGACAGGGCTTGATATAGATGACGTATAATATTTCTGTTTCTTTCCTTCAGCTCACACCAGCATTAGGGATCTGAGCACCTGTCAGATACTCTGTCTCCACCCCGTCTTGGAGGGTTCAGTCAAGGAGGATTTTGTTCAGCAAATATGTGAGAACCTACTACAGGCGAGTCACTGTGCAATATATATTCTTTAGCTATGAGAGTAGAATATCAATTTGTATATCCCTGAGTGGTGGTGATGGGGGAGGTGGTGGTAGTGATGGTGGTGATGGTGGTGGTAGAGATGGTTGTGGTAGTAGTGATAGAGATGGGGTGGTAGTGGTGATGATACTACTGGTGGTGATGGTGGTAGTAGAGATGATGGTGATAGTGGTGATGGTGGTGGTAGTGGTGATGGTAATGGTGGAGATGGTGGTGGTAGAGGTGATGGTGATGGTGATGGTGGAGATGGTGGTGGTAGTGGTGATGGTGGCTTTAGCCATGGAAGGTTTCAGTGTTGGCTTCACATTAGAATCAACTGCCCTAAACCAGTTGAATCTGACTCTTGGAAGTGGAGGTCTGGACATCTGTAGTTTTCAACGTTCCCTTAGGTGGTCCCTTTCACTGGTGTAAGTGAAAACTGAGAACCACTGGGGAACGGAAAGCACAGCTTGTAAGTACTCAGTAAATTCTATTAATTGTAACTGAACTGAGGTTGGGATTAATAGGAAAGGAGCTGGGTCTCTTTTTTATCTTTAAATATACATGATCCACGGACTAAGCCAAGTTTTAATAGTTTGGATATACTACATAACTTAGAGGTACCCTGACACTTCAGAGCCAGGAGTGACCCTCCAGATGTTTTAGCCAAACTATCTCACTTTGTGGGTTTTTTAGTTTTCTGTAGGTAAAATGGACCTTGTCTGGCTACTGTGGACTCAGAGGAGACACAGGATGTTGCAGAGGAAATATGCCACCTTTGTTCTCAATTTATTTTGATGTCAAGGTTGGGGTGACTGCACGTTTCTTTAGTATTTCACTCGGGCAGTGCTGACATGTCCAGATCCAAAGGCCAAAGCTGTTTCCTAAAGGCACTCCAGGACCTTCATTGGAAGCTGTCATTCCAGTTGCACATCCTGGGGTCAGCCATTGAAATTAGTGAAAGGGAAGGTGCTGAGAAAAACAGGGTAAAGGACACTCTCACCTAGATGTTACCTCACTAAACTACCAGGAAGGAAGTAAAGGAGGAGTTACAAGCTCCCTCGAAAGCTCTAGAGCAGTGGTTCTCAACCTTCCTTATGCTGCGACCCTTTAATACAGTTCCTCATGTTGTGGTGACCCCCAACCATAAAATTATTTTCGTTGCTACTTCATAACTGTAATTTTGCTACTGTTATGAATCGTAATGTAAATATCTGATATGCAGGATGTATTTAGGCGACCCTTGTGAAAGGGTCATTCGACCCCGAAAGGGGTCGCGACCCACAGGTTGAGAGGGAAGCTTGCACATTGTGCCTGGGGTGAGGTTTGGGTGGGGGAAGGGGCCCTCAGAGAGCACTGCCAGAACTGGCCAAGTGACTTTGGGAATCATGATTGTTTAAGATCAGAGATAGGGTCTGGGGGTGGCAGTGACTCGAAAGAAAATATGTGTGGAAATAATCCTGCACCTCCGAAGAGAATCTCTAGAATTCCAGGGAAGTGCTCTTAGCGCTGTCTGAATAGGGTTTGCTTCTGAACTGCCATGATATCTGTGCAAAACAGCCAATAATTCTACTTTCTGCAGGAAAAAGAGGTTGTTTCTTTTTTTAAATATAGATTTAATTCAATGCATACATAGTAATTCTTAAAGTACTAGAGACATCTTGGTAAGGATGCTTTCTCTCTGCTGCCATGGCCAGAGGCTTGCCCTTGTTGGGATGTCTGGATCAGATCACAGGAATAAAAAGGAAAGGAAGGAAAAGTGGAGTATATCTGTGAATCTCAGTAAACCACTCAAGCCACAGAGCGGGCTGGGAAGACAGGAAACACCACTTGGGTCTGGAGGCCCACACTTTGGGTTTGAGCTCATTGTGTAAGTGTGCAAGCTCTTGGTCACTTAGAATTCCCTAGAGGAAAGTCACTGATCACACACCTAGAATATACTGATGACTCTCCCCCAGGTCTGGTGCCTTTTTACTAAATTAGAATTACCATTTGGCCTGCTGAAAATCTCACTCTGATTTTATCCACAACAGGGTTTCAGTAAGATGTGACAATGGGTGCTCTCCTAGTTTCACTGTATTTCCCATTAGTGGAGGAATTAGGCTTGTGGATAAAACAGCCAGAGCACCACAGAAAGTTAGGTGACGTCACATGACTGTCTGCTGGAGGGTGGACATTTAATGGACTGTTCTGTTTGTATGTTACAGGATTGCCTCTCTCTGGTTTGAAAGGATGGAGTGAGAGGGTTATACAGGCTCTGAGAAATAGCAGAGGGAGGTTCTGGGTTTTGTTGGTGGCATGTGCTGGTTTCTGGGCTATTGGTGGGGAGGACTGTGTCAGGCTTTTGATTTCTTAAACTTTGCATTTCTTATAACCGTCCGACAGTGAACTGAGGTTCAGATCCACTTCCCATGACCCATCTCCTCACAATACCAACCAGTAACAGTCTTCAAATCAGTCTCCACAATAGTAGGATGGGTTTCACAAAACCCTTTCAAAGGTATTAGAAGCTTTTAAAGAGGCAGTTTCTACTGAAGGATAGTTGTGAATTTAACTGAATTCGACATTCTTTTCTTTTTCAATTACAGTTCTTTTCTTTTTCAATTATTATATTCGTCTCAGGTGTATACCCCAGTGATTAGACATTACATAACTAAGTGAGCATCCCAATATTTAATATAGTATATGCAATATTAGGTTTACAGTTTGGTATATACAAAAGTAGGTTTTACAGTTGTTTGTATGGAAAAATAATACAATAATTAATAAATAATAACACAAGAGTAAACTCGGTGTTTCATGTACTCACAACTGTAAACCTACTTTTGCCCCACCCTGTACATTTGCAGATGTGTGGTATAGGTTTGCCTACTGGTGAATGGTATTTTATATCAGTGATGATTTTTAGATTGATTCCTATCTTCAGTGATCAACTGTGGACCCCTTAATTTTTCTCTACATCTGTGAAGTTAAGTCCCAGTTTCATAAAGACTTAGTTTTGCCCTTTTTCTACAATGTAATTTGTAGACATTGTGCCTAAGAAATTGCTGTGACTTACACAGGAGTGTTCAAATGCTTCATTGATGGACAATCTTGTTGGTTAAAGGAAGTTGCCTTGGTTATTGGCTAATTTACAGGGATTAGAACAAATTCTGTGCTTTATTCCTTCCTCCCTTCAGAGCCAATTATTCCAATCTCAGGGCAGAGCAACACATTCTTGGGAGAAGGGGTATGTGAAATAGCCTCATTTTTGGCTTTTCTGCCTTTAATCCCATTTTTCAGGCCATGTCTCATCTCCCATCACCTTGAATCATGAGATACACAGTGAATGGCTCTGGGCCCTAACAGTGCTCCATGGATGAAGTGAGGATAATTTATTTCCAAAATTTTGTTTATCAGTTACTTGATACAGAACAGTAGGTCAGTGTGTATGTTGATTTTGTGGGAGGTGAAAAATTAGTGTTGATTTTCTAGAAGGTGAAAACTTAAGCTTCTTCAGTCTGTTTATTTCAGAGGAAAATGTTTACCTCAAAAGCTAAAAATGAGCCCAGCTAAAATGAATATTCATGTAAGAGTTTCAATGTCTTTCAAAGAGTTAAATTTTAACAGAGTACCTTCTCATTTCAAGGATTTTATAAGCACTAGTTATACATATATAAGGAGTTGATATAAATACTTAATTTTATGTACTTGGTGAAAAGAAAGCTCTATTAAAAGGAATTGTGTATTTTGAATCATACTTTGCTAATGATTTCTGTTATTTTGGAAATACGTTCCATATAAACAATTTTGACCTAAAACATTGGAAATGTAGTTTTAGACTTCCAGTATCCGTGTCAAGCAGTATTCACCATGCTTAGTCTCTGTGAATTTAATTCTCCTACTGTTTCTTTAAAGGAGGTGATAAAATGGACAATCAACCTATATGTTTTCAATTCCCACTGAACACTACCCTCACAACGATCCCTGCTCACGGTAAATTCTGTGGAATCTGCAACACTGGTTTTTGCTGTTGCTTTAGAGAGTAATTGGAATTCTTTAGCAGTATGAACACTTCCTCAAACAGCTCAAGTGGAAGTCAATCAGGATTCATAAGAGAAGTAGTTGCTTACTCAATAACAAAAGAGGCAACCTGATGTAATGGAAAAGGTGCCGGCTTTGAAACCGGGGAGGCCTTTGAGGAAGAATACCTACCCAGCTCCTCTGTAAAGAGGAATGTAAAACTGATAGCAATGCCACAAACTTCCTGCCTCCCCCTAAAGAGGAGTAATTAGTAACACACCTCCTTCTAACAACTCCCGTACCTGAAGATAAGGCAGGAAGCTTTGAAGTGCAGGCTGTGGCAGCAGGGCTGGTCTGCCCTGGGGGCAATGCATTACTTAAAACCTTTTTGCAGTGAGAATTGCAAATTGTACCACTAAATAGATAAGCTTAAAATCCTGTGGGATCATTTCTAATTTGGAATAGCAAGTGTAAAGACTTTAGAAGTCATGGTTCCTAATATATAATGATGGAGAAGATTTGACTTTGGGTGGTGGCACACGGTGTAATATACAGATCTTGTAACATAGAAACCCACACCTGAAACCTATATAATCATATTAACCAATGTCACCCCAATAAGTTTAATTTTAAAAGGGGGGGAAAAGAAAAAAAAAAAAAGAACCCATGGTTGATTCTGCATGGTGAGTTCTTTGGGAAAAAAAAAAACAAAACAGCAACAAAAACCTGGCATAGGCAAGTACCCAGGAAGCTCAGCCAACAGGCCAGGGCCACTTTCTGGATATGGGAGGCCTTCCTTTCTTCCCTTTTCTCAAGAATCCTGAGAGAGTTTTCAGAGGGTCAGTTTGGGGGTTTGAGCCATGGAACAATTCCAGTCTCCCTCTGTTTCCTACCCTCTCACAGGCCTCTATCTGGTCTGGGAAGACACATCTCCTTATCCCCCTCCCTCCACACACAACTAGGTCAGTGATTTTCAAATTCTTGAATGTTTGTCACAGTAAAGAAAGACATCTGATATCACAACCTAG
The DNA here is from genome assembly GCF_000147115.1 of Myotis lucifugus. Classification (NCBI taxonomy): domain Eukaryota; kingdom Metazoa; phylum Chordata; class Mammalia; order Chiroptera; family Vespertilionidae; genus Myotis; species Myotis lucifugus. The sequence goes on along the minus strand of NW_005871100.1, from coordinate 3,661,991 downwards.
GAGACACGCACACTCGCACACACGCACGCGCACACACAGCCCCCAAACAAAAGTTTGCCCTAACTGCATTTATACTTACTCATGAACTCTGAAACTTACTCATGAAACAAAACATGCTGGTGGTAGCCCCCTAAATTCCTTGACTCATCAGGGTCTGGAGCCACAGTTTGAAAAGCACTAGCCTTAGATGACCTGTCCTCCGTGACACTGGCATGTGAGAGAAGATTCAAACACTAGAGAGCAGCCCTAGATTCACTCTCCCTACCTCTCTGCCCCCAATCCTAACCCACAGCTTGACCACCAAGACTGGCCTTGATTAGGCATTTGAGGGCCATTCATATGCTTTCTATAGTTTGAGAGCCCAGAAGGTTCCAGACTGGATTGACAGCTCCATTCCAGGGTACAGGTCATATGGGTCATAAAGCAATTGACATACAGTTGGAAGGGACTTTCTTTTTTAAATATATTTTTATTGATTTCAGAGAGGAAGGGAGAGGGAGAGAGAGACAGAAACATCAATGATGAGAGAGAATCATTGATTGGCTGCCTCCTGCACACCCCCTACTGGGGATTGAGCCCACAACCCGGCATGTGCCCCTGACTAGAATCAAACCCAGGACCCTTCAGTCCGCAGGCGGATGCTCTATCCACTGAGCCAAACCAGCTAGGGCTGGAAGGGGCTTTCTTGAGGCTCACATTTTTGTAGAGAAGGAAAGTGAGGCCAGGAAGGGTAAGTTAATGACCAATGAGATACTTTAAGTATAATTAAGAAAAAGCACTTTGCTATAACAGTCTGGACAAACAGGACCTCTCTTCATTTCCGTTTTTGTTTACTTACACTTTCTATGCCTATCCTTCACCCTGGCAGCTGATTTACAGGCTGACCTTTTACCTGGACCAGTCCTCGCCCACACTGGCACTGCCATGGGTGATAGATTTTGTGGGTGAGCGTTCTCATTTGCTTTGCATTCAAAGACTGACCTTCTTGCCTTTCTGACTGGTTATGACTCATGGCCTAGCTGAATCCCAGGCCCTTGGGGTCCCAGGCAGGGTGAAGTTCTGCATTCTTGCTCTTCCCATACAGACTTTTCCAGTGGGAATGGGAAGACCAAGCTCCGTTGCTATGGTTACCCTCTTCAATGATACTGATTATCAGGGACCTTCCTTCCTCAAGAACTCAGCTTCCACCTCTTCCAGAAGTCATCCTCTACTGAGTGAGAATGGCTGTTGAACTCTTCACTTACTTTCTGGACATTTCTCTTGAATTCATTCTGCCTGTATCAACAAACTCACTTGAAATTTTTCCAAATATCAAGTAGGAATCTTTACTTTTGAATCCAGTTCAAATTTAGATTGCAAATTGAATCTGTTTGTTCTGTGTTGTACAATGTGAATATTCATATAACTAAATGTTTTTAAATCATAAAATTAATATAGGCTCATCAAGGGAAACCATGAAAACTGGCAAAAAGGAAGTAAATCTCCATTATTAATATTTAGTGTGCTCCTTTTCAAATTAAAATTTTTTATATCTATTGATCTTTAAAAATGTGTCTTTTGGCAGATGCATAATTATATTTTAAGCTGAGGTTAATTATGGGTGGACTTCAGGGAACACCTGAACTTCCTGAAATTATATGTAAAATTGTACATAAAGGCATATAAACTTCTTTTCTGGGGAGAAGGCATACTTTCTTTTTTAAAAAATATATCTGTATTGATTTCAGAGAGGAAGAGAGAGGGAGCGATAGAAACATCAATGATGAGAATCATTGACTGGCTGCCCCTTGATCGCCCCCTACTGGGGATTGAGCCTGCAACACGGGCATGTGCACTGACCAGGAATCGAACCATGACTCCTGGTTCAGAGGTCAACGCTCAACCACTGAGTCATGCCAGCCGGGCATACTTTCTATCAGATACTCAAAAGAATCTCCATGACTCCAAACATCTTAAATATCTAAGTTTGCAGTATCTATTTTGCATACTCTAGACAAGCACCTCCTGGAGACATGGGTGAATGCCAGTATATTACTGGGACCTTGCTGGGTTTTAGCATTTTAACTTTTCTGTCTGCATTGGATTTGGCTGTTCTTGTAAAGGATTAGGTCAGACTGTCTCTATAGCATGTAGGCAGTTGAAGGCTTCTGGACAACCACGCAACGTTTTAATTTTCATGATTCTGTTAGATGTATGTAGTGGGAGGAGCCAGAGGGGTCACTGTTCAAGGTGACAACATGTGGGACATATAGACAACCAGTATTTCCAGATCCCAGAAGGGAAGAAGGTCTGATCTGTGCTGGGTTTAGAGTTAGTCTTCAATATCACTACTTAAAGCTGTTTTAATGTAGTTACAAAAATAGAAAATATGTACTCACCACGTGGCAGATAATGTTCAAATGGTTACATGAATTATTTCACGTAATCCTCTCTACAGCTAATGAATCAAGAAAGGTTATTATCTCCATGTTACAGATGAGGCTGCCGAAGCTTGGAGAGTTTGTTAGAGGGGAGTCAGAATTGGAATTCAGGCAACTTGGTGCTAGAGCTGGGAACCCTAATGTCTATATTCTGTTGCCTCTCTTGGCAGTAATGGCACAAGCTAATACAACCTAATGTTTTCATATCATTTTACCTGCTGCCTGCTTGCAAGTATATTATTTCATCTCCTCCACATAATCGTGCTTTTGTGGAGTCAACAAATAGTTATTGAATGGTTTTGATGAGAGACAGGCATACTTAGCATCTCTCTTTGATAAACTAGGGAAGTGACTCTCAGGAATCTTTGTGGTTTTCTAAAGCACCCAATGACAGAAAATGAGAAAACAGAATTTGCACCCATGTGACTCTACTCCAGCAAGCTTGCCCATGAATCATAGCTTATCACAGACCACCTTGTTCTTTATGTTGAGAATTTGTTTCCAAATATTTGGAAAGGTTTCTGAAAGGGCAGTTGATTTCTATAAGCACTTGGTGGTTTCCAATGATAGCAGATAAAACTAGACTTGGTTTGATTTGCTTCGATCATTCATGAGACAAGAAGCAAGTGTACAAGTGAAAAAAAAGAGAAGTTGATTTACTTGTTTTGTATATGTGATTTCATAAAAAGAGCCTGAGAAACTAATGAGATGAAAGAACCTAATTTTCTAAAGATTTATCTTTATTCTGAGCATTGTGCTTATTATGTCATTATAGGACTCTTTCATTTCTGTGCTTTAAACATTCCCTCTAGTATTAACGACATTTATCGTTCATCACTGAAGATAAGTGTCCCATTGGAGAGAGACATGAGCAAGATTTGTGGAATCTATCAGACTTGCAAAAGAGAAAGGTGCAAATAATAGGAAGATACTAAGAAGGGAAGCTATTGAATATGTAGGTAAGGTGGCTATATTATCAGTCGTTCACCCTTTTCAATAAAAATGTGGGTCTAACAGACCCAGCGAGACTTTTTAATTATCCTTATTATTAAAAGATTTTACTTACGTCAATACAATTGATAATGAAACTGCTCAGCAATAGATTTTCAAGATGCTGTACTTTACACAGAGCACATCAAATTGATTTTTTCATTTCTAGGTATCACAGTTTAAATGTTTCTCAAATGCTGTGCGAAATATTGAAGATTTCTGCAGGAATTTCATCCAGCATGGTATATGTGCCCTGCAACTGGGCTTCCCAGCGGGGCCATCCATTTCTGGGAAACAATTAGTATTGAGTAATTACTTACAGAAGGTACAAGAGGGTATCCCAAAATACCAAGGTAGAAATGTTTGACAATTAAGTGCGAATTATTTAAAAACGATGCCATGTGGTAATGTGGTATTTCTGTAATCAGCATTTTGATCTTTCATACCATTTGATATTTTTAACATACTAGGGACAGTTTCATGTGGGTATGAATATGTACATGCACACATATTTACACATGTCATTTATTACACTTTAAAAAAGTTAACTTCTATTTCAAATGATAAAAGTAATATATGTTCATGGAAAAAAATTAAAACTATACAACTGGAGTTCCCCAAGCCAGAGGTAAATAAGGTTAAAATTTCCTGCTAGCAATGTTCACTGTCATATGTATATATATCTTTTTAAAAACTCAACAAATGTGATTCTAATACTGTTCAGCAATTTGCTTTCTTTAGTAAACGGTGTCTTAAGCTTCATCTTTCTACATCTGTACGTATAGGTCATGTTAATTCTTTTTAATTGCATACCATTGTAAGAATGTACTCATTTATGAACTAGTTTCCTATTGATGGACATTTTTGGTAGTTTCTGTTTTTTTCTTTCTTTCCTAATGCAAACTTATTCATAAGAATGCTCATTATACCATTATCAATCCACATATGTGCATGTATACTGTTGGATGGTTGAGTAACTTCCTAGAAAGGAATCCCTAGGTAAAAGGGTGTGTGCATTTTTAATGAACCAATTTTGTACATTTAAGAAATATGTGCTTGAGTTAAAAACAAATCAATCTGTACAGAAAGTGAGAAGCACAAGTTTCCTTCTCAAGCTCTGACCACCCCACACCCACATTACCATGGTTAAGAGTTTCTTAGTATCCTCTTATAACTTGAAAATAATATATATTTTATATATGTGCATTTGAAAACACAAGTGGGATGATTCAAGATGGGGTATGTTCACTTTGTATTGCTAGGTAGTGTGAAATGGGCTCTTCAGAAAGATTGTATCTCTTACATTGCCATCAAAAGTGTATGATAAAACCTTGGCTACTTTATGTCTGATCATGTTCTCCCCCTCTCTTCTGGGCTACTCACAAGAAATAATTGTGATGATGTCCAAATAAATCCAGTTCTGGAGAAGACCAGAAGCTAAGGCATTTATGCTCACTTTGCTAGCACCTATACAGAAGGCGAGGCATTTATTTCCGTTGATATTTCTAAAAACAAGTAAAGTACTATTTTTAAGTTCATGAAAATATAATGAAAATAGTCCCATGGATTTGTACTATGAGAATAACTGGAAGGACCAGCACCAGGAAGTTTCTGATTTCCTTAAGATACTCTTTCCTAAATGTCACCAAGTTTTATTCTAATATGATTCATAGGCCGCGACTCAGAATTGTCTGTGTTCTCTCTGGTAATGATTTGAACCATATCACATAGTTAAATGAAAAAGATAAATGTTTATGGGGCAATTACTCTCAAAGTCTCTTTATTCAAAACTATTTTGTGTGGCTTTTCTGCCAGCCCACTACTGATAATTGCGTATGAAAGTTATATAAGGTGGAGTACACTGAGGGTGGAGTAAAGCTTATTGAATGATATGGAGGGAATAGTTCTTCTGGTGGAGAAGAATGAACATGCTTGTTTTGGGTTTTTGTAAATACATATCTGTCCGCTGGATTATTATTAAACTAGTTTGTTATTTAGCATCCTGGGTGCTCAAATTATTTTATTTCTGTTACTTTTAAAAAATATATATTTTATTGATTTTTTACAGAGAGGAAGGGAGAGGGATAGACAGAAACATTGATGAGAGAGAAACATCGATCAGCTGCCTTCTGCACACCCTCAACTGGGGATGTGCCTGCAACCAAGGTACATGCCCTTGACCGGAATCGAACCTGGGACCTTTCAGTCCGCAGGCCGACGCTCTATCCACTGAGCCAAACCAGTTAGGGCTTATTTCTGTTACTTTTTAAAAATGATGTCAGAGTGGAGGGGAGAGGGAGAGAGAGATAGAAACATTAATGGTGAGAGAGAATGATTGATTGGCTGCCTCCTGCACGTTCCATACTGGGGATCGAGCCTGCAACCCAGGGATGTGCCCTGACCGGTAATCAAACTGTGACCTCTTGGTTCATAAGTGGACGCTCAACCACTGAGCCATGCTGGCCAGGCTAATTTCATCTTTATAACCAACCCATGAAATGGGTTTTATTATCCTCTGATGTGAAAACTAAGGGTTATGCAGGTTGCCTCATTCAAGGTCAAAATGCTGATAAGAGGCAGAATCAGGGTTTCAATCCAAGTTTTTGATTACAAGTCCAGTGTCCGTTCTATCTCATTCTCTAATACTCTCTCTTTGGCTTTCTGTCAGTACACATCAATATTTATTCCCCACCCCTTTCAAGAATTTTCTGGAAATTTGCCTCATCCAGGAGTCTGTCATTGTTTCCTCAGTGCTTTGTATATAGTTGGAATTGGGTCATTACAGATTGCTTTTTATGATGGCAATATTAATTGCAATTGGTTAATTGATCTCTGGTAATTCCATTTCTCCATGGCCTGCCCCTCCAACCAGATTTCAGACTTCTCAAGGGCATGAGCAAGCCACATATCCTTCTTAATATTTTGGTACTAGCTTTTAATGCTTAGGAAAAATGCAGTAGGTGATTAATTGATGCTTATCTAATAAGTGGACAAATAAAATGAGAATTTTGCATTAAATATATATATCTGGCTCCAGATAATTGTCCATATCCTTTGATTTCATTCTTATTTATATTCACAAAATCTAAATGCAAATAAACACCATTTGTTTGTGTGTTTTTTTTTACCACAAAAATTTCAACATGTTCCCTATTATGGTAAGTACTGTATTTGATAACCTTTCTAATTAACATTACATTTCAACTGCCTGTAAAATGCCCCATTACATATTTGTCCAATAGTCCCTGACAGTTTAGATAAGTAATTGTTATTATGGATTACCTGGTGACTATCATTAAATAATTAGAGAGACTTAAACATGCGTAATGCTAATTAGGGAAGTTATCAACTATGGGCAGTTAAGATAATAGGGAACATGATGGTTTTGTTTTGGAACTGCACTAAAAACCTGGCTGCAAAGGATGTGGATGAAGCTTTTGTGAATTTAGTGCCCTGGGAGGCAAGGAGCCATTCTACAATGGAGAATTCGGCACAGCAGAAAATGACTTTGTGAATTGTACCCCCCTTTTTTCTGTCACTCTGTTAATAACTGACTGTGACTGTCGAAATATTTCTCCCAGACGCATCAGGCGAGCACAAGGGTCAAGTCCAGAGCAACATAAAGCCAGAGAGGGCCCCTTCTCTGTCCCCTTGAAGCACTCCCCGAATCAATATCACCATTTCCAGCCTCGCTATCATAGACCTACAATCTATTAGGCCTCTACTCAACATGTTCTCTTAGGTGGTGTTTCTTTTTCTCCCTGAAGAAATGGTGACTGCCTTATTAAGAAATCATCCAAGATTGCCCCTGATTCTCACAAAAGCCACTTGACCCTGACCATTGATTCAAGCAGTTCCTGAAATGCTGAAGAATTGTTACAGCATGAAAGCAAGTAGCTTCTCTGAAAGAACATGACATGGTTTGGGAACATTTAATTTTTTAAAAGAAATATTTCATGATGCCTTCTATCTCTAGAAGTAGGTTTGCTGGGAGTGGTGAAGGAATAAATGAATTGTTTAAATGGCATTTTAGAAACATATGAAACACCATGCAAAATTTTGCATGTATATGTGCATTTTTCTTAGATCTAGAGCTTTTATCAGATTCTGCCCTTGAGCCTTTTGATAAATGTGAGATAGATGCCAGGCACCAAGGAAGAGTTCCAAGCAAGAGACTTAGAATGCTCTATTGTTAATATTGGGAAAAAAAAAAAGCTAAAATCCAGTGGTGAAGCAAACATTACCATATCATAGAGTTCTTTTTCATAATTATGAGGCAAAGAGCTATGGAGATAGCAGGCTCAGCTCAAGGTCATTATTGTCCATCGGGGGCCTGTTGGCTGCCTAGAGACTTCTCTGAGGTCTTGGGAGAATAGAGAGTGGAATTTTTACTTCGCAACCACACAATGTTCCAGAAATCTCTTGGTCACTTTGACTCATGCAGTCATGACTCATTTTATAGAGCCAACTTTTAGGTAGGTTTCAGGCACATCGTGCTGGAACAGGGTTAGCTCTGAGATGATCCTATCAGTGGTTCTTATGGTTGCATAGCTGTGTTTTAGTTGCCCTTTTTCCTCCTCACCCAGTCATAACTGAGGACCCAAATTGTATGTTCAGACACTTGAGTGTCATTTGATTTTATTAAATCTTGCCCATGATCGTAGTGGTATCAGGGTCTGGAAAATTTCTGGCTTCTTCATATCAGAATAAGATAAGCAAAATAAGGATTATAAATTTGGCAGATATTTTTTCTTTCAGATGAAATAAAAGCATCTTCATGTAGTCTGCCCGTTCCCCAACTTGAGTGTCTGTTTAGGTGTGGCTGGGAAGGTTTGCTCTCTCCTATTCAAGTTGGAAGCTGTTTTCTGGTTTATTCTTTCATTCTCTTACTTTGGCAAACATCTGTGGTATGTCCCTGCACGAATGGGCTGGACTGTGTGCTGTGACAGGAGCAAGGAAGGCTGGTGTCCTACCCATGCCTGGGCTGTGGGAGGAAGAAAGCTTATCATGGGAAGTTACATAACATAAGCACTGACTAGCAGTTCAAGGCAGCCTTAAGGGAGACCTCACAGGCTGTCTATGAGCCCGAGATTCCCCTGCAAGAGATGGGACTTGAACTGAGTCTTGAAGGATGGCAGAGAGGAGGTAAGGAGAATATGTCAAGTGGGGGAATTGGTCTAACCAAAGGGTTGGGGTTGAGGAATGCAGTGCTTGTGCCCATGTGTGCACACATGCACACACATGCATGTGTTTAAAGCAGAGGATAAAACTAGAAAGGCAGACTAGGAATACATTGTGGGAGACCTGCAGTTTTAAGGTTACTTAAAACTTGATTTAGTAGATCATGGAGATTATGAGAGAGGTCATTGAGGGCTCGAAGGAAGAAAGCTGTATAGCACTTTTTTTTTTTTACATGCTGACTTTCTACAAAAAGTATAAAGGACTTTTATTATTTGTAACATAGGCACAATTATTTAAAGTTAATAAACTTTTATTTAAGGAATTTCACATGTTCTGAGTTCTTTCACTGCCTTAGTTCCTCCTGAGTTTGAGTCATAATCATCTTTTTTGCTCAATCCTGATGTCATTTCAGTCAGTCCAATATAATAGGATAGAGATTATCATGATCACAAACTGTATGGTAACTGGGAAGGACTTGGCTAGACAAAGGACATCAAGCCCCAGACATCTAAAATGGCTGTCATCATATCTGATTCCCAAGGACTATTACAGAAATCTCCTATAGCTTGTATCATATCTATAGTGGACTGTGATCTAGCAATGTAAATCTAGGTTAGTAAAATGTTCCCAGTAGGCTGAATGCTATGCTACCAACATAGCAGAAAAAAAACCTATTGGGGAAATGTTTCGTGGTCATGTCCACGGCAAATGAGAAACTGCATTCTAAAAGCCTTGGTAATGACCATTATGTATAGTACTTTTGTAAAGCACCTGTGATGATGTGTCAGGCTCTGTGTTGGTCCTTTACCTACACAAATAATTTAATCTCAAAACGACCTTTCCAGGAAGCATCCCCATTTATCAGTTATGAAAACTAATTAAAAAATATATTTTATTATGGACATTATGCCCCCTGATGAAAGTAGGAAAATCACCTATGAAATAGTCTTGCCCATAATGGGATTTCTATGTGATCAAGTCTAGATACTGCTAATCGTTTACATGACAGAGCGGAGGAGTATGTGAAATGATACACAAGGATTCGATCAACAGACTCCAGAATGAGTGAAATGGCGGGATTAAAAGGAAAAGTCTATCTAGAGAAAAATTTTTCAAAAAGTATAATGAACCCACTATGTATTTATCACTCAGCTTCAGCAATGATCAGCTGTGGCCAACTTGTTTCATCTTTACCCCTCACTTTCCACCCATCACTAATTATCTTGAAGGAATCCTAATCATTATATCACTTCATAAATATTTCAGTGTGTCTTTACAAGACAAAGACTTAAAAAAAACCCAATCACAATACTATCACCATACATAAATTAATAATTTTTAAAATATCACCAAATAGTCATTATTCATTTTTTGATTGTCTCATAAATTAAAAACAAGTAACTTCTTTTGCCTCAATCAGAAACCAAATGAAGTCTATATATTGAAATGGGTTCCTATGTCTCTTAAGTCTCTTTTATTAAAAAAACTCCCCATTCCCCTCCTTTTTTTCTTGATATTTATTTGTGGAGTAAACCAGATTTTGTCCTTAGACTCTTCCACATTCTGACTTTGCTGATTTGTCCCCTTGTTCCATGACATGCTCCTGTCCCTTGGTTTCCTGTGAACTGGGGGATCGCTGGCTCAGATGACGAGTGTGTTCCTTGGCAAGGATACTTACAGATGGTGGTGTGTATTTTCTGGCATGTGTCTTCTAATTTAAGCAATTTTATAGTCAGGAAGTGAAGAAGCCCTGGAGTTTCCACTGAGGTCTCTCTGATCCCAAACCTGTGCTCTGGCCACCCTTCCCATCTCCCTCTAAGATCCATCCAGCGGGGAAGAATGAGAGGACTTGAAGGGCTGGAGGCTGGGAACAGGGAGACTAATTCATCACAATGCGCATGTGCTAGACCAGCGATGGTGAATCTTTTGAGCTCGGCGTGTCAGCATTTTGAAAAACCCTAACTTAACTCTGGAGCCGTGTCACATATAGAAATTTTTTGATATTTGCAACCATAGTAAAACAAAGACTTATATTTTTGATATTTATTTTATATATTTAAATGCCATTTAACAAAGAAAAATCAACCAAAAAAATGAGTTTGCGTGTCACCTCTGACACATGTGTCATAGGTTCGCCATCACTGTGCTAGACAGTGCCCTGGGCAGGAAGACGGCAGGCTGCTGGCATAACGGCCCGGGAGGCAGTGACGAAGAGCAGGACTGCAGATCCCTGTCTCTCTGAAGGAAGGTGCAAGCCACAGGATCTTGTAATGTTTTGGTTCCTCAGTTAAGTTCTAAGGAGTCCCAGGCACCTGGTCAGGCAGAAACTTTTAGGTTTCTGGGATTTCTGAATGCTCTTCTGAGCTCTTGGGGTTAAGGGAGGGATCAGAATTACCCAGATGATAAACAGATAATTTTGATGTCTCAAAAAATACTTTCTTTGTTCTGCCCCTTTTCCCAAAACGAACTTGAGATGGAAAATTTTTCCTTTTTAAGTTACATACTTACTCTGTTTTCAGGTAACAGCAATACACGTTCATTAAAACACACACATACAACCTCCATCTCAGTTTAACATAGAAATGCTACACAATGGAGTCTTGGTAGAGGTAGAGGGAGGGGATTACCGGGAGCCAGTATTTAGTGTTAACTTACTCTGCCTTTCAATTTGTTTGGCATATGTTCTATTTGTGGTCAGAAAAAACCCCAAAACGATACAGATGTGATTTAAAATAATTATAACAAATGGCACCCCTATTAGACACTCTAATTTCTTTTCATTTGACAATATATCTTGGAAAGTGAAATAATTACTATATAGGCATAGTTATAATAGATTATTATATATTATAAAGCAAAAATTATTTGTAATAATACAATGTATTGTAAGTTTATAAAATTTTTATAATTACAGAACAGTATATTAACTATTTTTATATATAATATTATATTATTACACACTATGCAATTATAAAACAATTTTAGTCATTGTATATAGTCATTGCTTAGAGATTGTAATCATGGAGGTAAAAAATAAAAATCACACTTATTATTAGTTGATATGATTAGGCTTATATGATTCATTAGACAAGTAATCTGTGTGCTGTTTTGTTCTGGGAACCCCGAGGCGCTGTCTTAATCCTGCTATTAGTTTATCCTGGCTCTGGCCTCGACTGGCCCACCAGACAGTCCAGGAGGCTCTGGCACGTGGGCCTTCTCAGGATGCTTATTCCTATCACGGGCGGAGTGCTGGGCAGTGGTTCTTTCTTCTGTTCCATCTTTTGCTTCCATGAACTAACAGGGGTCCTCAAACTACGGCCCGCGGGCCACATGCAAATACAAATATTGTATTTGTTCCCGTTTTGTTTTTTTTACTTCATAATAAGATATGTGCAGTGTGCATAGGAATTTGTTCATAGTTTTTTTTTTAAACTATAGTCCGGCCCTCCAGTGAACTGGCCCCCTGTTTAAAAAGTTTGAGGACCCCTGAACTAGGAGATAGCATCTTCTTTGCAAAATAACTTAAAAAAAAATTTCCCCGCTAGTATGTTGAGAGATGTTATGACAACTGTACTTGTCCATTAATCGAGTACCCCAGTGCTGGGATTGAAGTGAGTTTGAGCACTGAGGTTCAAGCAAAAGTAAAAGTTCTGAAATATGTGTTTTTCTGAGTAACCCAGTGCTGACATGAAACTCACTCACGTCGACTCCGATGGTATTTCTAGTGGCTGCGAGTCCGTGTCCCCTCTCCAGCTGGGAGGTGGTTTGGAAGTCCTGCTGCAGCCAGAGACTGATCACTGGGTTTCTGCATTTACCTGTAGTTTCCTCAAATGTGGTGCACAGGCCACGACTCAATTAAATGCCCCAAACTGCCAAGTTCAGTTTCTGAACGTACATCACCCTAGGCCTGACTTGCATATTAAAGACATCCACTAAACACACAAGTTTATGTATAATCTGTCTATCTGTCATCTGCACTGATCCCAAGTACACCTTATTTTTTAAAATAATTATTTAAAAGGCCAGACATCACTAGATATGGAACTTAGAATATAATTATAAGAAACCGCACTAATAATTAGCAAAACAAAAGCCACCCTGGAAACTGAGTTCATGCAAGTATATTTCTGCCAGCGTGGGTTTTACTACATGAACACATCTGCAATCGTTTTCTCAAACAGAGTTTATTCACAGATATCTGCCGAGCTTCATCAAAACAAACAAGCCCCTCTCATAAGAGTTAGCATATAAAGCGAGGGTGGACAGAGCAACAATCTTTTCCCCAGGGCTCCCTTTTATCAAACGACCCTGCCCAAAGAATAGGGGCCAGTGTTTTATGTTTCAAGTGTACCATATGGCATGATATGAGTGCACTTTAATGGCTTATTAGCATATTCTTCCAACTAGGCCTTCCGAGTTAAACCAGCTTGACAAAATCTGAATTTTAAAATATTTGCATGAAACCTCCTGGAATAAACAGGGCTCGGTGATTTGTTTGCTTTGCTAGTAGATGAAAGAGAAGCTCATTGAACCTTCATGACAGTGCTCATGAAAAACATCAGGTTGGCCACCCCCTCTCTAGCCCTTAGGAGCGGAAGATTTCTGGAACGTCTGCAGCGTTATTTAGACGGGTTTTTCTCCCCTGGACAAAGATCCCCCGCTCTGCCTAGATTCTGTGCTTTAAAGAATGCTCACTCTGTCTTCGGTGACCTTGATCTTTCCTTTGTGGGGAATGAGAGGCTCTGGCTGAGGTCTAGTTGCCTGCCTGCCTCATTAAAAAGCCTTTTGGCATTTGGGGGAGGAGCAGGCACCAGGTCAGGACGCGGGGCTTCTCACTGTGGCTTGGCTGGGGAGCGATGCGAACCTAAGAGAAGTCATGTCTCTGTTGTGACTGCTTGAATGGTCTCTGAAAATGGGGTACATGAGGAGGGAGGTGGACAGAAAGAAGCTGTCCACGCTACCTAGACAAAGGCAGCTGGCTTCTCTGTTTGTGTGCTATCCTACACGCTGAAGCATTTTTCTTTTCAGATTTGTCTGAGTGTAAATGTCTCCTTTTCTCTTTTTCCCAAGTTAGTCCTTGGTACATTCTGTGGATCAGGATGTTGGTGGAGGCTGCCAGTGACCACATATGATGAAGGCGACAATCTTTGGTGACCCCACAATAAGGCTACCTTGTCATCTCTAGTGCAACAATAACATAGGTTTGCAAATACTGATTTCCCTCTAGGAAACCTTTCTACTTTATGGCAGACGCTGCCACAAACCGCTTTTCCCTAATTATTTTCTAGTAAAGAAGTAACCATGTGACACGGTTACGGCCAATGAGATGTAAGCGGAAGTCTGTTGGATACAGTTTCTGGGAAAGCTTTTGCTTTCCTGGTAAAAAGAGACAAACTTAGCTGGCCTGTGCCTTGCCTTTACTTCTGTCCTCTGGTGTGGAATGTAGATGAAATGACTGGAGGTGTGCAGCTATCTTGCAATCATGAGATGACCAGCAAGGAAAGAAGCCAACACACTAAATATATGAAACCAATAAATTGATTAGGAAACCGAATCCAGAGTGGCTCAGCCACTTACTTAAGATCAAACAAGTAAGTCCTCTTACTTCAAGGATTGTGTTCTTTATATTTTGTTAATAAGTCAAAAGGCAACACTTCTTACTGTTATTGCACTCTTACTAAATGCCGACTCCAACTAATCTTTTAACATGTATTACTTTAGTGAACCTTTATAAAAACCTGGTGAAATGCTGTGAACGGAATTTTGTCCTCCCAAATTTATATGTTGTAGCCCTAATCCTCTGTGTGACTGTATTTGGAGATGGGACCTTTAGGAGGTAATTAAGATTAAATGATACCAGCCAGTATGGCTCACTGGCTGAGCATCGACCCATGCACCAAGAGGTCGCTGGTTACATTCCCAGTTAGGGCTCGACCTCCAGTAGGGGGCATGCAGGAGGCAGCTGATTGATGTTTTTCTCTCTCTCTCCCCCACTTCCTTCCTTTCTCTCTAAAATCAATTAAAAAATCAATAAAATCAATAAAAACATATTAAAAGTTATTCTAAAAAAAGATTAAGTGAGGTGGTAAAGGTGGGGCCTGGATCTATTAGGATTAGTGTCATTATATAAGAAGAAACACCAGAGTGTTCTCTCTCTCTCCTCTCTCCTCTCTCTCTCTCTCTCTCTCTCTCTCTCTCTCACACACACACACACACACACACACACACAGAGTCTGCCATGTGAGCACACAGAAATTAAGAGGCCATCTACAAGCCAGGAAGAAAGTCTCACCAGAAACCACTGGACTTTACAGCTCCCAAAACTGTGAAAAATAAATTTCTGCCATTCAAGCCACTCAGTCTATGATATTTCCTTAATAGCAGCCAGAGCACACTGAGGCAGGAAGGTACTATTATTATGCCCATTTTGCAGATGAGAAAACTGAAGATCAGAAAGATTAAGTATCTTTATGGTCACAAAGCCAGTAAATGGCATTTTTCCTTTCTTCAAGAGATGGTATCCCTGTGGCCAGTATGTGGTCAGTTTTATTGATGAGTTTATACTTCATTTTCTAAAGATAAAACAGATTTTACCTTTAGAAATTTGTTCTTATCTCTCCATTGAGAGCCAAATAGGCTATTTTGTGTGAGAGAAAGCACTTTATAAACCAGAATATGCCATGCAAATTCAAAGTCATTCTTTTTAAGAATCAGTTGTGTATTATGCTAAGCAAAATAAGCCAGTCAGAGAAAGATAAATATCACATGATCTCACTCATATGTAGAATCTAATGAACCAAATAAACTGATGAACAAAAATAGACCCAGAGACATAGAAGCATGGACAGACTGTTGAACCTCGGCAGGAAGGCAGGGGAGGGTGGTTGGGAAGAGATCAACCAATGAACTTGTATGGATACATGCATAAACCGTGGACACAGACAATGGGGTGGTGAAGGCCTTGGGGGAGGCGGACGGGAGCGGGTAGGAAGAGGTTAATGGGGGGAAAAGGAGGACCTATGTAATACTTTCAACAATAAAGATTTTTAAAAGATATAATAAAAAAGGAGAATCAGTTGTGTTTCTCGCCTTCATGCTGTTTGCCTTTAATTCCTACTTGTAAGTTTCCTAAAGATCCCAGTCAATGAGAGTGATTAAGAACAAACCAGGTCAGTTACACTCTTTTATCTCCAAATAGAACCGAATCTTCTCCGAGACGCAGAGGACTTTCTTTCCGGTCATGTCCTCCTATAGCTCCCTCTTCGCGTTCTAGCTAAGACCCAGCTGAGTCAGCATGTCAGAGGGAAGGGCGCCCCATCTCAGAAATCCGACCCGGACCGGCCACATCTCCAGCCACATGTCCAGCGTTTTTCTCGAACCCTCCCCTCCACGGTCACCCTATTAGAGCCTCCATGGCGGCATGTCATCATCTCCTTAGCCTTATTTTCTATGGTCACAAACTCAAGGGACGGCAATGCCGGCAAATCTCTGAAGCTTAACGTGCCCAATGAACCCGCGTCTGCCACGGACAGAAGCCTGTACTATTTATGGCACCGAGAAGTGAGAAAATGTCCCCTACCATGGGTATCAGGTAACTCACACAGTTCTGCCAAAGTTTGGTTGTGAAACACGAAGCCTCTGAAACCCGGTGGTGTTAAGTGCGCACCAAATATTCAATCCAGACATGTCGTGCTTGAACTATTCTGGGGCTCATAAACCTTTCATCAGAATCAGAGGTGAAATATTTGGCCTTATTTGTAAGTCCCATATTTCTAAAGACCTTGGGGGCTCATTTAGTATTCCCAGCAGAAAGGTCACGAGGTTGGTTTGCAGGGGTCCTGGTTTCGTGGAACTGATGACTTCAAGCAGGAGATACTTTCATGATTTTCCAAGAACCAGTACCTGGCTCCTCCTGCACGTGGCCCACTCTGCCCTGTTCTCGCTCCCTAACCACCCCTCCCTCCAAAAAAACCCTAAACACAAACACTGTTGTACAGGGCTGCTCACAGCTCTTACATTTTCTGACCAAAACACTGGAACCTTTATTTAATATCAGGGAAGGAGCCTACGCCTTTTTAGGCAAGCTGTATTAGAAAAGGCTTTGCAAATGGTTTTATTGCTGGAGGGGAGGTGATGTAATTTCATGAAACCTGGAATCCAAGTCCTGGAGGGGTCCTTAGAGATCATCCAGTCCACCCTTAGTTTTACAGATCAGTGCACGGAGGTCCAGACAGGTGAGGGGACCAGCCCAAGAGCTCCATGCTTTAAGTACTAGCTCCTGGACCTCAGGCAAATGACTAAACCGCTCATGGCCTCAGTTTCCTCATAGAGCAGGGGTGGGGAACCTTTTTTCTGCCAAGGGCCATTTGGATATTTATAACATATTTCGAGGGCCATAAAAAATTATCAACTTAAAAATTAGCCTGTTATATTTGGTCAAACACTTAATGAACTCACCCCTAATGCCTTGGCAGGGCCAGACCAAATGATTTTGTGGGCCTCATGGCCCACAGGCCAGACCTTCCCCACCCCCATCATAGAGGTTCTGAGGACTGAGATAATTCACCCAAAGTAATTAGCGAAGTGCCTGGCAGAGTAAATATTAGCCACAGATATTACTGCTACTGCTATTCTTTCCCAGATCACTCATTTCTAAGTTTCCCTTTCCCTAGCACCTAGCTCTGCCCTTATGTGACCAGCAGGACACCCAAATCTGGGCCTCAGGGGCTGTCTTATAATAGGATGCTGCGATGTAGTTGTGGAGACTATAATTATCGTACTTTCTGAAATATTCAAAGCCTCCAGAGGTCCAGAAACCTCATGAACTAAATATCACAGTAGCCCACTCCCAGATTCCCATGATCTCATAAGCTAAGAACTGAATTTTTACAACAGAGGTGAAAACTGTTTCCCTCATAAACAAGCTGCGCAAAGTCACTGGAAAGCTGTCTTGATGCTCTTTCCCGAAGAGTGGCTCATTTCTTGCTCAATGATTTGTTAGAGGTGTTTGGACAAGCTGGGCCCATTATCTGCAAGTATTACCTTTTCACTTGCTGACTTCGCTGCCTGGAGTGTCCTTTCCTTACGCAGGCTTCCTCGAAGGTGGTGGCACTAAATCAGGCCTCGGGAGGAGTGTGAGCTTTCTCTCCGGGGAGGTCACCTCCGAACATACCTGCCCTCTGGGATCCTCCTTAGAAACTGTGCTGTCGCTCTCTTCTCCAGAAAGGAAGTGGGCAGGAAGGAGCCCATGGCTTGGCCCATGGCTTGGCCCATGCTGGCAGACAATAGCTAGCTTTTCTTGAGCACCTACTTTGTGCCAGGCTTTGTTTTAAGGATTTTACATTTATTTTCTCCTCGGCCCTACATAACAATCTTATGAAGTCCTTTTGCTAGTTTCATTTTGCACAGGGAGAAATGGAGGCACCGGGATTAAGTAACTTTCCTAAAGTGACACAGTGCCGACACGAGCTGGGACGTGACTCCCAGAGCTGTGCCTTACAGTGCACGGTCTCACCCAGTCTCATCTGCTTCTGGGCAAATCAACCAGGACTTCATTCAAAGCAGGGGTCAGATGTATTAACTTTCTCTCCTACCCAGCCTCACAGATCCTAGTTGAGATTGTATTATAAGAGAATTTAGAGATACACCTTACCCCCCTGCCCTGCTCCCTATAGTCTATTCCCTCCCTGCTCCCCTCCTCCACCTTAGGTAGCTACTGTCATAGGAGGCCTGGGGTGTATTTTTCCCTTGAACGCTTCTGTGCTTTAACTACAAGTGTGTGTATTTCTATATAATATATAGGATCATTTTGGATGCTTGGGTGTTTTATGATACATAAATGGTATACTCAATAGCTTGTTCTACAACTTAAAAAATTAATATATGATTCTGAGTTTATTCACATTGATATATGTAAATCTAGTTTATTCATTTACCTGCTATGTAATATTCCAATGTATAATTAAACTCTAGGTTATTTTTAATTTCTGCTATTGATAAATAAGACTGCTATGAACATTTGTTCATATCTCCTTGGAGAATTTCTTTAGGTGAGAGTGGAAGGGCTAAGTTTGTAAGGTACACTCACTTTTAATACTGCTACCTGGAGATGCCCACAGTGAGCATCCATCCCTTTTCGGCCAGGCCTTTCTAGTCAAAGCCAAATAGTTACCTAGATAATTCAGACAGGAAGTCCTTGCCCAGGTAATTGTTGTAAAAGCAAATATTGGTAATGACAATGAGATAGGAAATTACTGAGAAGTTTGCTGCCTTGCTGGCATACCAAGAACACACAAAAATTATTTTGATCTTAATATCTGATATTGAATTTTTACTATTGCCAGACCTTGCATTCACCATAAATTATAGATTTTATTCTCTCAGCATTTCTATGAGGTTGATATTACCCCCATCTTATAGCCACAGCAAATGGGGCTCAGGGCCCGTAAATCACTAGTCTAAGGTCTCAAAGCTGGTAAGAATTAGTGGAGCCAGAACCCAAACCCCGTTGAGGGGACACCAAAGTCTGTTTTCCAACGACTGCCATAATGCCTCCACACACATATAATTCAGTTTATTTAGTGATTATAAGAAAATATATTTTTAAGTATCAGAAATGTATCAATTTACATATTAATTTTTATAACCATACCAGTTGCTAAATATTTTAATATCATTCTAGCTTCTAATTTTATTACTCACTGCCCCCCTAAACCTGACTGATACTCTAC
Source organism: Myotis lucifugus (assembly GCF_000147115.1). Taxonomy (NCBI): domain Eukaryota; kingdom Metazoa; phylum Chordata; class Mammalia; order Chiroptera; family Vespertilionidae; genus Myotis; species Myotis lucifugus. The sequence goes on along the minus strand of NW_005871100.1, from coordinate 3,642,670 downwards.
TTAAACCAAACCAGTCACTCTTACCTAAATACACCTTGTGTTTTCCTGCCTACTGGTAGATATACTTTGGCTCTCGAAATGCTGAGGGAAGTCCTCATGTCACCAGTTCTGTTTTACCACAGCTCAGTTTAACAAACATTTATAGAGCAATGACTTGGTAGCAACTAAAGAGAAAACAGTAACAAGGAGACTGGGGATGATGGGAAATTTTGGGACGTGGCTGTGTCTTGAGTTTCCACTCATTGGCTGAATCAACAGACTTGAAGGGCTCCCTTCTTCACTGTGCCCTCTATAGGACACCCCGGTGCCTCTTTCTCCTTGAAAAGGAAAGAAAACCACCTAAGCTGTGTGAGTGTGTGAGTCAACTGTAGCTTGCTGAACAGTCTTAAGAAGATAGAGGCAGGACAGCTTGTTTCTCTTAGAGCAGCGGTTCTCAACCTGTGGGTCGAGACCCCTTTGGGCGTCGAACGACCCTTTCACAGGGGTCGCCTAAATATATCCTGCATATCAGATATTCACATTACGATTCATAACAGTAGCAAAATTACAGTTATGAAGTAGCAACGAAAATAATTTTATGGTTGGGGGTCACCACAACATGAAGAACTGTATTAAAGGGTCGTGGCATTAGGAAGGTTGAGAACCACTGTCCTAGAGCCTCACCAGCCTCTTTGTTACCTGAAGGCAATTGGCATCCTCCCTTCTCAGGGCCTTTGCTCAAGCTCAACATTTCTTCACAGTGGCACTCATGACATTCCTGGTTGGATAATCCTTCATTGTGAGGCGCTGTCCTGTTCACTGTAGCATGTTTAGCAGCATCCCTTGGCCCTACCCACTGGATGCCAGTAGCATCCCCACACCCAGTCCTGGCAATCGAATATGTCTCTGGACATTGACAAATGTCCCCTGAGAATCACTGCTATAGCTGTCCTGCCTGGCACACTCTTTCCCCAAAGATCCATATTTCTATCTCCTCACCTCCTTCAAATCTCAGTGCGGCTCATACCCCATTGAGGCTACTCTGACCACCTTATTTATTAATGCAAATTGTCCATCTCTTAACTCCCTTGTATTCCATACCCTTATCTACTTATTAATTTTTATGACCATCTAATGTACCACACAATGTACTTATTTTTATGTGTTTATATTTGTTTGCTCTCACTATCTCCTTGAGCAATTTTGTTTCTTGATACTTTCTAAGCCGAGAGAGCAGTTCCTCACATGTCCAAAAAAAAAATTAAATAAAAATACATATGCAAAGATATATAGTGAAAATCTACTTCTCACTCCTGTCCTCTGTGCTCCCAGTTTTTTTTTTTAAATATATTTTATTGATTTTTTACAGAGAGGAAGGGAGAGAGATAGAGAGTTAGAAACATCGATGAGAGAGAGAAACATCGATCAGCCGCCTCCTGCACATCTCCCACTGGGGATGTGCCTGCAACCCAGGTACGTGCCCGCAACCCAGGTACATGCCCTTGACCGGAATCGAACCCGGGACCTTTGAGTCGGCAGGCCGACGCTCTATCCACTGAGCCAAACCGGTTTCGGCCCAGTTTTTTTTTTTATCCCCAAACTAAGGAGTCAGTTTTTTCTAGTTAGTGTTATATCCTCTAGAGTTTCTCTATGCAAAAATCAAGCAAGTAGGAATATATATTTCTTACCAAAACTTTCATTTTATATTTTACAAAAAGTTGGCACATGTGGACACCTGTTCAGCACTTTCTCTTTTTTTATTTAATTAACCTTATATGCATTTTGATAATAGTTTCTTTGTCTAGGAATTTTCTTGTCTAAGATTTTTGCTTTCATGTTTGGACATTCTCTCTGTGTCGTTAAAACTTGGAGATCCATGGCCTAATAAATACTGCCCGGACCTGCCTGTCCTTTAACAGAGAAAAACACTTGATTTGCCCTTTAAACTGGGATCCAGATTTCAGCCAGACCCCAGCCGGGTGTCAGCCAGTCACAGGTCTGCCTGTCCTGTTTCCTGCATGAGAGCGATTCATTGACTCAAGTCCATATGTCATTTGATTATTTTGGATTATGTGACAAGCTTCCCCTCCCTTTTTGATATAAATTAAATTGGTTCCCCCTAGGACAGGGGCAAGCTTTGGTACTTCTTGGAGAGCAGCCAGACTGAGTGAGGACACAGACAGTGTTGATCTGGACCTGTGGCCAAGAATCCCCGGGGGCCTTCTGGGCAGCATTTCCAGCAGCGGCTGTAGGAAGGGCCCCGGCACAAGTAACTCCTCACACAGCTTCGACTGCACTGGCGGTGACCTAGACGTGCGTTCATTTAGAACTGGTAGCTCTGGATTTCCGTGCAGGAGAAAGGTTCCCTCTGCCCAGTTCATACAAATGATGGGTAACCCTGAAAGGCAGACACCGGGAGGCCCAGCGAGATAACCCGTTGCCTTAGGAGCCTAAATGTTCAAAAGGCCCCGGAGAAAAATCTGGCCTGGTGCCCATGGTGTGACTCTGTGATGGGCACTTCATCCTGTGGAAGCAAGTGAGTGCTGTGTGTTTTGAAATTAAGCACTTAGCGATTATTACTTTAGAGGTCTTAAAGCAGTTAGGTCTCAACTTATCAGGCCTCAATGTATGACATTTCACGTTAGCCAAAACGACTGGATTTTTTAAAGACCTAAAAGATAAAATACATACCAACCTTTGAAATTGTAAACAAAGAATTAGAATGACAGATCACTGGTTAAAAGAAGCTATTATCTTGGATGTACATACAAAGGATTCTCTTCTCATTTGGGAGGGGACATGGTCAGGTCACGATAATTAAACATCGTTTTTCTCTCCTTAATTCCAGAAAGGTTAACAAGAAGTTACAGCAGGCACAGAGAACAGCTGGAACATGCATCTTTCAAATGGGAAAAACTCATGTCCTTAATCATGGACGAACCCGTGAGGAAATACTTTAGAAAAGACTGAACTCATCCATCCTTTCATAGAAAATGCAATCTAATCAGTCCTCCGAGGAAAGCAGAGGGGAAGGATTAGGAAGAATAGTCTGTGTTTATTTTTGTCTGGGATCTATGGAAGTGTAGGTTTATGATTTGACTTGGGCTCTTGCAGTTAAAATGGATGGCATATATGTAACAGCACTCGCTGCCAGGCCGGGGCGGGGCCTCAGTGGGAAGCAGTGGGCCTGGGCCTCCAGAGCCCCAGCTGTGGTCATTGTCCCTGCTGCCTCCTACTGTCCCACTGTCACTGACTCCCATGACAAAGTCATGGTCAGATGTCTAATAACCATACTTAGTTATGGTTTCCTGGGAAGAGAGCTATCCATTAGTTTAAGTCTTCTTTATTTTTTAATATATTTACTAATACAGTTTATTTCAAGCTTGGAAACAGTATTTCTTTTTTTCAGTTTTATCTCAGATCTTTGATTGGTAGTGTGTTTTGGGGGGTAGAAATCTACGTACTCCTCTTTTTTTTTTTTAACAGCTTTATGAGATATATACCATATAGTTCACCAATTGAAAGTATACAGTCCAATGGCTTTTAGTATATTCACAGGATTGTGCAACCATCACCAAAACGTAATTGTAGAACATGCTCATCACTCCACAGAGAAATGCCATGCAGTGAGCAGAGTTACTCCCCATTTCCCCACTCGCCCAAGGCTGGGCAACTATAATCTACTTTCTGTAGCTGCAGATCTGCCTATTCTGCCATTTCACATAGATGAAATCATTCAGTATGTGGTCTTTTGTGATGCTTCTTCCCCTTGGCGTAGTGTTTTCCAGGGCTATCTATGTTGTAGCAGGTGTTTGATTAGTGAGCAATAACCCATTAGATAGATATACTACATTTTATTTACCCATTCATCAGTTGATGGGATTGGGGTTGTTTCTACTTTTTGACTATTGTGGATAATGTTGCAGTGATCATTCATGTACAAGTTCTTGTGTGGATGTGTGTTTTCATTTCTCTTGGGTACATACCTGGGAGTGGAATTGCTGGGTCATATTTATGTTTAACATTTTGAGAAACTGTCAGACTATTCTGTGTCTTTTTTGTGTTTTTTTTTTTTTAAAAATATATTTCTTTATTGATTTCAGAGAGGAAGAGAGGAGAGAGAGATAGAAACATCAATGATGAGAGAGAATCATTGATCGGCTGCCTCCTACACGCCCCCTACTGGGGATCGAGCCTGCAACCCAGGTATGTGCCCTTGGCCGGAATCAAACCTGGGACCCTTCAGTCCCCAGGCTGACGCTCTATCCACTGAGCCAAGCGGCTAGGGCACTATTCTGTTTTTTTATAGAGTGATGACTGTAGGTCGGGGTCTCTGTCAGAATTTGGGTAAACAGCACATCTGTGAAATAGTGGGGGTCACAGTTGTATTTGCATCTAACAGAAAAGCCCTCTCGGGCAACTAAAAAATGTTCTTTTGCAATCTAAGAGTTTCTTCCTTTAGCCCGTTTTCCCTTTCTTCCTCCCTACCTCCATCCTCAATTGTTTTATTGTCTCATCAATGTCTATTGAGCCAGGTTACTAATATTGAAGGATTACAACAAGAGGAAAACCAGATAAACAGTTATGAGTGCAGCGTCAGACACAGAAATGCACATTGGGCCATATTGACCTAGGCCTCACCGTGTATTCTCCAGGTTGAGTACAGTACTGGAAATATTAGGAGGAGGAGAAAGAGGGGAAAGGGGGGGGGGGAGAGGAGGAGGAGGAGGAGGAGGAGGACGAGGACGAGGAGGAGGAGGAGAAACACTCCTCTCCCAACAGTGGTTTTACATAAGTATGAACATATGTTTCACATGCTGTTAAGATACAGTATTGCACTGATCTAGTCTTAGTCATTTGCCATCTGGTCTGTACCCTGTCTTATCCTTGAATTCCAGTTTACCGTGGCTGACCCATCCAACCATAAGGCTAAAATCCTGAGAAGAGAAACCATACTCCTGCTCAACCTGTCAAAGAAGGCTGAGTTCACTAGGGTCCCATCTTTCCGGGGTGGGATCGGGGAAATACCCAAGCACTTTAATGTATTACCATGAGCCGAAGATCCCGAGCTATTGATCAGCTTTACTCCAACTCTCCTCACTAACCCGTGGCATGAAGAAAGCAAAAGTCTGATAAATTAAACCCCAACTTTCAAGGCTTTGAAAAGGTCTGTGGAAAGATTTTTCTTTCCTATTTTAATGCTTCATAACCCTGATTATAATAATAAATAATGCTTACTTCATGTCTAATGGGGCAAACATCATGTATGATAGCACTATATTGGAAGAGACATAAAAATAGAACAAGAAATCATTACCAAGAATGCAAAGCAAATTTGAATAATCAGCAAAGTTTAAAATGAAATATTCCTAGTTGGTCTCACATGCTACTTGCCTAATGATACTGTAACATGTGATATAACTGAATCTAGAGCTGTTGAAGGCGCAGCAGTAGAGAGTCACTTTTTCCTCCTTGTAAGGCTCAGCATGACTCCTCTGCCTATACCTGGGCATGTGTGCAACTCAGGAAACTCTTGCTTCCCAGCATGCAACGGGCACCTACTCTTTCTGTCTGCCCAGCACCCACTTTCCTCTTTTCTGGTAACCTGATTCCCTTTTGAGAGTGGGAATCCCACTTTCCTCTATTGTGTGCTATTTGGTGGGACTTCCCTGCCATCCCTGGTTAAGCAATGGTCACATGACACAAGCATAGCCAATCAGATGTTCCCTCTGGGAAATCTGAATTTTGATTGGAGCCTGGAAGACAAAGGTGGCATTTATTGACTCCTCCCAACAGAGGTGCCCTGAGAAGACTATCCTCACAGCCTGGAGATACTCTAGTCCTTGTCCTTCAGCCTTTCCAGATTTTTCCATTAAATCCCTTTACCCTCTTGTTAACTTTGTCAATTCACTGTAGTTGCTTGCAATGAAAACCCAACTTGAAAACCCTGTTCCTGAGGTTCCTGGTGCGGCAGTATGAGTCCAGAATATTAAACGTTTGTATAGTTAATGATACACATTACTGTGTTGCTTTCCAAATGAGGGGTACCAGCTTATCATGCAACCAGTAGTACACAAGAGTGCCAATTTAGCCACGCCTTTACCAGTGTCAGATGTTATTATTTAATATCAAAATTGTTTTATTTACAAATTTAATTATACCATAAATTCTGAGATTATATTTAGTATAACTTAATTTTTTAAAATATATTTTATTAATTTTTTTACAGAGAGGAAGGGAGAGGGACAGAGAGTCAGAAACATCGATAAGAGAGAAACATCGATCAGCTGCCTCCTGCTGGGGATGTGCCCACAACCAAGGTACATGCCCCTGCCAGGAATCGAAACTGGGACTCCTCAGTCCACAGGCCGACACTCTAGCCACTGAGCCAAACTGGTCAGGGCGAACTTAAAATTTTGATGTTCTGTAAGAGCCTACAGACCAGCAGGGGAAAGTACAAAATATCTTATTATGCTCAGAATTTTAAAGAATGTTTTTACATAGGCAGAGTGAAAAATTGTGGAGAAGAATTCTCTGGTTGATTCCTGAGGAATACCATTGCCACTTAATAGATCTCTCTATCCTCTCCTCTTCAAAACCTCATGTCAAATCTATATTCTGTTTCATTTTAAGGCATTGTTTCAAAAGGAATTTGTAAGATGTAAATTTTGACGCCCCTACGGGACAGCTATGTGCTTAGAATAGCGATTGGCCCACCCCCAACATCAGGGGAAAATGAAAATCTTTGCTAATTAGGTACCTTTGTAAGAAGGAAATATGATTTGTATTATGCAATCAAATATGAGCATTTCTTTCATTATAAGCTGCAATTCTTCTTTGTTATGGGAAAGCAAGAGCTAATTTCATTTTCAGATCAATAGTTGATGTGCTGCGTTAATAGATGTGAAATGTGACTATAACATAAAAGAGCAAGTTAGCCTGCTTGAGTTTGGGCACATCTTTCTAGTCTGCCCACATGGCTGTGGCCAGGTTGCATGAATCACAGAGCCTGCTGCTCTGGAGTTTTCTGGATTACACAGTCCTTCTTGGTTTGAGACAGGCCTCCTGAAAAATCACAATGGGACTCTGAATAAATGCTTTCATCTCTTAGGCCTGTCTCATAAAATTGGTGTGGTTCTGAAATGTGTTTTCTCAAGCGGTGTAATGCCTATTTGCTTTTTGCTGGGCGGGCTGAGCCAATAATGATTGCAATCAATAAGAAATGCTTTCATCAGTAGAGTTTTATGATAGCGGCTTTAAGGGTCTCCTGACATGAGATGAACTCAGTTAAGTTTTATTGGTAATTTACCAGATATACTTCACGAAAGATACTCAGAGGAGTTCAGAATTCATTTTCATCTGCAACCACTGAAAGCCTCCAAATATTATAAGAGACTGAAACTTATTTCCTACCTGGCCAAGACCTGAAGGTGCTAGCCCACACAGTCAGCAACCAAATGTCTAAATCTCAGTTCTTAGCGGGACACTGGCGAGACATATTTTCAATCCCAGCTTTATTCCTCTCCTTTACCTGTCTTTCCTCCCGCTCCCCCCCCCCCCCACACACTCACTCACATTCGCACACCTTAAGAAAATAAAAATAATTTCACAAATGCTTTCCTTCTGCTCATCTATATTTTCAACACTATTATTATTATTATTATTATTATTATTTTACCCTCATTCAAGGATATGTTTTTATTGATTTTAGAGAGAGAGGACGAGAGAGAGAGAGAGAGAAGAAACATTGATTGGTTGCCTCCTGAACCTGCCCTGACTGGGTACTGAATCTGAAACCTAGGTATGTGCATTGATTGGTTGCCTCCTGAACCTGCCCTGACTGGGTACTGAATCTGAAACCTAAGTATGTGCTCTGACCAGGAATTGAACACTATTATTATGTTTAAAATATATTTTTATTGATTTCAGAGAGGAAAAGAGAGGAAGAAAGAGATAGAAACACCAATGATGAGAGAGAATCATCGACCGGCTGCCTCCTGCATGTACCCCACTGGGAATGAGCCCACAACCCGAGCATGTGCCCCATCCAGGAATCAAACCGTGACCTCCTGGTTCATAGGTGGATGCTCAACCTATGCAGGCCAGGCAACACTATTATTTTTATGAGAAAGAAGTTATTTTTAATTTTTAAAAAATTCAGAAATATATACTCTAAAATGTTAATAGCTTTTTTTCCTGGCTGGTAGGATTATGAGTAATTTAAAATTTTCTCTAACCCCCCCATTTTTATACAATGAAAACTATGCTATTTTTGTAATTGAGACAAAACAATTTCACAATAAAAGTTATTAAAATTAACTCCACCACTCAGAAAGAAGTAGTGCCAATATTTTGGTATATACTGTTTAAGTCTTCTTTCCTATGTATAGAGTTTCAAAAATATAGTTATAGCCATACTGTAATCTTGTTTTAAAGCTTACCCTCATGTCTTAAGCATCTTTCTACATCCCTAATATTTTGTCCACAAAATCATTTTAAATGACTGCCTAGTAATCCATTATACAACTATAACATAGTTTATTTAAACAATTCACTGTTATTGGGTAACTATGTTTCATATTATCCTGGTATTAAAAATTGTAATGACTAGTTTCTTTGAGGGAATTCTTAGAAGCAGAACTGTTTGATCATTTCTTTTTTTGCAGGTCAATTTTTAAGGCTTTGTATTCATACTGGAGACATAAAGCATAGGGTTCTGCTGGTAGAGTCACCGTAGTGGGAACTTGAAAGTGAGGACCTGAGAGGGAACAGGAGGAAAGTAGTATGGTTTCTGAGACCATGGGTCTGGGTTGGGTAATGAGGAGTGTGAAAACTATATAAAGATAAATACAGGTAAAGCCATGGTAGACTCAGATGAGGCAGAGAGTTACTGTGGATGCCTGAATCCACCATCCAAAATCCAGAATTTATTCTTGGCTTTGACTCTTTTGCCCAGGCTATTACCTGAGTTCCTGATCCTACCCTCAGTCTCATTGCTGGTTTTAGGTTTGTTTCACCTTTGCTTGGAGCTGCCATTGTAATCTGTTCAGGTTGTATACTGTGCATTCTAGGGGACACCTCTCATTGTAGTTTGTGACATGTGCCGTGCACAGCCTGCACAACTTTTTGTAATGGCCTTGCTCCTGCCAACCTCTTTATTGAGGTCTTACCCTTTTGTGACTCAGAAGAGCCCTTGATTCTCAATCTTTTGAACAGATCCTAGACTGACTTTTCACATAAACCCCAAATACTACTCCCATTCATTTGAGAGGGTTGGTGCTATTAAGAATGCAATAGAGGAGATTTATGTTCTGGTTAGAAATTTGGGCAAAGCAGTTCATTCATACTCAAAGTAGGTTTCTTTTCTTTTTTCTATGACTTTTTTTCATTTGTCTTGGGAACAAGCTAGATTCAGAAGCATTAAATAAAACTGATCTTAAAAATTAAAGATAGAAAAAAAGATCCAACTACCTGGTGTGCAATCTAGCCATCCAAATACTAAAACTTTATGTTCATCCATAATATTTTCTCCTTAGAATAAAAACATCTGAGTGTAATAGTAAAGCAGCAGAGACTCACTGGAGAGTGAAGTTATCACCTGTCTGCACGAGAGGAGACATTTAGAAGCACTCTACTCTTTGCAGCCCTCTCTATTATAAAAGTTTCATAATAAATTCATCTCCAGCTAAGGTCTCGGGTGATTTAAATACATGGCAGCAGTCTCCAGTGGTCAATTGAGGGATAATGACTTGAGGAACAACCAAAGTGAATAGAAAATCCTCTTAGTTCAAGCTTTTTCTTTCTTTTTGAAGCAATGGACACATTCGTCACAACGAAAAGAAATAGCTGAAGAGGGAAAGGAAGGGGGGAGGCAAAGGGAGGCAAAAGTCTACAAGAGTAGACTTTTGTGCTTACGTAGTCCAAATAAATACCAAACAGCATGCTAAAAATCTTCTATGACATGCAGCACATGTCATGGTGAATGTCCAACTGGAACATTTCTAGCACATCACAGTGCTGGTTATAAACGAAGAAGTTTGTTTGGCATAAAGAAATCTTTAGATATATCTTGTAAGATGGATGGTAACAGGAGATTGATCTCTAAAATCTGCCTTCCCCTCCCCCCCGCCACCCCCCTCCCCCGACACACACACATTCACTCACAACTGTTATGATTTCCCATCTCTCTATGTTTTAAAAAATATCAAAAGCCTCGAGGTTGGAAACCTTCCTTCTTTTTACTCTCAGATTTCCCTTCTCCTTCTCTCTGTAAGCACAGTTGCCAGTTATAATCAACTTCAGAACTCCTTTCCCTTCAAAACACATTTACAAAGATGGGACTTTTTTTCATTTGTGAAATGTTATCTGTAAGTAACTCTGAACACTCATCTTTGTTATATATTTAGGAGTACTTGACAATAGGTGTCCTCAAGAAAAATAAAGTGGAAGTCTGAATGTCTGAATAGTGAGTATTTTATACTAGTTTCAAGTCAAGGAGAGTATCTGATTTATGAAAAACATATGTAAGTTCTATTAGACCTTATATTCTTTGAAGAGAGAGAGAGAGAGAGAAAGAGGAGGAGGGGGAGGAAGGGAGGGAGGGAGGGGGAGGAAGGGAGGGAGGGAGGAGGAAGTAAGTTATTCCTTGCATTGGAACATGGAAGGCTCACATTCTCTCAATGATTTTAAGATTTTTCTTTTTATCTCTGTTTTTAAGCAATCTGATTATGCCATGCTTTGGGATAATTTTATTTGGGTTTCTCGTGCTTGGTTTTATTGAGCTTCTTGGATCTGTGGGTAATGAAATTTGGAAATTTTCATCCATCATTTCTTCCCATTTTTTTGTCCACTCCCTCTTCAGGGATTCGAATTACATGTATATTAGGCCTCTTGAAGTTGTCACACAGTTCATTGATACTGTTTCCTTTTCTTTTTGTATTTTCTCTCAGTGTTTCATTTTAAAAAGTTCCTTTGCTCTATCTTCAAATCCACTAATTCTTCCTTCTGCAGTTTCTAATCTGCTATTAATTCCATCCAGTGTACTTTTCATCTCATAGTTTTCATCTCTAGAAATTTGATTTAGATCATCTTTTCTTGGCACATAATGTCAAATTTGAACTTATTTTGAAATAATGTTAGATTTATAGAAGAGTTGCAAAGATTGTTAAAGCATTTGGAACTCTTTGATCCTTTCAGGTCTTATTTTTCAGCTCTTTTAGGCAGGACCAGAGCTTTAGCCTAGGGCTAATTTTTCCACTACTGAGGCAAAGCACTTCTGAGTACTCTACCAAATGCCCGGGCAATTGTGAGGCTTCCCTTGTTGGCTGGTGGGAAGAGGAACTATTCCTGGCCCTGAAGGATTTCTGGAGATTGTTTCCTCTAATCCTTTCAGGGGCTTCTCTTCCCAGCCTCAGGCGGTTTCCTCATCCACAGGCTCTACTCAGTACTTACTTATCTGACTCCTTTGCAAATCTGGGAAGTTCCTCGGGCAGTTTTCTCTCCTCTGGGGCTCTGTCCTTTGTGTTCTAGCTGCCTTGGCTTCCCTGTGTTCCCATCTCTCCCCAGTGCAGGGAGATCTTGGGGCTTTTCCTGGGTTTCCTCTCCCTATGAGAGCCTGGAAGGTATGAGGTCATTGCAGGGCTCATCTTGTATGTTTCCCATCTTTCAGGGATTGCTCTTCTTCAATGTCTTATATCTAATGACTTGAAAATTACATTTTGCTTTTTTGTTTGTTTCAAGCAGAGGGTAAATTAGATCCCTGTTATTGTGTCATGGCCAGAGTGTAAGCCTCAGTAAATTTGATAAATTTTATTTAATGAATGAATGAACTCTGTCCTGTCCTGTGAATTAAAATTGTGGGAGTTTTTATGTTTTGTTTTTACTGAAAATTGTTCTGTTCTTTGAAAAGCTAGATCAGGGAAGAACAGTAGCTCTTGAGGGCAAGAAGTTGGAACTATTTGATCTTTTGTCAGGAGACCTTGCTGTAACAGATAACCTCTGACCATTTTATTTTTCTATCTTTGTTTCCCTTTAATAAAAATGGAAAATCCCAAGAGCCTGATTGGTCCAGCTTGGACCACATGCTCTTCTTTTGGCTTGAGTGTGCACTGTGCCTTGGTTGACAGTCCTATCAAAGCCACTTAGTGACAGGAAGGTAATAGGCAAACTGTATCAAACAAAGGAGATGGGCCGAAACCGGTTTGGCTCAGTGGATAGAGCGTCGGCCTGCGGACTGAAAGGTCCCAGGTTCGATTCCGGTCAAGGGCATGTACCTGGGTTGCGGGCACATCCCCACTGGGAGATGTGCAGGAGGCAGCTGATTGATGTTTCTCTCTCATCGATGTTTCTAACTCTCTATCTCTCTCCCTTCTTCTCTGTAAAAAATCAATAAAATATATTAAAAAAAACACAAACAAACAAACAAACAAAGGAGATGGATTCTGTGCAGCCAAACCAATAAAAGTCTTTTTCTTATGAAGGTTTTTTTTTTTAGTGCTGAAATCTTATTGGCTCATGATATCATGAACTTGCAGGTAAACGACTATTGCTTACTTTTCCTTATACTGTAATACATTTCTAATGTTAGGATTCTTAGATGATTGCTGTTCCATTCTATTATCAGGAGAATGGAACAGCACTGCTACACACACTTGGCTTCTAGTCTGAACTCTTAAAAAATGCTCTTATACCTAATATATTTTAGCACCAAGATGGGTACAAGATGGGGCAAGCCTAGAGGCCTCTGATCTGGGAACCAGGCCAGGTTGGGTCAGGTAGAGAGCATGATGTGAGGGTAAGTGGTTATAAGTGAGAAGGTTCAGAAAGGATAGTTGGAAAGGTGTGTGTGTGTGTGTGTGTGTGTGTGTGTGTGTGTGTGTTTGTGTGTGTGTGTGTGTGTTGGAATCCAGAGAGCATGATTAAGATGTAGGCCTGGGGTATCTCTGGTACCCAGACAGGCAGATTGATGGAGCACATGTAGAATCAGAGACTAGGCATTCAGGTACAATGTAAACTGAGCTTAAAGAATAAACAGATACCTTATTCTATTAGGACAAAGCCATGGTGGCGGGGCTGGGGCAGAGGCGGTTAGGGGTGATCATGCCAGGAGGGGAGGGCAGTTGGGGTGACCAGGCTGGCAGGGGGGGGCAGTTGGGGGCAAGCAGGCCGGCAGGTGAACGGTTAGGAGCCAGAGGTCCCAGATTGTGAGAGGAATGTCCGACTGCCGGTTTAGGCCCAATTCCACAGGGATCGGGCCTAAACCAGCAGTCTGACATCCCCTGAGGGTGCAGGCTGGGCTGAGGGACAGCCCCACCTCATGCACGAATTTCGTGCACCAGGCCACTAGTATGTAATAATAGTAAAAATTGCATAGGATATTCAATATACTAAATGAGCACAATTAACACATGCTGAAATTGTCACTGCCCCTATTTGTCTCTTGCTTACCAAGTTTCTCTTGTTTAGCTGCTACTAGATATGAGTCATTAGGGATAGACGACCTTTTAATATTATTACAGAGGACAGTGACTGGTTTTAAACAGTGACCGATGGACCATTGATAGCTACATCTATGTTAAGTGGATCTCACCTGAGCTTTAGTTTAATCAATTCCACAGTTCAGCCTTAGAGAAAAAAATGGGGATCTTGATACACAATCTTTTTTAGCTCAATTCCAAAGACATTTCTACACTGACTAACTGCCTCATGGTTCAACAGCTTCCAGAAAAACTTCTATTTCTTAAGTTGCTTGATACTCAAGTTTTCACCCATTAAATATACATGTTAAAGAATTTTCACTTTTTGATTCTTACTCCCTACCCAGTTTAGGAGCATTCTTGAAAATGACAATGAGAAATCAATGTAAGGGGGGATAACTGATGGGTAGACAACCCATCGGATCTGTGACGGTCTCTCATACTGTTTGTTTTGGGATAACTAGAGTAAATGAGCGGCAGTTCTGAAAGCCATTTATTCTGTCTTGTTTTCGGGGGTTAAGAAACAAAACTCATAGTAGGATTAGCAGCAATGAACTATTTCATGCTGTGACTTAAAGATAGCTACTGAGCACCATGTGGTGTTCAAAATTCCTAACGTAGGTTTGGTAAGGTAGGAACAGGAATGGATTTGGAGACAGAGACCTACATTTGTTCCCCAAGTTTAACAATTACCCGTTTGACTCAGCTTTTCTGAGCCTTAGTGTCATCACCTCTAAAATAGAGATACCTACCTCACGATACCTCAGAGTTCACTATGCAAATTAAATAATATTTGATGCCAGGGAAAGTGCTTTGTAAATTATTACATGGTTTATACCTGAGAGATGTTTTAAAAAGAGAAACACTAATGTTCCATTTACTCAAGCAAAAATCTCCATACCAATCTTGGCAGTAGACTGGAGGAAGCAGGCTCAAAGGGAAAACATCTGGAAGGATTACAGCGAATGAATAGTTTTTAAATGAAACAGCGCTGATTTATTAACAACCCGGACAAATGTAGTCTCTTCAAACGTTTTCTAAAAGTTAGGAGGGGGTTTAGATGCACAAATGTGTCACCTGTCCTTCCCAGCTCTGGGCTCACACAGGGGGATACTGGTCTGAGACTAATTAAGGAGCTTGTGGACCTGTACGTGAACACAGCGAAGCCGGGGAACCGGTTTCCCACCGCAGCAGGCTCACTGCCTTCGCTATGGCAAAGTTCGCATAAGGTTCTGTTACCTCCCGAGAAAGCGTGGTCACCTAGCAAGTTCTAACTGGCTCAACACAGCCCACATTTCCAAATGGCCCACTAGAAAAATATTTTTCCTCTCAACGAATAAGCCCCTGTGATCTCAGTTTCTCTCCGCGCCCGAATCATTCAGCTCTAGCCGCAGAACTGGACTCCAGCTGCTCGTATAGAGGGGGCCCTGTTGACCTTGAGCTGGAGAATTTGTATGTGTTGTAATACGGATGTCATTAAAATATAACATTTACCCGCTGAGAACAACATTATACTATTTATGAAACCATATAATTTCAATAACTAAACTCAGCAAGATTTTATTGCTCTCTCCACCTGTAATCACAGAAGTGCTGACTCATCATTCCTGCACCCCTGCTTTCCGAGATGCGGCCTCACTGAAACCCGCACCGAGTCTTGCTTTTTTCATCATTCTGTGTAACCTTTTCTCCCCCTTCTTCTTTGCAGTTAAACAACCCCCTTCTAAAAGGTTATAATTAATCAAAGGCTCGAATTAACACCAGGGAAACTTTTGTGCCACAAAATTCTCGTGCCTCCATGGTTAGAAAGGGCTATATTTTTAATACCATGATGATAAATTAAAATTCATGAACGTATTTAAAATTTTTATAGGTATTTTAACAGTCAATTTCACATTCTCTGAAGATATACTAAAAGAAGACTTCTTTGATGAACTGAGTGACTTCTTCCTTATTTCCTTACCCCCTTCTCTGGCTTATTTATTTTACTTTATATTGTGCGTGCACGCGCGCGCCGCACGCACACAGACACACACACACACACACACACACACACACACACTTTTCTTCTAAATAGCAGCCCCTTTTTATTGGAATGTTTAAGTGATAGGTATCTCTCTTAAGGGCCTTTAGCTATAGTGAAGTGACCATTTATACTGCATTACATCTTTTTTAAAAATATATTTTTTTGTTTATTTCAGAGAGGAAGGGAGGAAGGGAGAGGGAGAGATAGAACATCAATGATGAGAGAGAATCATTGATTGGCTGCCTTCTGCATGTCCCCTACTGGGGATCCAGCCCACACCTGGGCATGTGCCCTTGACTGGAATCGAACCTGGGACCCTTCAATCCACAGGCCGAAGCTCTATTCACTGAGCCAAACCAGCTAGGACTGCATTACATCTTGATTCCCCCCCGCTACCCACCCCAAAGGGAGGGGGAATAATAACTCGCCACAGAGGAGTGGACAGATATTTCACCCAATGCCTTCTTCACTGAACCACAGTTGACATCCACACGGTTAAGGAGAGAAGACAGTATGAGAACAGCAGAAAAGTTAATTGTCTGTGCACCCGACCCACTGTATTTATAATCTCACCAACTTTGTTTGTTAGTATGTTGAGGGCATGTGAAATGTCTTCCTGGCTTCAACTGTGGTCTGAGTGTGTGTGCACAGAAATGCGAGGATTGATAGTTACCAGTTACTCACGCCACTCTGATCTGAGAAGTTTTACATCATTTACAAATTTGTACTAAGCTGTTAGCCTCCATCATGCCCTGAAGCAGTTACTTCCACAGGTTAATGATGTGTTATATAAAGAACGATTTCCTCTTTTATTATTGGCGCACTTGCCTTTTAATTTCATTTAGCAACCACTTTGTCTTCCGTGATAGAAGGGTGTAGATTTAAATGGACTCTCCAAAGTTTGATAAAAACCGATGTCTGTTCGCCATGCTTTGAACTGTACTTCAACCTTCATAAATGGAGTTTACTGTTTTCTTTTGAAAGGGAGGATCATAAAGAATATTTGATCATTTTGGTAAAGACAGGCTTCTCTTAGTAAAAGAGATGGTATGTAATGAAATGACATTTATAACCTAATGTTATTTAGATAAAGCGGGGAGCGGGGGGGGGGGGGCAGCAGGATGTCACTGAGGGAAGAAAATCTGGAAAAGAAGGCTCTCTGATAAAACATGAGGCGCCTATTCTCATCCTGCTGTGTGGGATCTTGTCATTACTTGCTGGGGAACCCTGGCAAGCCTGTTCAGACAGGGACTGGCAAACAGATTTATTAATCATTTCAGGAAAAATGAAGAATGCCTTCAAAGACAACACCCTCTTAGCTTCACAGAACCTTTTTAGGTTTGACTGTTAATAAGGTTAAATAAGAGATGGACAATAAAGATCTTGGAGCAGAGCTTATTATGAGAAAAAGTACCCATTAAGAATCTGGCTCCCCCACCACTTAGTTCAGCACTCTGTCCACATTCTTCCATTCAGATTTTTTTTTTTATTGCTGTTTGCTTAGGGGAAAAAATGTCCCCGGTGAAAGAATGTGGGCAAGACTACATTAGTTGCTCCCAACTTTGTAGTTCTCTGCTGATTGGCCTTGTAGGCCGCTACTGGCCGAAACCCAATCTTCCCCTTTACAAATAAAAGAGGCATCTGCCAGCATTGTATTTGTTGGGCCTCTTCTGAGCCAATCAGGACTGCCCTCGATGGAGGGGATGACGAGAAGTTTATAATGGGATCAGTTTTGTTTGCAATTTGTTTCTAATAGATGCCAATAAGCCAGTTAACTAGGCTCCAGTTAATGGACATTTTATTGTTTCTCTCCCCGCCATGCACATGACCTTCCCTTAGAAGCATTCGCAGTGCCCCCAAACGCGTATCTGCTGCCTGGTAGCCGCAGGGCTCTCTGTGCTCTAGAAAACCTGCTCGCCAACCCCCCGGGCTGCAGACCAGACCAAAATACTTTGATCATCCTGTCAGTGGGAAATTTACAGCAACATTCGGGCTTTTGTTCCATGTGTATTTCTCCAAATATAATATCTCCCTCAAGAAATCAATGATAAGCTGTTAAACTAAAGAGCATGGTAACATCCACAGAGCAGTAAATTAATGGTCTTTTGTGGATAGATGGTTACAGATTTCATCATAAAAAATGGATAAAAGATTACATATCACACAGAGCGAAACTTTTAATAACTCAACATGACTTTTCTTAATGGGTTTTATTCATTTTAATCATTATAGTGTCAATGATGATTATAGCCTTATTAGATTGTAGTGATTGAGGGGCCTGTTTATGAGATATTGAAAATCTCAGGCTGCTCAGAATAGCCCAGCAGCCTGTGTGGGTTTGATATGTAACTTTATCTGGAGGAGTAGGGCTTGTCAGGAGAGTTTCAATTAATACTTTTACTAAATTGCTCCTGTCTTTAGTGACCTAGGTCACAGATGACTTAAGGATTCCACAACATCAGCTTTTCAAAACAGTTGAGCTGTAGCATTGTAAATCAAAGGAGGTTGAGAGAGTGTTTAAATAAGGTAGGACCAGCAAAGGCCTCGTGAAAAAGTGGCGTAAGTCCCTCCACCTCATTTTGCAGCCAACAGGGTCCTCTTTCTGCCTTCATGGTGCCTCCCCAGAAAGGAGTTATTTCAACAACAGGATATGAAATTGGCCACAAGAATCTGGAAGGTTAAATTCTCAGTTTTTCCCTCCATGTCTGGACGCATGTTTAAAATGAAAGCCAGGACTCTATTAGTGACTCATAAGGTGCTATTCCACTGAAATGCCTCAAGACAGCACATCCTCAGAAAATTATTGTAACAAAGGTGGCAGTGCTGTCCCTAAAAAACAAACAGACAAACAAAATCCTGCAAATGAGTACCTTAGTGGAGCCTGGATCATGACACCATCTGGCTGATACCCTCCTGATTTAATATTGATTCTTCAGAATGTCTATTCCATTACAAACAATTCTGTCACCTAAAAATTATTCCACGTTTCACGATAATGAAAGCCCTATATAATAGGCCGAGGAGAAGCAGTGCATCATGGTGCCATAGCAGGAGACCTGGTTTTGCATTTGGGCTACCTCCTTCAGCACTGATGTTCTTGGGACAAGTGACTTACACTGTCTGTCCTAGGCTCCATTTCTTCTTCAGTAGCAATAGGAATAATAATGCTACTTGTTTTGCTTATCTCCTTCTCAGGATTATTGAGAAACTCAAATGAGCCCACATTTGTGCTTAAGAAGCTGTTTTCAACTTATTCTTTAGACCTCCACTAAAATCAAGGGGCCAGGTGACCTGATCTTTCTACAGGGTTCGGTATTTAGGTAGAAAATGTCAGGTGATTTGATGAAGATCTTGAAAAGTCAAATTCAATCTGAGTATAAGTGATGTAGCCCCAATCATTTGGAAAAAAAAAACCACAATAAAAAATCAACAGGAATCTAGAAGAGGTTGTCATTCCTTTTCTGGAGGAGGAAAGAGAGATATTTGAATTAAAAAATACAAACTTAAAAAAATTAAAAGGACATCACAACAAGTAGAAATGGCTTAAGAAACACAAGTATGTATGAGTAGTGTGTCTCTGTCAGATGGGCAGAGCTGAGAATTAGTCTCAGTCTAGATTTTAGCAAAAGAGAGAGAAACCAAGGGTTGGGACAGGCGGGCAGTTGACAAGCAGCAACTGGGTGTTGAACGTTCTGGTGAAAAGGGAACACACAGCAGGGAGTGAGGTGGTCTAGTGTGGGGAAGAGCATGGCCCTCAGGATCAGACAGCTCTGCTCCAATCCTTCTTCACCTTCATCAGGATGGCCCCCAGCTGCCAGTCCTATTCAATATTCACTTACCTACCAAGGGATGCATGTGGATTCAGTCATGTGTATATCTGCTGGGGTAGATATAGTCTACTTAGTGGTTGGGGACACTCAAATGGCCTCAAAGTTGTATTCCCTTTGTCTATAGACTTCTACTCTTGATCTACACACTCTCTCTGGGAAATTTCATTCAATACTAGGGCCTTCCTCTATACTAGTCACTCCCAGATTTCTGTCTCTAGCTCCAACTTTCTCCTGAGGTCCAGACATAACTTTCTAACTTTGCCTTGCTAACCATCTTTGCTTAAACATGTCCTAAATCTACCTTTCTCATCAATCTCCTTCTTTCTCCTGAACTCCTTATCTTGGTTGGTAACATTTCCATTGACCCAGGTGTTATGGTCTGAGTATTTATATCCCCACCAAATTCATATGTTGAAATCTTAACCCCTAATGTGATAATACTAGGAGGCGAGGCCTTTGGGAGGTGATTAGGTCATGAGGATGTAGCTCACATGAATGGTATTAATGCCCTTGTAAATGAGACTCCAGAGAGCTCTCTGATCCCTCCTGCCATGTGAAGACACAGCGAGAAGATGGCCACCAATGAACCAGGAGCTGGGCCCTCGCCAGACACTGAATCTGACAGCACCTTTATCCTCCCACCTTCCCAGACTCCAGAAGAGTGAGACATAAATCAGCCGTGG
This sequence comes from Myotis lucifugus, assembly GCF_000147115.1. NCBI lineage: Eukaryota > Metazoa > Chordata > Mammalia > Chiroptera > Vespertilionidae > Myotis > Myotis lucifugus. The sequence continues at coordinate 3,622,677 of NW_005871100.1, read as the reverse complement.
GCAAACTACGGCCCGCGGGCCGGATCTGGCCAGTTTGAAATGAATAAAACTAAAAAAAAAAAAAGACTGTACCCTTTTATGTAATGATGTTTACTTTGAATTTATATTAGTTCACACAAACACTCCATCCATGCTTTTGTTCCGGCCCTCCGGTCCAGTTTAAGAACCCATTGTGGCCCTCGAGTCAAAAAGTTTGCCCACCCCTGGACATAAATGCTTGTTGTCTAAAGCCACCTAATCTATAGTGTTTTGTTAGAGCATCCTGAACATACTAAGATATCTGGTGATTAATTTGGGAGTCATCTTTCACTCCATATCCCTCACTCCGAAAATCTAATCACTAAGCCTTGTCTAGTTTAATCCCTTACTGTGGTAATTTAAAATACATTTACAAAGTCTTTGACAATCCTCCCGTTAAAGGTGAGTCTATGTCTTTTCCTCTTGAAACTAGACTTCTCTGGCTGTATTGACCAATAGTGTGGTGAAAGCAACACTATGTGACTTCTAAGGCTAACCCATAGAAGGTGATTCAGCTCCTACCATGCTCCTTGGAGCTCATCTGCAAAAGGCCTTCATGTTATGGGGAAGTTCAAACTATCACATGTGGATGAACCACGTGGAGTGGCCCTGAGACCACATGAAGAGACAGAGATGCTTGACTCGCGCTCCCACTGCCCCAACCCCTCTGCTTTTCAGGCTCTAGCCATCATCAGACTACAACTATGATAGCCCTGCCTAGATAGACTGCCTGGCTGAGCCCTTCCCAAAGTTCAACCCACAGAAACCACATGATGTGATAAAATGTTCGTTTTTGTTTCAAGCCACTGATTTCTGGGGTAAACTGTAACATATCAATAGAAACTGGAGTAATTACCATCCATCTCTCTCTCCCGTCCCATCACCACCACCTCAGGTCAGGTCCTCACCATCCTGCCTGGCCCAGGAGTTGGCACATAGGGGCCCAATCAACGAATTTGGCTGAATGAAAGCCAACTTTGTGAGCATAGGCTTTGTGGTCAAGATTTGGATCTTAAATCTAGTCAGGCTAGAATTTTGACAACAGATTTCTCCCTCCATTGTAAAGTTACTGGTACCCGACCCCGAAGAATCCAAGAGCTAGGGTGAGATATATACCTCCACAGAATGGAAACAGGGAAAACAAGAGGCTCTAAAAAATGAGCATGATCAAGTCCCTAAGAGTGATTTGTTTGAACTTGGTTCAGATCTTTTCCCCCCAAAATTTACTTTTTGTTGTCAGTTGAAATCAGTCCAGTTACTTGAATCTTTTTCTCCAAAAGAGCAAAACAAAGATTGCCTAACATTGTTCTTTACATGCCAGCTGGCGAACTCCATTTTCCACTGTAGACATTTAGGTTTTAACTTCTGTGAATCCTTAGACAACACTAAAAGCATCCTGAGAGCTTCTGATTTACACATTCACTGAGAAACAACCTTCTGATTCTTATAGCCTTTTACATGTTCCATTTTTCAATTTTATCTATTGGAATGTTAAATTTTCAGTCCTTTTATAAATTGCCTATTAATATTTAATTTCTTATATCATTGTATTGTTAGCAGATAACCACAATCACTACACAGAACAATAACAGAAGATGCATTAACTATCAATGGATGAGGACACAAATTGATAGCAAAAGTAATACACATGAAAAATAGTCTGTCAAGCAGCATCGGCCTCAATGAGCATGAATTTACAGTTGTGTACAGGGGGCACAATGGTTCTCATTGTTGATTCATTCTCTGATTACTCTGTTTGTACAGTAGACAAAATGGTCTAAATGAAGGCCAAGATAATAAGTGAACTATCTATCATCTCTTTTCTTTTTATTCCAAGCTAAGAAATTGGCAGAAAGAGAACAGTAAATGGAGATTCCTGCTGGTTCTGTGTCATAGGACTCTTTCAAAACATGGAGGCACTGTGAATTATTTAAGACAGAGAATAGAAAGTAGGACTTTGCAATTTTACTGAAGCTTTATGTCAAGTTCCTTTACCTACATTCCAACCACAGTAATCTCAGGCTACGGGTTTACTTTCAGTAAAAGGTAGAATGGTCAAGTCAGGAATGAATGAAAGGGTGAAGAATATTGCAGGTGCAGGTTGAGAACTCAGAGGACTATTTTCAGTTAATCAGAGAATCTCTGATTTTAGACCTTAAAGAAGCAATTTTGCCTGCTTGACATCTCTACTCAGAGATCCCACAGGCATTTTAAATTCACCATATTTAAGATAAGACTTATGATTATATTCTTCCCTAACCATTCCATAACACAACAAAACTAACCCTGTTCCCTTTCATCTTGATTTTCTTTCTTGCCTTAATTGCACTGTAATTTTTCCCCCTTGCTGGTGTTCATAATCTTCCTGTTTCTCTGTCCAGTTACTACTGTATATCCAATAATTGCTGAAAGACACACAGTTACCAAGAAGCAGATGAAGCTAAAGTTCAAAGCCCCTCTGTGTACAAGTCTCCCTTCCAGGGCTCTGCCAGGGCCCAGCAATGTGTTTTTGTAAAATTTGGAAAAATAAGATGTTTCAAGTATCCTTTGCCACTTGAGCTTGAGAATACGTTTATTTGGGTTTAATGGGACATGGTTATGTGTTTTGGTGGCATTCCTGTTTATATTTAGTTATTGCTAGTTGTCACAAAGTAGGGGATGGCTTCCAGTATGTTGGTACTGCCCACGTGCTGAATCACCTGTTTCAAACCACAAAGAAGCAAGGCTGGGGTGTAAGGTGCTGGGCAGGTGGAGGAGAAGCAAGATGCAAATAAGGGAGACCAGAACTGGTCTGTGGAAAGTTCTTTCAGCTTCTCAAACATGTAAAATTGCAAGCATTAACACCTGGTCAATATATTAGGTCTCTCCCATTGGGAATATATTCTAAAATGCAGTGTACACATACAATTGAGAATTCACCAACATCTCTTTTTCTTTTTATCAGCTTGTGTTTGTATGGCACAAACCTGTAGCCAGACTATCAATAGTAAGTGTGTCCATAGCAACTCACATGTGAAAGGAACTTAATAGAAATGTTTCTCAATTTGAAAACAATCCTAATAGCTTACATAACTTCACCAATAATTAGTTATGAGCTGACAGAAACTTTTCTAAACTATCAATAATAGAAAAATTTTTTTTATCAACCAGGCTAGAGAAAAGACTTATCTTTCCATTCTTTCTATAGAAAGTTCTATTAATAAAATATTAGTCATGTGAAGAAGCAATCAAGGAGTATATAGTCAGAAATATACACAAGCAAGAATCATAGACATTTATCAGGCAGTTCATTTAAAAAAAACATGGGTATGTTTTTTATGCTAGTGGTAGTCAGGTTTTCAATTTTGTAATTTGTTATCATTTCAATTCTCTTATTCTAAAAAAATTAACTTTTATGCTGAATATTTTATTCTTTTTGTTTCAAAATAAGTCCTAATTACATAAGCTTCATACCACACCAAACATAGGTTCACCCTGGCCCAGCCCTACAGGGTCTTCCTTCACGGTGTTTCTTGATTCTGTCAGCATTGGAAAGAATATCTTTGGGATACAAAGTTCTTCCCTCTATGGAAATATTTCATCAGGGTAAAACCTGGAGGTGGTATTACAAGATCAAAATGCAGAGACATTTATGACACCTATGATCTTGTTGTTTTTCAAGGATTTGCATAATTTACATTGGGATTGTAGTACAGGTTTGTAATGATTTCACCTTGCAGCACTGAATGATGTTAATTTTCTTTTTCTGCCACTAGTGAGTTGTTCCTGTTGATATTTTTTTTCTGTTTTTGAGATTGAGTGTCTTTATTGGGGTCAGAGGAAAGAAGAGAAACCAGATGATCTATGTGAATAAAATTACTTTATATTTTTAGATGAATGGTGGGGGAAGGATTATATGGGGAGAAAAGTTTGAGTGGATTTGATGAAAATTATAAATATAATTTGATACACAAGTGTATCAAACTCTTCATACCCACACAACTATCACCTGACAACCAGACTCAGTTGGCTAATTGGCTGAAGATGTGCAGATGCAAATATTACTGCTCTATCAGATGTGTAATTGGACAGCCTCTACCAATTAAACAAGGCAGCAAATTGAAGGGGTCCAGGAGATAATTGATTCTCCAAATTAGTAACTCAATTGGCCAAAATTATAATACCTGTTGAAGTTCCCTTAAATTATGCTCTAATAGTAATTAGAGGCTTTGCCTCATGGTCTATGAAATATTTCCCTTTGCTGATGAAGTACTAAGGGACTGGTAATTTAGGCAAATAAATGATGATTGCCTGATCAAGTTGTTAAATTAATATAAAATGTAATGGTAGTAAATTCTCCGATAAAAGAAAATGGTTTAATATCTCAAGTGAGAACTAGCCAAAAATACATTCTGCAAATATTTGGATACATTTTTCATAAGGTCCAGCAGCCCATTCCATTTTGCAGGTTTGCTTGATAGGTTCATAGAGCCATCCTTTTTCTTTTACTATGGCAATAAGTAATTGTGTCTTTTCTATGCCTTTGTCATACCTAATTGCCACTTTATTGTTCCCGAAGGGCAATTGGACTAAGACTTTTAAAAAGCTGAATTTAAAATGACTAAAAAGGATTTAGAGAAGAAACCCAGAGGCTGCAGAGCCATCACAGCCTGGTGTTATTTGCTACAGTTATATTTCAAGGTAAATTACCAACAATCATACATTGTTGAGAGAGAGTAATGGTGCTTTCCCAAGGTCTAAACCTTAAGAACCACACTTTCACCCTTGTGTGAGACATAGCATGATCTGATTCTCTCAGATACCTTTTCCACCCAGCACTGTCCCTAATTTGAAAAAGAAAACTCCTGATGTTGAGCAGGATACAAAAAGGAAAACAAGTCTGAAATAGAAACGGTTGTTTGTCCACACATTGGGAATTCCGCTTAATACGAAGCATTTAGAGTATGACAGGATTTCTGGCATCTTTGTAATTATGGTTCCTGGTTAATTTATAAAAAAAGAAGATTATGGCCCAGTCTATGTGCCCTAGAAAGAAGTTTCACTGAAAAGCAAAATGGGGAGCACCTACTAATTAAATTGCAACACCGAGTTTTGCAGCAAGGATGCTATTGTATAGATGAATAATTTGGCTGCGTTGAACACAAGTTATAGTTGAAATTATTCCCAGGTCTCTTTAATGTATAAATAGAATCTAAAAGACTAACCCTCTACTGCTGCAAAAGCAATGTAAAAATTGAACATGATTTTTGGAATATTTTTCGACAAAGCAAGTTTCTCCTGGATCGTGGGTAAGCGCACCGAGGAAGGAGGCTGCATTTTCTGTGTTTAGGACTTACTAAGAGTTAGCGGCTCTGAACCTTAATCATTGCAATTCCAGTTGGTCTGCCCCAAGTCAAACACAAAATTGTATTTTAAAGGGGTGAGGAGATGCTTTAAAAATGTTTTCAAAATAAATGTTCTGAATGTCAGTTTGGTTTCTGGGTTAAAGTGCCTCTAAATTACCCAGTTCTAAAATCACATTTCAAAGCTTCTGGAAACCCTGTCTGGGGCCTGTCTAGACCTCAGAATTGGCCTGGTTTGTTTTAAGGTTTCAACAAGGCCCCAGCCTGCTTGGTTTGCCTAACGCCAGGGAGCCACATGTGTGAGACATGATGCAGATTTCTAAGGTACTGTTGTGGTTTTGGTTTTTTTTCATTATACCATGTGTGGAAAAATAATTTAAAATATGATATCATGGTATGTTTCTGGAATTGCATCATCCCTTGTCTTCAGGTCCTCTTCAGTGAGGAAGGGCAAAGCAGTGGATCCCAACAGTGAAGAGGGATCAGAGACCTGGCTGCTAGTCTGACACTGTTACTAACCCACTGTGGGACTTCGGGAAAGTCACTCAACCTCTCTGGGCTTAGGTTCTGAAATGAGGATATTTGGAAAATAAACTCTCTATGGTCTCTTTGGTTGTACGCTTCTATGATAGTACGAAAAGGGCTGACGAGTTTTCTAAATTTTTCTGTTTATGTTTTTACTGGAAAACAAACCAACAATTCAGCACTAATTATATACCAGGCAAACCTGAAACTTCAAAAGGACTTAGCAGCTGGGCAGTCATGAGTTCGTAAACAAAGGTTCATGGAAACCCAGAAGCTCATGCAACTAGGGCACCAAGCCAGCTGGGGTCATGCATCTGTCACAACTGGTGTGACGAAAGAGTCAAACTGAATATACACATTTAAAACATAAACACACTTCGGCTATTTCTTTAAAAAAAAAAACCGTTTTGGAGAGAACTAGAACATTGATCAAATCAATTAGCTCATACCATAGTGGTTCTGCTTTGCATGCATTTGACAGGGTGGAACATTCATGAGTAGCTATATTTAAGCCCCTGGCGGGGCTGGATTGTGTAATAGTCTGGCGTGAGTGACTTCTTTAATTACTGCTTCATGTGGCACCTGCAGTGGAGCGCTGTGGGACTAGGGAGCCAACCTCACACTGAAGGATGGAGGGTGTCACTAATGTTTGTTGTGTGAGCCTTTGAACTTAGACAAAGCAAGTGGGGCAGTGACTGGGGACTGGAGCACTGGGCATCATATTGAGCCCTGCTGTTCCAGCCAAAGTCATTCACACAGGAGCTCCGAGCAAGGAGGCTCACAGCACTTGATAGTGTACCACTTCTGGCATCTCCACCCTAATTTACGTGGTTCTTGCTGTGAGAGAAAACAACCTCATCTAAAGAGAGACCTATTCAGTCTTTCCTTAGGCAAGAATAGGAAGTCTTTTCAGGAAACTGAGAAAAACCATTCTTTTGTCTCTAATAATAACTACTGGACAGACTCATCGGCTAATTGCGAAGCTCTCTTCTCACAGGCTCATTTGGTGATGTGAATTTTCTCTCAAAATGTATTCCTGGCCTGGCTGGTGTGGCTCAGTGGTTGAGTGTCAACCTATGACCCAGGACGTCATAGTTCAATTCCCAGTCAAGAGCACATGCCTAGGTTTTGGGCTCGATCCCCAGCGTGGGGCGTGCAGGAGGCCGCCAATCAATAATTCTCTCTCATCATTGATGTTTCTATCTTTCTCTCCCTCTCCCTTCCTCTCTGAAATTAATAAAAACATGTTAAAAACAAAACAAAATGTATTTCTGAAACTCTCTCACAAGAGAATTGCCTGTAGAATAAAAAAATGAATAAAATCTGTAAGAACAGTGTTTCACTTTTTTAAGAAATTGAGGTGCCATTCATGTAACACAGTGATGGCGAACCTATGACACGCGTGTCAGAGGTGACACGCGAACTCATTTTTTTGGTTGATTTTTCTTTGTTAAATGGCATTTAAATATATAAAATAAATATCAAAAATATAAATCTTTGTTTTACTATGGTTGCAAATATCAAAAAATTTCTATATGTGACACGGCACCAGAGTTAAGTTAGGGTTTTTCAAAATGCTGACACGCCGAGCTCAAAAGGTTCACCATCACTGATGTAACACACAACTAACCATTTCAAAGTGTACAATTCAGGGGCATTTAGTACATTCACAAGGGTGTACAATCATAACCTCTCTCTAGTTCCAAAACCCCAAATGATCACCACACACCCATGAAGTAATAGCTCTTCACTGTCCCTTCCCTACCTCCTGGGTTCCCTCATTGACTTTCTGTCTCCGAATGAGTTTTAAGTCTTGAGTAGCTAGTTTTATTCCAAAGTACTCAGCTCCTAGAGGGTAAAAAGGGAAAGAATGTGGATCTGTCGAGGGCAGATTATTAAATAGTTACCTGTTGGGGCCCCCAGCTTCCTCCCCTGAATCACAACCACCTCGGAGCACAAAACGAGCTGCCGACCAGGCGGGGGAAGAAGGTTGTCCATTTAGGGTTCCAGGAAAGGCGTAGGGAGGGCCGAATACATGGTTTCTAGTTGGAATTTGCCCACATTCAAGGGGATTATGAACAAAGTGAGGAATGTGCTCCTGGCTGCCACCGAGTTATCAATGTGGTCAGTCTGGCCCGTGAGTTTGCTAACCTCTCAAAAGGACACCCTTGTGCTCCGTCCAACATATTGAATCTGTTAAGCACTGAAGAAAACTGGACTCTCGGAAAAGTCGGTGCTTAAATCTGGGGGAACCTGGACACTCGACTCTGATCTTAAATCTCGGAGGGAGGTGGCTCGGTTAGCAGGCGCTGTCAGGGAGCCATTCTGAAGCTTCAAGAACCAAATAAGAAATCACCTACCTTTCCTCCTCCTAATTCAGACAGTGCCAAGTCCTACAGCTGAAGTAAAAATATTTCTGTACAGGCGCAAAATAAGAAACAAAACCCGGGACCCACAAGAGCGGCCCTGCGGCCTTGCTTCTTCATGAGCTATTTTACAAACCTGGGGACTCTAGGAATGTGAGTTTGGAAATAGAAAAGGAAAATAACCAAAAAATGGAAAAAAAAAAAAAAGGTCTTTCTCCCCCTCAGGCATTATTCTTCAGGGAGTGAAAAGAGTTTCCAGATACCTGCACGTGTTCCAGGATTGTTTAAGAAATCTTAATAAGCTCACCCCGTTTCCTTATTATTCCACAGCCTAGTCATTTCCCCCCCCTCTACAGTGAAGTACCAATTGCACTGCATAGAGAAATGCATGGGTTTCATCTAAAACCTGTGGTTTTTCTTAGGTGAACTCTTTTTGGACTCACATAAAGTAGCATTATACATCAAAATTTTAAAATTTCCAGCCCATGAATTTTTTGTAAAGTAACTTGCCTTCCCCTATAAAATTATGCGCAGGTAATACAATGAATGAAAACTACTTTTTGCCATCTAGGTTTTAAAATTTGGCAACAGTGAGGACTGGCCAAAATTTGCTTCATTGCATGGGGCATAAACACTGTTTTAAGAGAAAAAGGAGAGGTACAAGCAAATGGGAATGTAGTTTGTTTTCTTGCTTTTGAATTTTGCATTTTCTCAAAGTCTAGAAATAAGAGAGCAAGTTGGAATGGGTGTGCCCAGGGCAAAGGGATGAGGAAGAGGAGAAAGGGGGAGGGCAGTCTACAGGGATTTCCCTAGGGCTGGGTCAGGACAGGTAATGAGCATCTGAAGAGAGAAGAGCTTGCTGCTGGCTGGTGACTGTCTCCCCTACAGAAATCCCAGAGCACTGCAGGTAGGAATTGGTGGAAGGCAAGATGGCTTCACAGGTGTGTGACTTGTGCAGTGTCACAAGGCCTGCTGATCAGAGGCCCACACTTGGTTTAAGGCTCTGTCAACATCTTGACATTCTTAATAATTCTCTTTTTGAATTTGTGTTTTGTATATAAAGTCTGATGGGACATGGAGCATGGGCTGAGCATTTGAGCAATATTCCCGTTCACTGTTCCTTACGCCCCATCCCCATGTCCAGCTGGTGGTGTCTCCTGAGCACAAAATTCTGGTGGGCCATGCCAGGGAGCTGAAAGCCCCACGGGGCCAGGCTTTCCACTCGGAAACTTGCTTTCCAGAATTTGCTTCCAATGCAGGAAGACGTGGAGTTCTAGAAAACACTAACAACCCATTGAACCCTGTAGCAGTCACCACGTATACTGAAAATGATGACGTAAAAGGAAAGGGGAAGACAGGGCAAACCGCAGTTCCTTTTCTGTCAGTCCCTCCCTCCTCATTGGTCAGCCAAAGCCAAACCATTTTGTGTAGCGTTTTCACTGCTCTGGTAAGAACAAAATACATATGCATGAATGAAGTGCAAAATAAAAATTATGTTATTTTGGTGATTCTGCATATAAGTTCAATGCTCTTATATTTTCATTTAAAACTGGCATTGCACAATATAAAGATGAACAGTAAAATTCATGCTAATAATTTAAAAAATTGACATTTCTTTTTATTTAATTCAGTATATGGCAAAAAAGAGCACATCACAACAAGTCAAGAGACCCAGAAAGAAAAGGAAAAAACTTTTAACTTAGTACTTTTAGTTCCCCTGCTTTTTGAACAAGGAGCCCCACAAGTTATGTGGCTGGTCCAGCGGAAGGCGTGCAGTGCTAAGCCTCAGGGGTGTAGGTGGAACTGCAAAGCTGATCTAATTTTATTTTTAAAATGACTCTAAGTTCCTTGAAAAGACAATTCCTTCTTTTTTCTTAATAATTTTCTTTAATACCAAATGCCATGTTTCTCCTCCAAAGCACTTTGTCCTGCTGTGTTTCCATGAGATAGGCCCATTTTCCAGATGAGAACAGTAAGTTCCCAAGAGTGGCTTATCCTTGGTGTCCCCTCCCTAGGCGGGTGCAAGGCCTGAGGGCTCACGTCCCTCTGTTCTTGGCTGGTTCCTATGAATCTCATGTTCAAATTCATCATTTTATGGTCCATTAAAAAACTTCTTATAAAAATCTTTAAAAGAACATTCACATTGTAAATTTTTTAAAAGTAACATGAAAAGGTTAAAAAAAATTTTTTGGTGACTTTTTTTCCAAAGGCCTAAAACCCACAATTGAATATTATTATAATTTTAGGTGTCATTTGTCACAGCTTGCATTTGCTTTCATGTTTGTAACTGGGGTATACTAATCTCAGAGCTATAAATACTTTTTTTTATAATTGTACGTGGAAGCTGTTCTCTGGGTTTGCTCTGTTAATCTTCTCTTCTGACATTAATTTATTGGTTTGTTCTACATATTTTATAAAATCCAACCCTTGAAAAACAAGCCTTAGTAATTTAGTTCCACATACACTTTAAAACTTATGAAATGGCTAGATGTGTTTCATTTATATTCTTTATTATTCATTTGACTTACAAAGTATATAGGCATGGAAATTGCCTGTCAGTTTTACTACTGAAAGCTCTAGCTACTCCTACTTAAGATTAAAGTCATTCTTTTTATCACTCACTTTCCTGCAAGAAATTCTCTGTGTGGGGGGAAATTGTCAGTGGAGAGGGTCTTATGTGGACTTCCAACCCTTTATCCTAGATTATAGTAGGATGTTAAGTCAGGAAATGACATATCGGGCAGGAATCAGTTGTGCTCCCTCCCAAGTCTATTTTAAAGCACTTTCCATTTTAAATATAGCAATAAAATATCAGCCTCGAAATGTCTGATAAGGATAAAAGCAATAGATCCAAATCCAATCTAAATCTGACACTGCCAGGAACAAGAATTCACATTGGTAAGTCAGGACTCATTTATGGGGCCATAAATGGGTGGGCCAGCTATAATTTGGGTATTAAACTTGTAAAATATATTGATGGTATGTAAGAGCTAAATAAATAATTTACTACAAGAAAATTGGAAATCTTTACGTGGTACTTAATTGACCAGTGGGCCTCCCAGGTTCTCGATGGTTCCTTGCTCTGCATTTGTGTTTTCCACAGGCTAGATTTTTCCTCTCCTCACTTCAATTTAATTTCCCTCTGCAGTGAATGATCACAAGTTAGTGCATTTCTGAAAACACACGGTTTCCATTTAAAATTCTGCCAATCCATTAAATGCCTTTGACAATTTCATTTACCATTTAAGAGGATAAATGTCCCACTCTGTTCTGGGATTAGACAAATTTTTTTCTGGCCCCCAAAAAGGTCTCTTCACTTCCACATCTCAATTCCTGTTCTGAGCACAGAACAGAGAGGAGTTTCAATGAGGTGTTTTAAAGAAGTCACTGTACCCTTCTGTTTGGGAATCTGCTGAATGAGGAGAAAAATGGCGCTGGAAAGCTCTGTCACTGCTTCCCACACATCTATGAGAGGCTAATGAAAAGAGAAGGGAAATGGAAAAGAAAACAGAAACGCAAGCTAAAGCACTGTCACATATGCGTACACATCCAGAAAAACAAGTAGATTTCTTGAGCACATTACAAACTTATTTGCCCTAAGAGTAAGCCTATTTCATACGTACATAACAATGACATGCTTCAAAGGGCTTTTGTAGCTTTTGTCTCTTCAACCCTAGTGATATTCCCCCACAGTAAACAGGACAGGTATTATGATATCCAGTTTCATAGAGGAGAAAACTGGGGTTTGGGAAAGTTGGGATTTGTACAAAGTAAGCTGACAAGGCTGGAACCTCGAACCAAGTTCTTCCAGATCCCAAGTTGGCTCCAGTGTGAAGAGTCATTTTTTGTTTTCAGCTCCAAGCAATAGAAAGGCCGGTTCAAACAAGCTTAAACAATAAAGAGTTGCACTGGCTTATATAATGGAAAGGTCAGAAGGAGCGGGCTACAGGTGTGGTTCCTTCACTTTTTGACTTTCTCTGCAGTTCTTTCTCCTCTGTGCTCTGACTTTGGCTTCTGCCTGGCTTTTCTCATGGCTAAAAATGGCAGTCAATTGTGTCTCAATTTTGTGTCTTTAGAATGGGGACAATATCTTTCATGGAAGGCTCTGTGAGAAGTTAATGAGATAACCTAAGTGGTGCCAAACCTACTTGAATGAATAAGTTGAATTCAGCTACAGCACTGAACGTCACGTCTACAGAGGCCTTATTTTATGTCTCTTACGCCTTTCACCCTGAGTGAGTAATGTCAAAGGACAAAGTTCACTGTGATTACATCCCCCATTCTCACAGAGGGCTGGGCTGGGACAGACCACCGTTCTCACAGGAAAGATCCGATGTGGCTGTGTGCGTGCACTTGTCTCTCTCTGTCCCCAAGTCTCTCCCTGGCTCATCCTCTTTGTCTCTGTCTCTCACACACTCACACACTCTTTACTCTCAGCAACTTGTTGTGCATGATGGAGGTATACATTAATTACTTTCAACTGATTTTCATTTTACAACACATGGTTGTAACCACAAGTATGGTTAAAACAACTAATTGGAAGAAGATTGGTGGCAATCAATGACAAGTTTAAATTAAAGAATGTGTTCCCTTTAAGTGCAAATATATTACTTGTAAGCATATTTTATGACTGGAATTAGAAAGCAGGGTTCCTGCTGGGCCAGCTTGAATCAACAGACAGACTCGCTGTGATTAAAGCGGAGGCCCATGGCTGCAGCCAGAAGGCGGAAGTCCTTAAAGCAGTTCTTCCTTCTAAGTAGATGGGCAGGCCCTATCAATCTTTAACTAAATGCTGCCTATCAAACTGGCAAAGAATTACAATGACTGTAATGCTGGTAAGGGGAAGCAGGCATGCTCATGTTCTACTGGTGCACTGGGAATTGAGATTCTCATCTGAAGGCATCGAATCAACTGCGTATCATCAGTGAAGAACTCACAGATGCAAATAGTAGAAAATATAGATAAAAATGACTTAAATAAGAAGAAAACTCATTACCTCATATAACATGATGTCCAGAGGAGAGAGAGCTCCAGGGCTGGCTAACTGAGTGGCTCAATGGTCATCAGGGTCCAATGTCCTTTCAGCCTTTCGGCTCCACCGTCCCCCCATGCTGGGTTGTCCTCATGATTAATTCCTCATGGTCACAGGAGAGCTGCAGCTGCTCCAAGTATCACAGACTCATTCAACAACGTACATAAGGCTGGAAGAAAGAACGACCCTTTTTTATGTCTCTGCTTAACTGGAAGAAAACTTTTCAGAAGCCTCTCTGTCTGCCCGATTCTGAAAATCTTCATTACACAGCTCACTGGCTAGAATCCTATCACATGCCTATTCCAAACCCTATCATTGGAAAGAGAATGAAATTACATGATTGGCTTGGGGCTGGGGAGAGATTTGGCATCCTTTGGAGCCCAGTCTCTCAATATCTGAATCACATGTGAGTTCACTTAACAAGTGAATACTCGCTGTCTAGGCATCAACAGGACTTGCCACCTTCTCTAAGGCAGTGCTTTCCACATCATACCACACATAGAAAATCCTAATACTTGCATGGCACACTGGAATACATTGGAGGGGATAGGGCAGCTTATATAGAGCTTGGTGAAAATAATAATTACTTTTTCTTTGTTATATGAGAGGAAAATAAAATAAGAAAGATTAACATTGATTTTGTATAAATCTTACTTTTAAGTTTTTTATTGACTTTTTAGAGAGAGGAAGAGAGGGAGAAAAACATCGGATCAGCTGCCTCCTGCACGAAAAGAGCACGGGGGCATGAGCTGCCTCCTGCACGAGGAGAGCACGGGGCCCTCAGCTGCCTCCTGCACGGGGAGGGCGGGGCCCTCAGCTGCCTCCTGCACGGGGAGGGCGGGGCCCTCAGCTGCCTCCTGCAGGAGGAGGGCGGGGCCCTCAGCTGCCTCCTGCACGGGGAGGGCGGGCCCTCAGCTGCCTCCTGCACTCCCTCCACAAATCAGGAGACCTCTTGGTGCTCGGGACAACACTCAACCGAGTTACACCCGCTGGGCCTTTTTTTAAGTGTTAAGATGAGACACTTGAGCTTGCTTCCATAGACGAGTATTTTTCTATTTTTGGTTTTATGTTGGAAATGGCTACCTTCCACAAGACTTTTAACAATGATCCCTTCACACACTTTAGGTCACCAGAGAAAGACTGTATTCTCAAAGTAGGTAATAAAAAAAACTTTAAAACCTTTTACAACCATTCAGAAATTTTCTGGAGTTGCAAATCTACTTAAACATTGAACGGGGGTCTTCCTTTACTTTCACTGACAAATATAATGCTGACATTTCTTTTATTAATCTGAGTTTTAAATTCATTTCAACATTTTCATAGCAAGTCTTTCAAAATAACAAAGTTCCCACGTGCACATACAGTGTCAGAGCAGACACTGGTGCCTAGCCCTGAAGCTGCTGAAAGGGCTCTGACCAGCGTGGCCTAGTTGGTTGCAGCGTCCTCCAGTACCCAGGAAGGTAGAGGTACATACCCAGGTTGTGAGTTCGGGGCTCGTGCTGGAGGCAACGGATCAATGTTTCTCTCTCACATAGATTTTTCTCTCTCTCTCCCTCTCCCTCTCCTCCTTCCTCTCTCTCTAAAATCAATAAAAACATATTATCAGGCCCTAGCCGGTTTTGCTCATTGGATAGAGCGTTGGCCTGCAGACTGAAGGGTTCCAGGTTTGATTCCAGTCAAGGGCACATGCCCAGGTTGCGGGTTTGATCCCCATAGGGGGGTGCAGGAGGCAGCCATCAATGATTCTCTCTCATCATTGATGTTTCTATCTCTCTCTCCCTCTCCCTTCCTCTCTGAAATCAATAAAAATATATTAAAACAACAACAAAAAACATCGATGAGGATTTAATAAAAACAGAAGCTGCTAAAAGGGCACCTCATCTGCAAACAGAGAGGCGTATGGTGTATGTGAAGAAAATGGTTTCCACCTGTACACTGTGGTGAGAATGTAAATTGGTACAGCCATTATGGAAAACAGTGTGGATTTGATTTGTGGTTGTTAAAAACAAAATTCAACTGAATAAAATTTAAAGTACTTATTGGATTTACTCAGTGATTCATGAATAGGGCAGCATACAATCTAGCAGATAGCAAGGAGCTTCGATGAGCTATATAAGGCAAGAGATTTTATAGGCAGAAGGGAGCAGCAGAAACAAGGAAGTTGTACTGGGCAAAAATGTAGGTTATTTCAAGGTTATTTTTCTTAGAGGGGATGGCTGGGGTCTATCAGGCAGATAGACTACCTAATATCGACCAGGTGATTCCTGACTGGTTTAAAATTGCATTTCCAAGAGTCAAAACTGTAATTAAATCTCAGTTTGGTGATGTGGGGTTTAGCACAAGAGATTCCATTTGGGGCCTATTGTCTTGTTTTTAACATGGTGAAGCTGAGACTTGAACCCAAGTATTTTGTCTCTAATTACTGTCCTTTTCTTGTCCCCCAAACAAGGCCTTCTTGTCATTTCATGTCACTCATCCTCAGCAGATTAGGGGTCAATCTCATTTCTGAGACTTGCTTTTTCTAAGAAAACTGTTATGTTGATAAACATACTTGCTCTTGGAAAATTCCTTTTTATTTGGACTAACATCCTTTCTTTGTAATGAAGCCCATTTTTTCCCCTTGTTCTTTTCTGGTAAAAGTGTGTGTGGGGGTAAGAAAACCCATAATTAAAATTATTGAGTATTACTATGTTCAAGGCATACTTACATGTCTGTCATTATTTAATCCTCACCCTAAATTAATGAGGTAGGTACTTTTATAACCCCATTTTATATATAAGGAAAATTGAGATACAAAGTTTTAAATAATTGTCCCAAGATAAAATGACTAATAAGTGGTTAAGCAGGGATTTTAACCCATGTGGTTTGACTCCAGTATCCTTGTGCATAACTCCAATACCATGTTGACTTAAATAAGGAAAGAAATCCCTGACAACCTACTTTTTAAAAATATTTGAAGTAATTCCTTCATTCTGTTCCTTCAAATAAACCCAGCTGCTTTTGTAGTTTTTCCCAGATCTTTCCCAGTTCGTGAGTGTGTGTGTGTGTGTGTGTATCTGTCTCTCTCTCTCTCTTTCATTAGTTGCAAGCCAGCCATAAACACATTTGGGAGCCTGTTTCTATGCTGTTTGACTCCTGGGTTATTACTTCCACTGTGGCAAAACTATTATACTTAATATGAATGTAGACCTTCAGGAAGGTCTGTGAGGTCCTGCCTCTTCAAGACCAGCAGGAATGCCTCCTATACTCTGCTTCCGTTCTGTCCAGGCAATACACTTCTACTCAGAAGTTCACATTACATAAAGACTCAGCCAAGCATTATTCTTGAGGCTGCTATCACATTTCTAAATATAACGAGTAAAAAGATTTTCTATTGTTTTGAATAATTTTCACGTTTATTTATGTGGACTAATAAAAATAGAATAACATCAAACTAAAGTCAAAAGTCAACTGAACCTGTTTCAAAGACTTGGCATTCAGGGCTACTGAAGGGAGTGGGATAAGCCCTGGCTTTCAGGCTAAGGAGAGGGGCTTTGCTTGTTATTCCTAAACACCCAGAGCAATTCTGGGCACAAAATTAGGAAACAGACCCAGGGATCACCCCAGGCAAAGGACACCTGCTGCTCCTTTGGTCTAAAACTTCTTCCTAATTGGTTCTGACTATCCCTGGCTATTATTATTGTCCAATTTCCCCTTGGACATCTCCTCTCTGTGGAGCCTTCCCTGATGCCCTCGAATTGGGTTAGGTGTCCTCCTCCTGTCTCTCCAGGTATCTTGTACTTGCCCATCCTGCTGAGTGGCATGGCTTCTGTCCTCCTGCTGGATTGCAGGTCCTTATGGGCAATGACCTTGCCTTGCCCTTCAATGGATCCTAGTCCTACCTAGTAAAGGGACTCATTCAGAGATGCTCAGTAAATATTTAGTAAATGAATGAGTGAGACCCTATTAGTGGACACTATTTTGTTTCATTTCTATGAAAAGGCGACCCTATTTTCCTAAGTTGGTGAACATAATTAGAGTGTTTTTCTTTCTGACTTCTCTCTTTTAATTACATGGATCGTGAAAAACCACAAAATACTAGTAAAAATGAACTGGTTCGGAACATCCCTCCCAATTATTAGCAGCTCCCAAGGATTCTACAAAGCATTTCTGTGGTGCTCTCCCTGCCTCACTGAAGTTTCCACAGCCTGGGCCCAGAAAGGACGTCTAAGCGGTGGGGGGAGATCATCGGTGTGGTAGGGGCCTGCTTTCTCAAGCCAGGTTCCCAGCCAGGCCTTCTTCCACTGTTTCCCAGAGATCAAGCCAGTGACTGCTTCCTGCCCCGTGCTGAGCTGGCCTGGGGGGTGGATGGTTTTACTGTTCTTCAGTAATCATGTAGATTAACAGCTGCGTGTTCGGTAGCTCAGGGCCTCCCTTAAATTGAGAGGGTTGGAGACGCACATTCCACAAGCGGTTGGAAATATCTCTGCCCTGGGTTCCTTATTAGGAGAATGTGGCTATGGCTCTGGGCTAGACCAGAAATAAGGCAATGGTTTTGATGTCTTTTGTTTCACGCAGCCCATAAAAAAGCAGCCTTGCCTCCCTGTCCGCACTTGCTTTGGGCAGATAGACCCTCCACCAGGACTGCCCGTAACTTTCCCTCTCGCCAGCCCTCACTGTTACCTGCTACAGGAGATCTTGCAATATCCTGTTTCATTTTACAGTAGCATGTAGCACCCTTGTGATGCCCACCCCCACCCACTCGTTTTGAGACCCCAGTCAGGAAGCCAAAGAGTGTTGTCTCTATATGGTGCATGGTTCACCAACCTTCCAGCCATTAAGGAGCTGCAGCTGAATTTTGTGATATGCTTTTCTGCCTTTAAGGTAATTTTAGGGAATTTGTGGAAATCAAAGTCTCCTACTGGTCGACAGGCAAGAGCCGGGTAGCAGAGGCCCTGTGCGGTTGATGGGGTATTTGATTCTTTTTCATTCTGATTAAGCCCTGGGAGACTCAGAGTCCAAACCTGAAGGACAAATATATTTTAAATTAGTTCTTAGGGTCTCAAAACTCTGGCTACAAGTACAAAGAAGTTAATGGTCATGTAGGCATTTTTACTTGAATCTCAGTTTTACAGCTTCGAATCCTTATGTGAGCCTATCTGGGCTTCTCTTTGGCCAGAGATGCTAGAGAACTAAGCTGAGGAATAATAGAAATAGTTGAAGACAGGTGACCTGCAGAAAGACTATAAGTCTGTTTTGACTTTTCTCAATCAGTACAAGCTTGCCCTGGGGGGTGGGGGTGAGGGTGTGTATATGAGAAAGCCCCACCTCAGTCTAGAAATGTCTGGGGCCAGCACAGAATGAAGAGCAGGGTGACGGAAGCCTTTGTGGGGGTTCAGAAGAAGCCACCTAAAGACTGCCTCTGTGGTATGCAGATTGTCTGGAGCTTAAGGCAGTTTTAGCTTCCAGGTCAAGAGAAACTTGTGCTCCTCACTTTAACTACCCAGAACTTGAATTTAGGAGCCTTGCTTGTAAGAAGAGGTTACCAGCCACAATCTCTTTTTGACCCCCCTGTATGGCAGGGCAAACTTTTATTTACTAAACACCTGCTTTTCTTATCCTGCAATGAACCTTTGCAGCCCCCAAGGTGCATCAGCTCATCCCTTATGCCACCCTTTCCGTCTCTGAACCTCTCCTGCATGCAGGGTCTCTGACTCTTGCACGTATATAGGGTTCCCGTACATATATAGGTATTGCATTTGGTTATTTTCTCTTGCTAATCTGTCCCATGTCTATGACTATTAGACCAGTTAAAAGAACCTTGAGGCTAGAGGAAATTTTGTTCTTCCTCCTAATTCTGATGTATTCACCCAGATGGAATGTTTCTGTTGTGCTTTTCTTTCTTTTTAAAAAAATTATGAACATGAACATTTGTTTGTTTGTTTTCTTAACATGTGTGTATTGATTTCAGAGAGGAAGGAAGAAGAAGAAGAGATAGAAACATCAATGATGAAAGGGAATTATTGATTGGCTGTCTCCTGCACACGCCACACTGGGGATCAAGCCCACAACCCGAGCCCACAACCCCACATATGTCCCGACTGGGAATCGAACCATGACCTTCTGGTTCATAGGTCGATGCTCAACCATTGAGCCACGACGGCCAGGCTGAACATTTGTAATATGAAGAAAAAAGTCCTTTTGAAGATCTTTGGTCAGTATGCAATAATTCATTCAATATAAAAAATGGTGGAAAGTCAGATATACACCAGCATATATTAACAGAGAAGCATAAGAGATGTATGATGTCCTCAATTAGTACCAAATAAAGTGATAAAACAACAGATATTTGATTAAGAGAAATTATAAGAAGATAAATAATCATCGCCAAAGTTAAAAAGCTAATCCTGCCAAGCTTTAGATCAGTGGTTCTCAACCTTCTGGCCCTTTAAATACAGTTCCTCATGTTGTAACCCAACCATAAAATTATTTTCGTTGCTACTTCATAACTGTAATGTTGCTACTGTTATGAATCGTAATGTAAATATCTGATATGCAGGATGGTCTTAGGCGACCCCTGTGAAAGAGTCGTTCGACCGCCAAAGGGGTTGTGACCCACAGGTTGAGAACTGCTGATTTAAGGGGACATCAATCCTGATGAGAGATTTTGACCTACAAGGTTCCAGTCCTTAATGGTGAGATTTAGTGCCCTACAGTCACTGACATATACTGGGGTGTGAGGTGGACTTCCAGTGCCTGGCTATCATGGCTGGCATCAGGACATAAGGCCGGCCCCGCTCCCCTGCACATTCTGGAGTACGTCCACACCACAGCAGAGGAGCTGCAATGACTGTGGCTTCTGTGGGGTAGCCAGTGTCACCAGATGATGCGCCACTCAGGAGAGGCAGGTGCTGAAGTGCTCAAATTACCACCCAGAGCTGGAGAGGCACCTGAGGCTGAAATTTTAAAACTTGTCCAGAGACAACAGACTGTGTCACCTTGGGTTCCCTTGAAGGGAAGAGCAAGTCAGTGTTCACTCCTTGCTTGGTGGGTAATCTTCTCCCAGAAGCCACAGATTGGTGGGCTACACCCCCAACGTTTCTGGTCCAGGACATCTGGGGTCATTTGTATCTGGATCAAGTTACCAGGTGATGCTGATGCAACTGGTCCAGGCACCACACTTTGAGAACTGACCTAGGGGAGAGAAGGTGGAATGTGTTTTGCAGCAAAGAGAAACCAGCAGCTGCCCAAACTCAGCTGGCTTCCTTCCTACTCTGCTGGGTCATTTATTCATGGAAGGAACCCATTTTTGCCCTCTAGGCTGGCACTCCTTGTGGGTGAGGGGTAGGGTCTGTAGTTTGTCAAGTATGAGGAGCTCAAAATTTTGCTCCCATGGCTGTTTGTAATGGACAAGAGAAGAACCAAGTTCCCAGAGGTGTGCCCTCTTTGCACTGGGTATTCAGCACTGGGAAGCACAAGGAAGTCCCAAAAAGAAACCCTACACAGAAGCTCTGGAGGACCTGTAACTAATGGGCACTTGTAAATCTAAGGATTTCCTACCAGGGTGAATGCCTTAGGTAGAATGCTCATTAAACTGTTAGCTAGCAGAGAAGTATTGCTTCTGGGAAGAGGGTCACAGCGTCCTGGGGTGGAAAGAAGCCTCCCCCAAGCCACCATGGTCCTCTCCTGCCCAATCACTCACCACCCACCCTAGACTCAAACTCTATTTCCAAAGCCTTTCAGAGGATTTTACAACTCTCCTCCAACTCCACCAGGAAATTATTTATTTTCCCCAATTAAAAATATATATTCTTTTTAAATCTCCTGTTCCCTCTTGCTGGAGATCTCTTCTGTGGAAATTGGGAATGGTTAGCCACAGTCCATGGTAGACGAGTTCTTCCTATACTTCAAGTCCCTTGTAAAATCACTCCTGAATCTTTATTTTCCCTGTTTGTTTCAATATTTTAAAATTCCACATTTATTATTACTCAAATAACACTTGCACACAGTGAAATAACTTCTTTATATAGCACAAAATAGTATATAATGAAAACATGAATTCCCTCTCCACCTCTGACCTCTTGGCTGATTCCCTAGAACCTCCAACATATTCATATGTACCTACCTGAAGTCTTTCTAACCTAGTAACTATTAATAACGTATTGAAAACTCTTGATTCTCAATTTCAAACAGTATATTTTGACACCCTGCTGTGAAAATGAGGAAAATAGCAAGACTGCCTCTTGCCCTCTATACGTTCCTGCCCTTGAGTATTAGCTTTCCTCACCCATTATGCTCTATCTCTGTCAGTTTAGTTCTTTCTGGCATTTATTACAATGTCTAATTATTTTATTTGTTTGTTTACTTGTTTGTTCTTCAAGTCCCCCAGTGGACTATAAAATACTTGAGGCCAAAAGCTTTGTATGCTTTTGTGTGATCCAGAAGAGGAAATACAAAAAGAGTACCCCCCAAAAAGAGGTGAGCAAGCATTATAAGGGACCTTTGAGATCACTTAGGCAACTCTCCCACTTTACAAGTGAAGAAAAAGAGCTCCACTCTGGCCCTACATCATATTGCCTGTGAGTGACAGAAGCTGGCCTAGAACTCAGGTCTGCTCACCCAAGACTTTTTCCAAACTCCAGGCTCCCTCAAAATGCACCAAAATATATAGTTTACATCCTAACACCATGGTAAGGTTCACACTCACACAACCAATGTGGAAAATATTTTTTTGTTATTTCAATTGCCATCACTCAGCACCTTCTAAATGACATGATATTTGAAAATAGCTCCATTAGAATATACAATGTTAGAGGATCATAATTTCATACGTCCACAATAACCTCATAACTCTTTACAGATATATACAGAATTTCCTGACATAGCTTGATTGAGGAAGCGAGAGGGAAAATGCCCCACTGTAAGTTGGGAACCAAGATTCTAATAAGTGACATACTCAAAGACACTTAGAATGGCAAGAATTGATCCCAGAAAAGAATCTCTGTTTCCTGGCAACCAGCACAGTACTCCCTGAAGGGCACTTTGAAGGAAAGTTCAATCAATGGACGGGTCAAATGTTTTCTTTTTCAAATGTCCATTTTGCATGTAATGGCTGCTCTGTGTAGACTTTATGGGGTGTTCTTCTCTTGTTGACGAGATCTAGGGTCCTTCTGCACAAATGCGTGTGGTGAGGGTAAGAAATTACTTTAACTGAGTTTATTGGCATTTCTTAGAGCATATGAGTTCAAAGAAAATTATTACAGGTAAGAGCTCTGTCCGTTAAAACACCACTATATAGATTACATAGTGATAGATATGGTCTGAGAGACATCCAAGAAAAGCTCAGTACAGATCTTGCCAATTCCAAAGACCAGCCTTTATAACAGGTCAGTAAATCTTTCTTCTGATACAAAGTCACCTGCTTGGCCTTGATCATTTTTTTCAACCTGACTGTCTTCTCACTAGTGGAAATAAATGAAGTATAGGAAGGGTGCTATACTCAGATAGTCCTTGGTTTGAACCTGGGCTTAACTGTGCCAAGCCTTGATTTCTTTAGCTGTGGACAGAATGGAATCATACACTTTAGAGGGTTGATGTGATACTTCAGTAGGGCCATATGTAGGAATTTGCCACTTGGTATGTACTTCAGTTGACCACAACACCTTACTGGTTGTCAAAGATTGGCATGGAGGTCTAGACCATTTGGAAAACAGAACTACTGCTATATCATCACTTGTGTTCAATTAGAAACTTATGTCAGTTTCTCTGTTAGCTCTCAAAATTCTCTATTAAATGTATTTAATAACACCTTATGACTTGGAAACTGGGATTTTCACTTAGAAGGAAAAGTGGAGTCATCAAGAAGTAAGGTCATAAACTTCATGCTACAGGTGTCACTGGCCAACTCTATGGATGAGCAGCTCTTAGAAGTAGCACTGGGGGCCACCTCTGTGAGTGTGGAAGGGGTGCTATGGATCCCTGGAGCCTTGGTGCTCTGGAGAGCTCTATAGGATGTAGTTCTTTAAATTCCCAGTCACCACACTGCAGACATCCATTCCCCTACCCATTACCATTATTATGCAGTATGCTAGAAATAATGAATAAGAGGAAGACAGGCCCATGAGGAATAAGCCCAAATAGAAACAGTGAGTTGCCATTTCTAACTCACTCAACTAATGTATGGAGCACTTACAGTACGCTAGACTCTGTGAGTGTTAATGGGAGGGACACCATAGGTGAATCAGTTGCAACCTGTCAGTGCAGAGCTGGAAATAAGTAGGAAGGATTGTGCTGTGTAAACCTTGGCCAAGTTAACCTGGACCTCAGTTTCCTAAAGTATATATAAAAAAAAAAGGTCTGGGCCAGGTGATTTTACTTCTCTGATTGATATTTATAGGAATTTACCCTATGTTCCTTAAAAAAAAAAAAAAGCTCTAAAGGATATAGGGATATAATAAGAAACATTTTAAACAATTTTACAACATCTTAATTTCCTCTATAAAAAGACTTAGGCTGAACTAATGATGGCTTCATCCAAGAAGTCAATTTTAGCTCAACATTTAGGTGTCATTGTGGGAGCGTCCCAAGAGCCTCAACCATTCTTTCCCTTTTTGTTCCTTCTGGTCTACTGCTGCTCTGAGATTTCCATGTAGATTTTTCCCCCCTTCTCTTGCTGCCTGCTGCTTCTTCCATATTGTTTACTGCCTGTGTTAATTCACTTTTATTTGACCCCTAGCATCATCCATCAAATTCTCATGTGGTCATTAGCATATCATTGTTTTAGTAGGGGGCTCAGCAGTTCCTATCGATCTCTGGCCAAAATTCCTGTTAACTCTTGCAGCTTTTTCTTCCTCCCTCATTTGGCTCTAGATCTTTATGGGTGATATTAGCATTTACTCAGCTTTCCCCATCCATCCTCATACCCTCCCCCTCCCAATCTCAGCTTTCAAAAATGAACAAAGTGATAATGCAGTAGACACTATATGCTAAGAAAACCGGGATTTTGCTTATTAAAGATGTGGATCTGAATTTGGGGGAGACTTATTACATTCAATGAAGTTATATGTGAGCTAGGCTCACAACCTATGATTTTTATTGTTAAAATTAGCAGATGAAATAAAGATGATAAAACACAATGAAGAGGGAAATGCAACTTGAGAATACGTTAGAAGTGTTAATTCAAGACATTTCATTTTTTCTTCATTAGCCTCTTTGCAATTAAAAGTACAAGCTAGCCCTAGTCGGTTTGGCTCAGTGGATAGAGCATCGGCCTGCGGACTCAAGGGTCCCAGTTTCGATTCTGGTCAAGGGCATGTACCTTGGTTGTGGGCACATCCCCAGTGGGGAGTGTGCTGGAGGCAGCTGATCAATGTTTCTCTCTCATCGATGTTTCTAACTCTCTATCCCTCTCCCTTCCTCTCTGTAAAAAATCAATAAAAAAATACTTAAAAAAAAAAGCTAACCGAAACTAAAGAATTAGGATAAAAGAAGGATATTTTAAAAGACCCAAATTTTTTTAATTATCAGACATTCCCAGGTTTACTCAAAAGTCATCCCTATCCAATCTGGACACTGAGGGGGCAGGGGTGTGACAGATATAGCAAATTGGATGTTGTCCGTTCTACGAAACCTTCATTTTCACAGATGGAGATCAAAAGGAAAACAAAGCACAAGTCAACAAACAGAGGAACATAACAACTGAAAAATGGGGGTGGAGAAGAATGCCTGGGGAGACTTGAGGGTACTAAGGTCAGAGGAGATGCCAACATACAGGTATTTGAACAAAGAGCGTTCTGAGGTTAAAATATTGATGTTCTTTAAAGGGAAAAAGTACTCCCACCCCAGAAACATGTTTTCTGAAAGAGCCTTAAGAAGATGCAGAAGAAATGACCAGTCAGAGAGAGTTCATAAACCCAACTCTAGTGAGGGAACATAAGTCCTCACAGGGACGGCTTCTACAGCCAGAGATAAGCCTGACTCCCACTTAACCTTGGAGATCTCCTCTCCTCTGGCTTTCTCTATGCAACCACACTGATCCCTTACTCTTCCTGAACATGCAGGCATGCTCCCACCTCAGGGCACCACACATGCTAGCTCTTGTCCCAGAGTCACATATCTTGCTCTCTCAAGTCCTTTGGGTCTTTGGTCTAGTACCACCTTTTTTACTGAGGCCTTACTGAGGCCTACTTAAATATGAATGCCCTACTCCCACTCTGGCTTTTATTTATTTACTAGTGCCCCGGTGCACGGATTCATGCACATTGAAAGGAAATTAACTAGAAGAAATATTTTAATATCGCTATTCGCCCTTTCTCTATAATAGAAATGTCAACCAAATTCACAATCAACAATGACAGATCGAAACACACACGTGCGATTGGTGCCAGTAAGAGATTGTTTGCACCCGGCTATAAAGCAAGTCAGGTTCCTGGGCTGAAGAAACTCCAAGGAGGCTAGTCACTAGGGAGAGGAAGCCGGGCGTTGCTATGTGACGTCATTACCAGCACCCACAGCGACTATTTCTGGGCCGGGCTGTGGGCTGCATTTTGTGCCATGGGGTCTTGGCAGCGCTGGCTGTGATTTGGTGGGGCATCGCTCTGGGGTGGTGGCGGGGCCTGTGTCCCACTTGGGGGGAAGCCGAGTGTTGGTTTGTTGTGCCGTTTATTTTTTTTTATTTTTGCGTGTCATGGCAGCTCCTGTGTTGAGCATCTGCCCCCTGGTGGCAATCATAGCCACCAATTGGATGGACACGTAGCCTTTTATATATATATATATAGATTCCCCTTCCCCTGACAAAACCACCATCTTAGTGATTTATATTTCGTTAATTATTTGGTTTGTTTTCCAGCCCTCCCTCCACAAGAATGTAAGCTCCATGAGGGTAAGGAATTTTGCCAGTTTTATTTAGAGGTGTAACCCCAAGGCCTAGAATAATTCCTGACATATAGTAGGTATTCTGTCTCTCTACTTATTAAGTAAATGAAAGAATAAGTGGCCATATCTAAATAGCAGAACTAATCCCTAGTTATAAAATTATTATACTGCAGGCTAAATATATAAATAGAACACATGTGTATATTATCTTCATCCCCTCCAAAAGAATATGAAAGGCATAAACTCATAAGAACTAAGAGAACAAGAGGAGACAGCAGAATAAAAGAGATTTCAACAAAATTTTGATGGCTGTTAGTCTTAACTATTTTGCTGGGCTGGGTAAAGCTGTCACATAAGCCTGCAGGAGAGAAAACAATTAGAAACCATTAGAAACTGTACCAGGATCCTTACACAGGCTCAGAATTTGGGGGCATCTTCTACCTCCTATGTACTTTTCTCAGAAAGCTACTAGACTCTAGTAACTACAGGATGTACTCACTAAGAAAAAGACCGAGGATGGATGAAATGGGGCTCCAGCACAGAAGAGAGGTCCAGGGAGGGCCCAGCCTGACAGATGGTTAGCAGGCCCAGGGAGCAACCGGCCCAGATTGTAGCGGGAGAACAAAAGACTCCAAGGTTGATGTCTTCAAAAAAAAGAAGAAATTGATCGGTAACTTGGTTTATTTGAACATACAGAAAGGAGATTTTACAGTTCTGTCAGAAGATTTAGGGTTCAGTTCACTATAGCGACAAGGAAAACTAAACAAGAAAAGCAATTATTAACTCCAGGGAAAACAAAAAGTTGTACAAAGGAGGAATGGAAGAGTCTTGGAACATGGTTCAGCTGCCAATACTATTTACTTAGTCATCACAATACTACATTGAGAGGGAAGGGGAGGGCAAGTATTTGATGTATGTGAGGAAGTGACAGGAAAACAACCACCACCTGAATCTTCCATAGCTGGGAGTCCGTAGATATGATCTAAAACAGAAAAATAAAAATAAAAAACCAGCAGGAGACATATTATTTACAACTATGGAGATAAAAACAAGAAGAAATGGCTAAAAATTAAAAGTGGGAACCTCTGGAAAGCAGGATGAAGGGGAGGGAGGGGTGAGACAGGAACTGTAGGTTTTCATGATAAGACCTATAAGCCTTGAGTTGCTAAGCTTGTGCACATGTTATATTTGGATATAAATAAAAATTACCAAGAGGAACTTATGCTTTTATTACTCATCTCAAGGGAAAGGTTTTGAAGTTAGAGGTGTTCATCGTTGGAGTACCCACATATATTTATTCAATAGCAAACGAATGAGAATGAGAGCTGTCGCGAGCTTGTTTAAGAGTTTAAAACACCCCAGGTGGACCGATGAGAGGACCTGCACCGGAAACCAACTGCAGGACGCCCAGAAAACACATGCCATTGTGTGCCCACCACAATGGAGCCCTGGGGCTTCTGCCCGGGTTAACCAATTACACAGGCTGGCAGAGATTGCTCATTTCCATAAAGCTGACTCCACAGATTTAAAAAGTCCTGAATGGGAAATAAATATGCTGCTCTTAATAAATGTCGAGTTAAGGTACAGTTAATATAGTTAAATGTGAAAGTGTATAAATGATATATTTTAATAGCATTCAGAGCACACTTCAGCATTGAGATAAATGCAAACTTAAAAAAAATTCTAACATCCTCTAAACACATTGCCTGATCATAGCCAATGATAAATTACCGAAGAAAAATGTTATTCTGCAATGTTTTGAAGATTAAGTAGAGTATGAGTGAAATTAACATTGTGCGTAAGCGAAGCTGTGACTGTATTATGTCAGGGTGGTGATAAAATTGCAAAGGGGACAGAATTAGAGTTTTATGCCACAGGAATGGAAGTAGTTTTCATTTTAATTGTTTTTCTTGAAATGGATTGTTTCTGTAATACACTATATTCTTTCCAGTTCACAGATGTTCAGGAGGGATAAAAGAGTTATAAAATATTCTAATGAAAGCTTTTAAAGTAGCTTTTTTGGAACAGAAAAAGAACAGCCTAAAGAACTCAGAATTTTTAAAGTACAATAGAGCATTCATATTGCAAATTTAGTGATTCACATTTTGCAATATGGAAACACAAATGGCCTTTTGACATTTATGCCAAGGCTGGCCTTTTAGTCAAATAAATCAGGCTTATTTAGGAGATTCTTTTTTTAAAGTCAGGTATGTCCACAATTCTATTTCTTTCTTCCTCATCTCATCTCATCTCCTACTGGCAGTCCTTATGCCTGGCATCAGAAAGGCCCCCTTTTCTCTATCACATAACCATGGCTCTGGGCTTTCCCTAACCCAGGTGAGTGAATGTGTTGTGCCCATGAGTCCGAGGCTCTCAGCCATCCCTCTGCCACCGTCAGAGACCCCTCCCTCGTACTCGTTCCGCAGTCTCTACCAGGGACTGTGCAGAAGTTCAGCTACGTCCACACGACCTCACTAATTCCACACTTGGGATTTCTCTCTCCTTTCTCCCTTCTTCATACTGCTTTGGAGAAAGCCATTATTTTTCCACGATTCTTTCTAAAGCGGCTTGTACTCTTTGGGCTGCATACAAAGGCTGCTTTTTATTCTCATGGCCCTGATTTTTCTCCTTTCTCGGCACATATGTTGTGAGATGGTTAGAGTCCTTTGGAGACAAGCATTAAGATTAAAATGTCACTTCATACCCTTATTTATTAACAACAACAACAAATATTTACTGAGTGACTACTGTGTAGCAGGCACTGTGCTGAGTTCACAATGTTGAACAAGATAGAATGGGCTCTGCCCTTATGAAGCTTACAATCTGGTGAGCAACATATACATAGAACATACAACTGAAATGAATTAATCAGCAAACCCAGGAATTCCAGGTATGGTAAGTGCTGGGAGAAAGAAGTACAGGGTGCTATACATGCATAGAACTGGGGTATCTGACCTCATGTGGGGTGGCGGCGGGGGGGGGGGGGCGTGTTAGGAAACATTTCCTGGAAGCAGTGACATTTAAATAAAAAGCTCAAGAAAAAGTAGGAGTCAACCATGGGAAGAGTAGAACATTGTGAAGGCCCTGAGGCAACAGGCACATTTTTTGTGGTTATTCAAGGGGCTACCAGCCAGTTGATGTGGCCCTCATGCTGGTTTTAAATGTCCCTTTGCAACAATTTACAACCTTCAGGAAATGCTGGCATAGTCTCACAATAGAGCAGTATAAAATGGCAAATTCTTGGAAAAGTTAAATGAGGCCTGGATTTCCAAACCATTCTGCTGATACTTATGCCAAATGGGCCTTTTTAACATGATATATTTCACTCATTTGTGCATATTTATTTTTTAGTTAATGCTCACCTGAGGATATTTTTCCATTTAATTTTAGAGAGAGTGGAAGGGGGAGACACACAGAGAGAAACATTGATGTGAGAGAGACACATTGATTGGTTGCCTCCAGCACGCACGCCCCGACAGGGGCCAGGGATTGAGCCTGCAAAAAAGGTATGTGCCCTTGACCGGAATCAAACCTGGGGACCCTTCAGTCTGTGGGCAGACGCTCTATTCACTGAGCCAAACAGGCTAGGGCTGTGCATATTTCTATTGTTTCATAAATAAAACTCTCTGGAATACGCATCATCTGCTTTCTAAGTGGAATGAAGGTGCCAGATAATCACATCCTCTAAAGTTTTGTCTTACAGAGGCAAGTAGCTTGAGTGACACCACATTTAAGTATTTTAGCATACTTTAGATGTAGGAAAGCCAATCACGGTAAATACCACCTCCACCACCGATGTGCAAAAAACCAAACTTCCCAAACACACAAATTTAATTCATGCTGGATCCTTCATTACAAATTTTTTTCTACACAGTAGGTTCCTAGAATTCATTCACATAAAGGCAGCTTTTCAGAAGTTAATCTGCATATTATGCGGCAGGCATGCCTCTCATTCTGCATGAAATAGTTTAACTAATTTTTAATCATGTGGTTGGAATTTAAATGCTTTTCTAAGGAGATAAAAGCCCTGCGTTTTTACATCTGTAATCAGAGCGTAGAACAAAATAAAAACCATCTTTGAAGTCGAGAAAATTTAGTCCTGGATAGCGAACAAGAACACAATGACTGTCCATTCCCGCAGTCCTGGGCTGGGCTGCGAGCTGGGTGGCTATCGGTGGGGGCCTGTTTGAGCACACAGGTCCCACTATTGCCGGGGCTTCCTGTGGGTGACCGGGGGTAGCTGGCTGCCACCTGTGATCATGTCCACCATGTGCAATGGCTCCCTGCTCACTGGGATTTTCCCCAGGCCTGGTGAACCGTCCAACCAGGCCGAACTGGGTGATTGACAAAGCACTGCTGGACTGGAGGGGTCCTAGGAAATCATGTAGCTCAGTCCTCTCATTTGTTATGGATGAAAAGGCAAATGACTCACCCAGGTTCATAACAAAAGGAAAACTGGAGTTGAGACTATACTCTGGACTTCTAGCCCAAGACTCTTGCTCCCCCTGTTACCATAACTCTTCATCTCTTTATCTCCGGAGTGGAGGTCCACCAGGGAGTTAACCTGCCAGTGAACCAGTTCTGAATGAAGAGTGACCGTGGGAAACTCTGGGCTTCCACAACCATAGCTGGGTTTGTCAAGAGGCCGACGTAACCAACCCCAGGCTTCTAAGGACTCTCCTGCTCCCGAACCCAGCTCCCACGCTCTTAGCAGGGGTCTCTGTCCTCGCTGATTCTGCCCCAGTAGAAACCTGAGGACCTGACACCTTCAGCTCCCACATGCACAGCCACCCTGGGCATTAAGCTGCCCTGATTTCCCCCAGGAAGAAGCCACAGCTGCCGGAGCGTGTTCTATCGGCTCCACATCACAGCCCGTGGCCAGGAGAGCTGCCAGCTCCCTCCACAAAATTGGGAACTTTGTGGACCCCACGAGAGGCCTTATTTATTACAACTCCCAGAGAAAGCAGACTGGGCAATAATCGTCAAAGTAATATTTACCCCTTAATAACTGCCTATTTTTATACCGGTGTTAGAGGTTAATAGCAGTGTTATTTACTCCTCTGACAAAAAGAACTGAAGGATGTGAAATGTAGCAGTCAATAAAGCTGAACAGTCAGATAAATAACATTCATATTATTTCCTGACAAATCCTTCTGCAACCCAGGGATATAAATAACCCTAAGCAAGCAGTTCCTGCATTACAAGTGTACTGATGTGTAAAATGTAATTTTAAAAAGTGCTTCAAACCCTAGAAGCATTGGATTCCATGTCTATATACATCGGCAGACAACCTCACAATGTGTGAGCCCTCTGGGAACACACGTGTGTCTCAGACACACTTGATATCATGTGTGCATGTCAATGTGGTATCAATGTGTGTAGTCACTGCCTCTCATTTCCTCTCCACGTCTCTGCTTTTCTTCCTATCTCACAATGGCTCTTAGTCTCCTCCTCTCGTGCTCTTAAATTAGAGCCCATAAAGGCTCTGTGCTACTCCCAAGCTTGCTGCTCTCACATCTTTCTTAGGTGATCCTGTCCATCACCATGGCTGCCTCGCAAATGTGTATCTCAGGCTCAATCTCTGAGCTCTAACTCTGGCTCCTTGGGATTTCCACTCAGATGTATAATACACATCTCAGTCATGGTCTGGCCATGATGTCGCTCTAAATTCTACCTGCAATCTGCTCCCCACTCCCCCAACCCCTGCTGTCTCCCCCAAACCAGCAAATGGCACCACTTTGTTCAGTTAACTACCTGGCACCCTTTTAATCACTCTCTGATAGTCACCTGCCCCCCACCTGGTATCTAATCCATGAGCAAGTCCTATAAACTTTTCTTCAATATGCATCTGGAACCCATCTATCCACCCTCTTTTTTTCTGTCTCCACCACTCTCCCTGTCCACGTCACCCCTTTCTGCTTTCCCAGCTTCCACTCCAGCCCCTCGCTCATTCTCGTCCCAACAGGGTAAGCTTTTAAAATGTGAGCCTAACCGTCTTTCCTTGGCCTGCAGACCCTCCTAACCTCTTCTGCCCTCATTGTCCTCTGGCCACAGTGTCCGCCTCTTTGATCCTCAAACAGGTCAAGCACATTCCTTCTGCCAGGAATGCTCTGGAGCTGCTGGTCCCAGGCTGGCTCTGCAGGCCCTCCTGGCTGTCCAACCACTTCATCTAAATAGATGCAGCACTACCCCGTGCCACCCCTGTCACATCACTGTTACTATTGTCTTTTTTTTTTTTCCTTTCAATTTTTGTTAATCCTCACGCAAGGATATTTTTCATTGATTTTTAGAGAGAGTGGAAGGGTGAGGGAGAGACAGAAAGAGAGAAACATCAATGTGAGAGACACATCAATTGGTTGCCTCCCGCACTTGCCCCGACCAGGGCCAGGGATTGAGCCTGCAACCAAGGTATGTGCCCTTGACTGAAATAGAACCTGGGACCCTTCAGTCTGCAGGCCAACGCTCTATCCACTGAGCCAAACCAGCTAGGGCTGTTACTATTGTCTTCATAACACAATATTGTCTTGAATGATATTGTTCATAGATTTGCTTACATGTTATCTCCACTAGAATGTAACCTCCATAAAAGCAGGGCCCTAGTCTGTCATCTTCAACACTGTATATTCAGTGCTAGGAAACAACTGGGCACACAGTAGGCATCTGGATCAGCTTGCTATGGCTAACAAAAACCCCACAGATCTGGTGACTTAAACATCAGAACATTTTTTCTCAAGAAGCTGGAGGTTCTGAGATCAAGGTGTTGGGAGGATTGGATTCTTCTGATGCCTCTCTCCTTGGCCTGTAGACAGCCACCTTCCCCCCAGGTCTTCACATGGTTTTCATTCTGTACATGTCTGTGTCCAAACTGCTTTCTCATAAGGACACCAGTTATATTGGATTAGGGGCCACCCTAATGATCTCATTTTAACTTAATTACCTCTCTAAAGGCCCTATTCCACACACAGTCACATTCTGAGGTATCAGGGATTAAGGTTTCCACATATGAATTTTGAGGGGACACAATTCAGTCCATAACAGCAACTAATTAAAAAAAAAGTGATGATCATGGAAGCTAATATTATTGAGAAATATTATGTACTTGACATTGTTTCAAGTACTTTCCTGTATTATTTTACTCTTCACTATTAAGATTAAGAGTGTCATTGTTATCAATTCCATTTTCCAGATGAGGAAACTGAGACATAGAGAAGTGAGATGACCTGCTGGCGGTCACAGGTTGTAAATGTAGGAGCCTGTTTGATTCTGGGACCTGAGACCTTCCCCATTACCCTGCACTGTTCCCCTGTGCTTGCAAATCTCTGATGAATGATTGGATGAAGGGAGAACATACAGCTATTGAGGGTGCTGTCAGTGCATGAACACCAAAGGCAGTACCCATTAGCCAAGAACACCTAGTATCTTAGGTTCCCTTCTAAAAAATTATTTGAAACAAAATATATTAAAGGAATCTATATAATATCCTCAGTAAAATGAAAATTAAATTGGAAAATTAAGAGGAACAAAAGAAAAGAAACAAATCAGGGACACTAATAGAGTTGCTGAGATTAAACATCAGTTTTGACTCTGAACTTCCCTAGTTCTTTTATTCAGAAAGAAAGCATCCCAGTTCCTTAGCAAGATAAAGATGATCCTGGAACTGAATTCTAAGTACATGTCTCAAGCAGGCTCTTACACAATAGAAGTCATTAAGTGACGTTATGGACAATGGTCTTTCAGCAAATTCAGGAAAAAGAACCGCTGAATTTTACTTCATAAGGTGTTCCACTTGCATCTTCCTGAAAGCATCCATATCCTTTTATCTGCCCATCAGTGACATTCTGCAATCTTGCTCATTCTGTTTACTAATCCACTCTGAGTCAGGCCCAGCAAGTCCAGAGTCCTCACTGACTAGCCACCTTCATACCAATCAGGGGAAAGGGCTTGGCTGCTCCTCTGGCAGAAACTCTCAGAGGGTGGTTATCTCGGGGCTGGAATGTTAACTGGCCTGCCTTTTCAAAGAGAAGGGCTGGGTATATGCAAAAAAATGGAATCTTTTTTAAAAATTTTCTTTCTAAATTAGGATGGGAGTGAAGAGTTGGGAAAGCCAGGGAAATTAGCTTCCCTTTTAAAAATCAGTTCCTCAAAGAAACAACTGGCACAGACTCCAGCCTCAGAATTACAGTGGGCATTGCCTGCAAAAGCCCTGGCATAGGGCCTGCCATCTGGTAGCATTAAATAAGTATTAGTTATTATATTAGTGGCTTAGGAGGAGTGGGAATTCTGACAAGGTGTTCTCCCTAGTATTTTCAATAATATGAACATAGAATAGGTGTTTATGAAATTGTGGAATTTCTAGTAAAGAACAAATTGGAAAGATATTTCCAGAGACATTTTGAAAATATATATCTATAGCCTTAATAATAATCATAAGCCCCAGTTGTAAGCATCTATAATTTTACTCTGAGACAACAAAGATGTGCAAAAAAATTATAAATAAAGATGTTCATTATGAAATTATTTGTGATAATGAAACAAGAAAATTAGGGGATTAAAAATCTATAAAAATCATGGATCAAGATCAGAAAATTCTGAATAATACTATATTCCTCTTTCTGAAACTGATTTTTCTTCCACTTAACTACCTTGGTTTCCATAACAGCATCTATAAGCCTATTTTATTCTTTTCCTACTGTCCAACTATTTATCATGAAAATTTTCTAATGAACAGAAGAGTTTAAGGAATCATACACTGAACATCTGTGTACTCATCTTTTCAAATCTACAATTAGCACATTCTTTTAAAAGAGCTGTAAGGCGGCCCACCTAAGGACAAACTATTTAACTCCTTCCTTACTAGTTTTCGGTGTTACAAAGCACCTTAAAAATCATCTTTGTACATAAACTGTTGTGTATATGTACGTACAAGTAGATCTGTACGTACAAGTAGGAGGTGGGAACTGAGTCAAAAGATATATGGATTCTAGATGTTGATGTATATTGCCATGCGGTTTACCAAAATGGTTGCAACAAGAGGGTAGGAGAATGCTTATTTCACTTCACATATGCAAAATAGCTTACAATCTTGCAGATAAAAATGACATCTCTCTTAGTCTGCTTGGGTGCCATAACGAAATATTACAGACTGTGTGGCTTAAACAACAGAAATTTATCTCTCACAGTTCTGGAGGCTGGATGTCCTGAATTAGAATGCCACCGTGATTGGATTCTGATGGGATTCTGATGAGGGCTCTCTTCCTGGTTTGCAGATAGCTGCTTTCTCCTGTCATCTCATGGGAGGGAGGGAGGGAGGGGGGAGGGAGGGAGGGAGGGAGAGAGAGAGAGAGAGAGAGAGAGAGAGAGAGAGAGAGAGAGAGGGAGAGAAGTGCAGGTGGGTTAGTTATAGAGATCGGATGACTACTCCCTTCTCCACTAGGAGTCCCTAAAAATCATTCCAGATAGAATGACTGAGCAGGTTAGGGAAAGAGGGGAAGGAAAACACAAGGATGCTACGAGAAACTGATAGGAGCCGCTGACCTGGAGAATGACACAGTAAGGCTTGGAACTCTATTTGTTGTAAATATCATAGTCTTTAAAAAACAAATACTGCCAAAGGATTCTTAGTCGGCAAGCCTCATCCTGGAAACTTCAGGCAGCTACAATCTGGCATCATGTAGCACATCATCACTGTCTCTTCTGCAAATTTTGGAGAATAAAAAGAATTGGCTAAAACAAATAAAACCTCATAACATCCCCATCGGTTTGTAATCAGTGAATACTGTAAGTGCAGGGGGTCGATGGCTGTTTACAGAGTATGTTATTTTATATATCTTGTGGGAGAGGTTGAGAGGATTCTGTTTAAAAAAACTGCCCAAATAAATGATTTACCAGGGCAGCCAGAGATCAAAGAAATTGCTCAGAAATTGCATCTCAGGGCACCTAAAATTGTAAGTTTATGGAAGTCCCCAGATCCCCAAACCTTTTATGACTTTTATATTAGCTAACCACTAAATTTTCAAAGCAGTGTGGCTGCTGTGGGTTTAATAAGCACTGCCCACTCAACCCCTCCTCCCTTTTATAAATATAAGGGTGATGCGGCTGAGGAACATTTTGAATATATGGCAAATGTCATGGAAGATATACCATGGAGCAAGGCTCGGGCTGGATGGTGGAAATTTAAAATTCTGATGAGGAAAAAAAATTTGACCCCCCAAAAATCCTCTATACCTCGTAACAAAATGATAGGAATTCTGCCTAGGACATACTCTTACCTAGGGTCTTCATGGAAGAGCACAGCGGAGGCTAAGTAGGTCCAGAGATTGGAAACTGGATTGAATGATGGAAGCAGGTGGGGCACTCATTACTCCTGCCCACTGATTGAATTAGAAAGCAATCAGAAAAGTTCCCCAGCACCCTCAGGGCTTTGAAGAGTGTCCCTGGAGCTAACTGATGTCCCTCCTCCCAGACAAGCCATAGTCCAGTCTGAAAATGAGAACAAAAAATAGGTGGGGTAATGGTTCTCAAAGTGAAGCAGGAAATCTTTGGGGTTGGTCCCTGAGGTCTTTCCAGGTGGTATATAAGGTCAAAGCTATTTTCCTAATACCAAGGTACTATATGTCTTTTTCATTCTCATTTTCACACAAATGACCATCAACAGGACTGAGGGAAGAACCGCCCACCTGAACATTGCTCAGATTACAGAATCATGAGCAAATAACATGGTTGCTGTTTTAAGCCACTGAGTTTTGGAGTGGTTTGGTTTGCGGCCGTAGATAATTGAAATAGACATATTGGGGATGCATGCTGATGCCGATAGTATTGGTGATCTTCATTGGACATCACCCTCATTTTTTCAACCATCTAGGGACTGGGTTTGGGTATCCACAGAGAGAACAGGGAAAGGGATGATTCAGAACAACTGACTTCCTGATATGTTGATAACTGGAATCAGAAAGTGAGGCTATGAGCCATCATGGTTTCCCCTCATGGACAGGGCTAAACGTGGTTACTGACACTTGAAAGAGATTTCTTCTGATGAGTAACAGCAAATTCCTAGTGATGCTGATGACAATGGTGATGTGAGGAGGAGGATGGTGATGAGGAGGAGGATGGTGACGATGGCAATAATTGTGTACTGAGGATAGAGCGTGGTCCAAGGACCCCAGAGTCCTGAACCAAGAAAAATGACTCCTGGGGATAACACATTGTAGTGGAGAGAGTGCAGGCTTTGGTGACAGAAAACATGGTCCAAGTCCTGGCTTCATGATCTTGGACACATCATGCTGCCATCTGAAGCTCAGTTGCTAACTGCTAAATTGTACTCCCTGTCTTTCCTCCCAACAGAGTTTTCATGAAGGTCAAGTGAGAGTATGTGAAAGTGTTCTATAAACTGTAAAGTACCATGCAAAAGGGAAGAATACTAAGATAGAGATACAAGGTTGCTGCTAAAAGGAGTCTTCTCTCTGCTTAAGCAGATCTGAGAAAACAGAGCAGACGATGAAAGCCCTTTCTGCAAGAATTTTTGAATTTGCCAGTGGGAGTTAGCGTGCTGCCCACACTGTTGCTAGCCAGGGAAACTGATGTGGCTCAGCAAATAGATACATGCCCCGTTTCCTGATGTCTGGAGAGTGTGGAATTTCCTGTTTCACCATATCGTAGATAAACCAGTCAATATTTCCTAGACCTTCAACATTGTGCTAGAAATTGGAGATGAGGGCTAATGAAGAACAAGTGCCTTCTTCCTTTCTAGCCTGTCTGTGGTAGGCAGAATAATGGTCCCCTAAGGGTGTCAGGGGGAGCTGAGTTTGAATCCTGCCTCTGCCACCAAAAACCTCTAACCTCTGAGATTCCCTTTTATCATAAAGGTGAAATGGAAGTAGCATTTTCTGCCATTCTTGGTACTGTTATAATGACCCAGTGGAAAAAAGTTTATGAAAGCACTTCAAAAGCACCAAAATAACATCTGCTTGGATTTTTGTTGTTGTTGGTTTGTCTTCCAGACAGAAATCTCTGCCCATAAAACCTTCCACAGTAAAGGGACCCTGATACAAACGCAAGAGTCCATTACCTCATCGGTTGTGTGCCGCCTTAGCTCACCAGCGAATTCCTTTCTTCTCCTTTCCCTGTTCCCTGTACTTACTTGAGTCCTTTGCCTGAGGACTTACCTTTGTACCAAACTTTAGTCTTCCTTCCTAAGTTGTCTGAAGGGATCTTGAGAGAGACCATTTAATGGATGGGAAAGTAACCACAGGGTGAAAATGAAGTTTGTTTGTTTTTCTGTTCCTCCTAATTTTGGCAACACTACTCAGATTGCTACTCAGAAAGTTAATGAACTTGGGGTTCTATCTTAGGGATCAGATTTTTGTCTCCCAATATGTATTTTCTCTTCTATAATCAGGGCTTTTAACTGGGCATATGGCTACTGAATGAAAGACCACATTTCCCAGCCTCCCTTGGATGTGGCCATGTGACTAAGTTCTGGCCAATGGGAGATGAGAAGTGATGTGTGCAAATTCTGGGACATTTGCATAAAGAAAAGGAACACAAACTCCCCTTCCTTTTCCCCTTCCTGCTGGCTGGAATATTGATGTGATGGTGGTTGTTGGAACAATCATCTCAGATCACAAGATGGAAGCCACGTGTCAATAATGGCAAACAAGACATCGGAAGCAGCCTGGGGCCCTGATCCTGCCAAGCCCTCCTACCTTTGACACAAGACATAGAGAAATGAATTTCTCTCTGGCTTAAGTCACTATATTTGTGGGTCCTTTGTGATGGTAGCCTGATATATATCACAATGAGGTTATAAGAGGAATACTTCAAGGTCTATAGCTTCATTCTTTTTGAGCTTGGGAAATTCCATGTCTGCTCTAGGTCTTGCTCTAAAACAGGAAAAATTCAGATACTTTCCTGTGACTTCCTCCTTCTGCGTCAGTGTTCACCACTACTATTATTGCTGCTGCTGTTGTTGTTACATTACCATTGCTTTAAATACACCAGAGGATATGAGCATGAGCAACAATAACTACAACAAAAAAATAGATAAGTTGGACTTCATCAAAATTAAAACCTTTTGTGCTTCAAAGGACATTATCATAAAAGTGAAAAGACAACATAAGGAAAGGAAGAAAACATTTGTAAATCATCTATATATATAAAAAGCCCGTGGCCCTAACGCCGTAACGACCAAAGACTGGCGCGGGTGGGCGGGGCTGCAAGCGCGGCAGGGGTGCATGGGTGGGCGGGGCTGCACGATTTCACATGCTGGGTTTCTAGTATGTCAGATAAGAGTCTAGTATCCAGCCGAAACCGGTTTGGCTCTGTGGATAGAGCGTCGGCCTGCGGACTGAGGGGGTCCCAGGTTCGATTCCGGTCAAGGGCATGTACTTGGGTTGCGGGCACATCCCCAGTGGGAGATGTGCAGGAGGCAGCTGATCGATGTTTCTCTCTCATCGATGTTTCTAACTCTCTATCTCTCTCCCTTCCTCTCTGTAAAAAATCAATAAAATATATTTTTTTAAAAAAAGAGTCTAGTATCCAGACTATATAAAGAATTCTTAAAGCCACCAAATATAAAGTGGGTAAAGAACTTGAATAGACATTCATTTCCCAAAAGAAGATATCATCAAAGGCCAACAAGGACATAAAAAAGTGTTCATCATCATTAGTCATTAGGGAAATGCAAATCAAAACTACAGTGGGATGCCACTTCATACCCACTAGGATGGCTATAACTTTTAAAAAAAGGAAAATATCAAGTACTGGCTAGGATGTGGAAAAATTGGAATCTTTGTACACTAATGGTGGGAATGAAAATGATTCAGCTGCTATGGAAAACAGTTTGGTGGTTTCTTTAAAAGTTGAACAGAATTACTACATGATCCATTCCTAAGCATAACCCCAAAGGAACTGAAAACAGGTACTCAAACAAATCCATGTACACACATGTTCATAGCAACACCATTCACAATAACCCAAAGATGGAAAAAATTCAAATGTCCATCAATGGATGAGTGAATAACACATGGTAGCAGAAACATACAAAATATTATTCAGCCATATAATAAGGAATGAAGTACGGATACATGCTATAACCTGGAATACCGTCAAAAACATTGTTAAATGAAAGAAGTCAGACACAAAAATGTCACCTACTGTATGATTCCATTTATAGGAAATATCTAGAGAGGGTAAATTCATAGAGACAGAAAGTAGGAGGGGGAGAATGGGGAGTAACTGCTTACTGAGGTTTCCTTTTGGGGTGATGAAAATGTTTTGGAACTAGATAGATGTGGTGGCTGCACAACATTTTGTTGTTGTTGTTAATCCTCACCCAAGGATGTTTTTTTTCCATTGATTTTTTTAGAGAGAGTGGAAGAGAGGGAGGGAGGGGGACAGAAAGAGAGAGAGAAAGAGACAGAAACATCGATGTGAGACACATTGATTGGTTGCCTCCCGCACATATCCCAGCCAGGATGGGAATCCTGCAACCCAGGTATATGCCCTTGACAGCAAATCAAACCTGTGACCCCTTGGTCCATGGGCCGAAGCTCTAACCATTGAGGAACCGGGCAGGACTGCATACATTTTAATGTACTAAATGCCACTGAATAGTTCACTTTCAAATTAACAGGTTTAACTTTATGTTATAGGAATGAATCTCACCTCATTAAAAACTAGAAACAAAACACCCACCGTGAGGCCCCAAAGCAATAGTGTTGTTTGTTTCCAGAAAGACAGTCGGTAGTACAGGGGTCTGCTTGAAAGGAGAACCTGAACCATCTGAGCAACCAGACCACTACTGAGCGCCTCTCCTCCCCCAGAAGCAAATGCTCCTGCTCCTGCTCCCAGCCATTCATTAGGCTCCAACCTGCTACTTGTCAGGTACCATTAGTCTACAGGCATCCAGGGGACTGGAGCGCCCTTGCTCTTCCTGATTATTTATTATGTTAATGAGAACATGACCACAGCTCTGAGGCAAACGCTCCTGGATGGATATCTGGGCTGTACTCAGGGGCAGGTGGTCTGCACAAAGTGCTGGGGAGGGATTCCCACCAACAGGTCTGGTTTCAAACCCAACTTTGTCATACACTTGCTCTATATTCTTGAGAAATTCAGTTATTCTGAGGCTGAATTTTCTCACTTTTAAAATGGGATTAAGTAACATTTTCCTTAATTAATTTCAATAGCCAGAAACTGATTGCTTCTCAACACCTCCCTGGCTACCCCCCTGGTTCGAGCCACTGTCATCTTCTGCCTTTGCCCTCTCCCCAACCGATTGTTACAATGCCATAAGACTGGTCCTTTTAAACAGAAGTCGGACTATGACACCCCTCTGCTCAAAACCCTCCGGAGCTCTCATCTCAGCTAGGGTAAAAGCCAAGTCCTTACAGTGGCCTCCAAGGACCTACATGATGGGATTCTTGCTTCCACTCTGATCTTATTTCCTTACCACCAGCCCCTTCGCTCACTCTATACCCAATGGTCTCCATTCTATTCCTGCCTCAGGACCTTTGCACTTGCTGTTTTCTCTCCATGGAAGGTTGCTCCTGCCCTCAGCTCCTCCAGACCTCTTCTCAAGTGTCATCTTACCAGCAAGGTCTTCCCACCCTAGCATTTCCTATTCCCCTTCCCTGCTTGGTTTTTGCTTTATATTACAATGCACTTTGCCTATTCAACATTTAACTCCAAACAAACATATTTTGTTTATTTGTGTTTTTCTCTCTCCCTAAAATAGTGGTTGGAACACAGTAAGTGGCCTATAAATATTTACTGAACAAATAAATTAATGAGTTCTTTTGAAAATCAAGGAAGACAATGAATGTGAAAGTACTCTACAGGTGTACAGTATTTTATTATCGACATCAAAATGAAATTTACCTCAAAAGGCCTACCCCAGGGGATCTTTGGAGAAAACAGATAACAAAATTTAAATTTTCACTATTTAAAAAATCTCCATGAACCCAAAGGATATTTTAGGATCCAAAAGAACCTCTGTTTTTAGACCCTCATCATTAGTAATCTTGCCAGGATTCATTTTATGAACCTTAACAACATGGACTTCATATGAACAGATTCCTGATACATGTGAGTCGAAGGAGCCCAGGTATTTCATAGACTGTGTGGGATTTTGCAGACATATCAGATTGGCTTTGCATTTGCTATCAAAAAAAATTAAATTAGGAATGGAAGTAATCTGGTTCAATGAAAATAAAAAAACTAAAAAAAAACCTCAAAGTAGAGGGGGGAAAAGGTCAAATCACACTGAGGTCAGGACTGCCAGGAAGGTTCCTTCTTAAAGTCTTATAAATAGAAGGTAATTTCTAAAATGTCAAGGGTTTCTTGGCTCAATTAAAATTATTTGTAGCACAATGGCTGAGACCAGGGAGTGCTTTAAACCGGGGAAATGCAGGAACAAGAATAATAAGCAAGTAGGTCATTGTCGTTCAGAAGTCTTATTTAAATGGGGAAGAAGTTCAATCATGTCAGATGCCAGAAAGGACCAGTTATAAAGGGAAGAGGAGCTATTTTCCCTCCGATCCCGCCCCCCCTTCCCCACTTAGAAAGAGGAAACAGCCAAGAGCCATTTTGCAATCGAAACAACTTCATTCCATGTCCATTTGGAAGAAAGAGCCATAACTCACCGCATGCGCCTTTAGGACAGGCTGGGGAATGGCTGGGATGCAGCAGCCCTGCGCTAAGAGCATATCACTTCTTTCTAAATGTGTTTTGGACTCGGGGGCTGTCATCTACTAAAGGATGAATTTTGCAAATATTATGAACTTATCCATTTGGGAAGCAAAAACAAATATCGGCTAGACCCAGCTTTTGTCAGAGATAAATAGTTCTTTACATAGCACGCCCAGGAGTGCTCAGAGCAACCTTGCAAATTCCAGGGAAGTGTCAGTTCAAGCCAGAGGCGTTATCGTTTATTGTCAACAGGAACTGTCACCACTCAGGGCCATAATCGGAAAAATCACTGATGATGGATGCTGACGGCAATGATGATTAGTCTTGCAATAAACTTAATTAAAATAATGAAGTGCTACTGCATGCACCTTAGTTGTGGCTCAGGCAGGATAATGTATACATGCCACAAGGAAGTCACCAGCCAGCATGGTGTTCGTATTTCAAACCTGACACAACCGGGGAGCCCCAGAGACATGTGTGTGATTCCCGTGGTCCCCTCCCTTGCCTGTGAGGCCCACAGTTCCCATCCCTCTTGCCCACATAATTGTTGGAATAAGTGCAATGACAGGAGGTCTGTTTCAGCTACAAATCCAGCCCG
This sequence comes from Myotis lucifugus, assembly GCF_000147115.1. Lineage (NCBI taxonomy): Eukaryota > Metazoa > Chordata > Mammalia > Chiroptera > Vespertilionidae > Myotis > Myotis lucifugus. Next base: position 3,579,258 of record NW_005871100.1, on the reverse strand, counting down.
AAGATGGTGGGGACTGTCTCCTCCTGGTTGGCCTTCCCGGGGAGCTGCTTACCAAGCTCCGTGGGGATGACAAGTTGAGCAATGTGCGTTCCCCACCACTGGCCACCTACCCACATGCGGCTCTTTGGCCCCTTGAGTGTGGCCACGAAGTTTCAATCGCACTGTACGTGCGCGCCCGCACGTGGTATTTTGTGGAAGGGCCACCCTCAAGGGACCGCAGTTTGCCGACCACTGGCCTAGACCATCCGTTCATTTTTCCTCCCAGAGTTTCTGTTAGGGGTAGAAATAGAATATTGGGGACCAATATAATTATAAAAAATATTAACCATGATCAATATTAACTGTGACTGTTTTGTTCTGATTAAAGAAAACACATTCTAACCTGGCTGGGAGTAATATGCAGGACCAGGACTGGGGAGCTCACCTGGAAATTTGGCCCATCCTCCACATCTAGGAGCTGCCTATTATCATGGAAAGATTAACAACCTTGTTGCAGAAACTAGAGGTGCCAGCCCTTTGCAAACCCCCAGCCCACACTGCCTGTAAGCTGCCCATTTTGCATACCCATCCTTATCCCTTTTATCTACTTTCCCATGTAATCTTCGTCCTACCCAATATAAGCCACTGGCTTATGTTGAAAAGGAGAGCAGATTTTTGTGGATGACCTGCTGCTCTCCCATACTGTCAGCATTATCAGAGTAATTGCTCAAATATGACTCAACCCTGTCTCTGCTGAATTGACTCAAGTAGTGATAGGCAGCCCGAACCCATTGATTGTCCGGTTACACTTCTGCTTTCCTTTCCCCTGTTCCTTCAGCACTTGGGATGTGGAGGAGACAGGAGGAGAAAGAATGAAAACCTTAGAGCAGCAGTTCTCAACCTGTGGGTCACGACCCTTTTGGGGGTCGAACGACCCTTTCACAGGGGTCGCCTAAGACCATCGGAAAACACATATATAATTACATATTGTTTTTGTGATTAATCACTATGCTTTAATTATGTTCAATTTGTAACAATGAAATTGGGGGTCACCACAACATGAGGAACTGTATTAAAGGGTCTCAGCATTAGGAAGGTTGAGAACCACTGCCTTAGGGGGACTTCTGAACCACCCAGGAGGCCAGCCTCAGGCCCCGTCCTGTGTCCATTCCACATAATTGGTGAAGGCCTTAAAAACACAAACAGTTCTCATCCACAGGGGGAAGATCAAAGGGACATTCATCCACTCACTTGACTTAGGAAAAAAAAAAACACCCAGCACAAATTGTGGGCTTTTAACTATCATGTGGGACCAAAAGCCTAATCAGAGTGTGGAGGACTATAAACATGTAGGAAGGGAAGCAGACAGTCATTAAAATCTGATTATGAGCCCAGCAGCACTGATAGGGCCTAATGGCCACCTCCCTGCAGAGGGACCGGGGTGAGAGAGGGGAGAGGGAGCAAAATCAGCCTGGAACATCTTTCCTTCGCATGCAGACAAATTCAGAACCATCCGGGTTACTACAACTTGCTTCTATTCGAGAGAAAAAATGGCCCCGGTGGTTCATGGAATTTTTTTCCTTCCACTTGTTGATGAAACACTCATTGTAAACCAATCATAGGAAAAGGCAGGCTCTTCCACAGCAAATCATAACAACTTTCTCTGGCTACTAGAATTGAGATTTGTTTCATTCATTCAACAAATACTTATTGAGTATCTGCTACATGCCAGACTCTGTTCTGGGCGTGGCACTGCACCAACAAGACAGCCACGTAAGCTGATAGAGTTTACATTCCAGTAGAGAGACGCATAATAAACATATAAGCAAAACATGATTGTGTCAGAGGGGAAAACATAATGTAGGGAAGGAGGATAGGAAGTATGTGTAGGGGGTGGCTTCAGTTTTACTAGGACAGCCAGAAAAGGCCACCCTGAGAAGGGGACACTTGAGTGGACTAGAAGAACTAGAATTGGAATCAGGAGGAAATATCAGGACAAGTTATTTTAAAAAAAGGAACAGGAGTAGCATTTATGAAAGGCCACCCTGTGACAGGCACAATGTTAGCCATGTTACCTATGTTATCTCTTTCTTAGTGCCTTTTGTTGGCACTTATCTAATTGCAACAAGTTAGGGTTCAAGGTCAAATATACTTGGGCCAGCGCCTCAGGGTGTTTGTCACCCAGATTCTGAAGCCCTCATCTAAATGACGCAGATGAGTCACTCTTGGATTAATATCTTGCCTTCAGCAGAGCAAAAACACACATTCCCTGGATCCACTTCCTCTATTCTATTTTTTTTTTAATATTGATTATATTACCCTGGGCACTATTGACATTTGGACTGGATAAGTCTTTGTTGTAGGGTTGTCCTGTGCATTGTAAGATGTTTAGCAGAATCCCTGGCCTCTGCATCAAATTTGTGTCCAGACTGAGACTTTGCCCCGGGGGTGGGGGCAAAATCACGCAGTTGAGAACCAGTAACCTAATATGAACTGAATTAACCTAGAAAATACATGTATTTAAGAGAAGCTCAAGATCCCTGGGCACTGATTCGGCAGCATTCATTCAGCCACTCTTTGGTGAACCTCTCCCATGGTCCAGGTGCAGTACCACGAAACTCCAGGTCGGCTCACACCCATTTTATGCCACCTGTTCCTACACAGCAGGTCCCTCCTCTTTGGCTTCCCTGCCACGAATCTGCCTCCTGCCATACTGTATCCATCCTCCACTCAGTTTCTATAAAGAGATCCGATGCTATCGCTCCTCTCTTTAAAAGCCTTCAACACTCTTACAGAATAAAATCCTAAAGCCCATCATTATGTCCCAGACCCTTCACAGCCGGCCTCAATTTACCTGCCTGGCCTCATGTGCACACGGCACGGCCTCAACCTAATGCTCCAACCTCCCCTTCTGAGTGTCTCAAATGAGGTCCTGTCCTCTTGCCCTGACCACACTCTCCACTCTACCTCAGCTCTAGTTTGTCACTTTTAGCCTCCAATCTCATCTCTTCAGCTAAGTCTTTCCCAACATTCCCCATAGAACCTTGATCTGCATGCTTCTACTATCGGACTGCATCTCAGCTTGTTCGTCGTCGTCGGTCTGTCTGTCCGTCCGTCCGTCCGTCCGTCCATCCATCCATCCATCCATCCAACAAATGTCTCCATCCATCCATCCAACAAATGTCTGTTTAGCACCTACTATGTGCCAGCCACTCTTCTAGACTCTGGGGATCAAGATCTAAACAAATCTGGCAAAAAGCTATGTCTTCCCTGAGCTTACATTCTACATGGGGAGCTAGAAAATAAAATAAGTAACCAAACCGATAGGTTCTGGGACTAGAAATGAGCTGGGCCCAGTCCCTGCCTTCAAGGAGCCCATGGTGATGGGAGTGGGGAGATCAGGGGGTTGGTGGGAGTAAGAGGTGGGAGAGCAGCAGCGGGGGGCTGGAGGGAAAGGAGGAAAACGCACTTAAATGCTACGCCCACGTGGGAGGGGTCCCCACGATCACAGAGAGGTCAGCGGGCCACGCCTGTGGCTTGGGGGAGGTTCTGGAGAACCCTCTGAGAGTGTAGGGCAGCTGTCAG
>NW_005871100.1:3511892-3575492 GCF_000147115.1 Myotis lucifugus | reverse complement strand
CCAGTTGACAAGTGGTGAAGACAGGACCGAAAGCCGAAGGCCACACTCCAGACTCACGTCCTGCTCTCGAAACCTGCCACTTCTGGAATTCCTCGGCCCCTCGCGTGGGGCGGGACTTCCGGTGGGAGGCGGAGCTAAAGAAACAGCGCGCCTTCATCCTCCCTAGGATAGACCTCACCTGCACGTGGGTCACGTTTCCATAATGCCGCTGTTGAGGGAACACTCAGGGATAATAAAGGCTGTCTCCCGTGCCTCCCTCCCCAGAAGTGAGAGGTAAATCAGCATACGTAAAATAAAGAGGCAAAAATCATTCTGAGAAGTCGACATTAAATTGACAAAAAGACCCTGTGGTAATGGCCCTGTTGGTCTGAATTTTCTCCCCATCCTGCCAAGGCTTCCGGGATGTGCTGCCTTTTATGCCCATGAAATAGTTAATCTTTGCAACCAAGGTTCCAAGTGGGAGGTTTAAACTGGGGATCAGCCCGCTCTGCGTATAGGTCATTTAAGAGCTCAATCTCATCTCTGAAATATAGATTAGCCAGGAGAGTATGAGTTCAGCATTTCTGTGTAATGTTGTTTCATTGATCCTGCAGGCCAACTGGACATGGCTTCAGACGGATACCTAAAAATTAGGTTGAAAACTTTCCCATCTTTTAATATTTTATAACCTGTCAGAAAATCAATTATGGACTCTGCCCCCTTTCAACGCCCGGTTTCACGGGAGCCGATGTTTAACCAAAGCGAGGTTCTTTCCTCTCCTTCACAAAAAGCATCAGGCAAGTTCAGAGTGAATGATGACTTCAGGGGAATTCTTGGATTTGTAAAGATTTAGAGATGAATTGAGTAGCTTTGACCTGCCAAGTCTGGAGCTTGGGTTTCTCTCTCTCCCGTGCAATAGCCAGAGACAGACTGCCCTACACCCTGGAAAAGATCAGGGAGCCAGAGGTTAGTGCCGTGGGGACCTCGCCATAATTTGAACTTGTCAAATATTGTGATATATTTCTTCAAGCCCAGTGAATCACAAAGGGCTTTCCTCTAAAACCCATCCCCCTTTCGCACATGCATATACCTTTTGGAACAGAGCCTTTTGGGTTTAAAAATAATTTCTCATTGTTTTGTGGTAGAAGAGGATTTAAAGGAAAGAAAAACATTGGGAGAGATATACTGAAGTGATTTTAATTTCTTTTTTGTCTTTTCTGTATTTCATAAAATTTATAATATTAAAATGTATTCATTTTATAAGAAAAATGTAAAGTTAAAAAAAAAAGAAAAGAACTTAGGTAAAGTCACACCAACAGACACCAAGAACCTGTGGTGAAAGAGAGTGGAATTCATTTTGGCATCAGGTTAACAATAAAAATTCCACTTCCATCGCATGGGAGTTATTAAAGGAAACATACAGGTACCGATCACTACTGAATGGCCATAGTCATCACAATGAACTTCAGTTTGTCCCATGGAAATAGGTGTGTTAAGCATTCATGTTCAAGAAATGGGGTGAGGAAGGAGAGAAAGGAGGGAAGAAAAGAGGGAGAAGAAAAGGATAAAGTCCTGGGCTAGGAAGAAAGGGAATAAAAAGAAGAGGAGCTGAAGAGTCAGAAAAAGAACGTGACTGGAGTCAGATGGCTGTGGAACCGAGAAAGTGTTGGGGTCCGCGTAGGGAAATCCCGGCCCCCTCACACCCACGTTAATTGCAGTAAGTAGAGCAGCAGTACAAACCCCTCGTCCCTGGTGGTATCTATGGCTCAACTAAATGTTATTCTATAAATGAAGTAAAACGCTTGCTAGCTATCTTATGCTGACATTTTATCACCAGAACAGGCCTGGGAGAAAGACACCCACAAGTAGTGCCTTTGGAATGTTGGCTGACGCTTCCAGAATAGAGATGTCAATCACTTGCCTCTCTTTCCGCTTTCTAACAAACTATAGACTGAAAACTAACAGCCATACATCTATCACCAGCTGAGTCTCTCAGAGCTCCCAGCGGCTAAAAGCCTGGAAAGTCTTGGGAAGAAGGTGATGTGTTTAGCCCGGGGTACAGGGCGAGTGAAGTGTTTGCTGGTAGAAGCAAAGGAATGGGAGTGGTGAAGTGGACATGCTAAATCACAGTGAACTTGAGTTTATCCAATAAAGAATATGTTCGATTTCCCCTTTCTGCCTGTCTAGTTGGTTCTGAGAACTCACGTTGTTTTTTCTTATTGCATTTGCCAAATTTTCCAAGTCCCTGAAATCTGTTATCAAGCAAATTAACTCAGTTTTTTTTTCTCTCAATGGGAGGAACTGTATTATTTTCTTATCTACATTTGGCAAGGACGGTTTACCTTGGATGGGGAAAATATCTAAGCAGGCTTCACTCTCAAATCCCACTTCTCAGTAGTAAGGGGACCTTAAACAAGTTAATTTCCCTCTCTCTCCCTCGCCTCTAAAATGCAGAAGGTAATACTACATACTTCATGGAGTGGTTGCAAGGATTACCCATGTTAATCAACGTAAAGCACTTAGAAAAGTGCCCCGCATGACTTTAGTGCTCTGTGTCCACTATTATATGTCAATCGTCAGCACATACAGCAGTCCCCTTATCTGAGGAGGATACGGTCCCAGACCCCAGTGATGCCTGAAACCTCAGATAGTATATATACTATGTTTCTTCCTATATATACCTACCTATAGTAAAGTTTAATTTATAAATTAGGCACAGTAAGAGATTAATAACAACAGCTAATAAAATAGAACAATTAAAACAATATACTGCAATAAAAGTTATGTGAATATGGTCTGTTTTGCAACATATTTTACTGTACATACAGCATGAAAACACTTGACAAAGGGATGATTCACATCCCGGGTGGGACAGAGTGAGATAACACGAGATTTCATCACACTACTCAGAACAGCATGAAATTTAAAACTTATGAATTGTTTATTTCTGGAATTTTCCATTTAATATTTTGAACTGAAACCACAGAAAGCAAAACCTAGGATAAGGGGGGGGACTACTATATTTTAAATACCTGTTGTGTGCCAGGCACCATGCTGAACACCAGGAGTAGTTTATATTCTAGTGGTGTAGTAATAAAACCGTAATAGAAATAACAATAACAGTGGCAGCTAATACTTATCGAGAGTATGATATCCATAGTCTAATCTGATCTTCATAATAACCTTTAGAGGTAGATAATATTTATAGCAGAGGAATGCACAGGCACAAAAATGTTAAGTCCCCTGATCACACCCCACAGTTGGTGAGTGACAGAGCAGGGCTGGAGCCAGTCACACGGCTCCTGAGTCTAAGTCTTCACCACACCTTTCTTTCCTTTCAGTGGAAGGTGGGCTACTTTCAAATAACAATGGTGGTTCTGGCAACAGCACACCCACCCTGTCCCTCCACATTAAAGAATCGCTGCCCAGCCTTCCATTTCTTTTATGCCAGGCACAGGGCTTTCTGGTAGCCACTCACTTAACATGATAAAATCAACTACCTAGTGCAAAGCATGTTCCCTGCTGGTCGGAGGAACAACTCAGCATTTGAACGAACATTTAGCACCGTTCAGCGTAGCCTTCACGCTGGGAGACAAGCGCACATCTCGAGGCCTACCCTGAGCCAATCACCAGAGAATGGGTTAATTGGTTAATCATATAAATTACAATCACTTAATCATTTTAATCACCATCAGCCAATTAACTTAGAGTTATGAGCTCTGAGCTAACAGTTATGCAAATGTTTGTTCCACTGTAGCCTATTAACAGCCATATTTTCTCCATCAAGCTGGCATAGAGTGATGGGAGGAAGAAAAGGAAAGTGAGCATTTGTGGAAACTTCTTTCCTGTTGGGTTATAATGAAGCGCTCAGTGGGCAGAAGCACCCAGCACAGTGATTTCTTTATCTTATTCAATGTGTCCCCTGAGTGGGTTAGAGGGAGGTCCCCTGAGGAAAGTGCAGGTCGGCTAAGAAACTGTGAGTCAAGCCCTAGCCAGTTTGTCTCAGTGGGTAGAGCATCAGCCTGCAGACTGAAGGGTCCTGGGGTTCGATTCCGGTCTAGGGTACGTACTTCGGTTGCAGGCTCCACCCCGGCCCGGGGCCCTGGTCAGAACACATGCAGGAGACAACCAATTCATGTGTCTCTCTCACACTGATATATCTCTCTGGCTTTTCCTCTCTCTTCCACCTTCTCTAAAAATCAATGGAAAAATATCCTCATTGGCGGGGGGGGGGCGAGGGGGGCGGGGGGGGAGGGTGTTAATCGGGGGGAAAAAGGAGACATATAAAACTTTAAACAAACAAACAAAAAATGATACACATAACATAAAAAATATATATCAGGTGAGGATTAAAAAAAAAGAAAGAAACTGTGAGTCAAGACTAAATTGAGCATTCTGTTGCTGGGGGTGGGGGTGGGGGGGGGGGGGCTCTGCTTGATTGCCCAGGGTGCTGGCATGTTCCAGCTCAGGAAACTGAGGACCAAATGTGTTCATGACTTTAGCTGCTGCCTTTTCTCCACTGGGAAACAGGGAGCGTCCACTGATGATGCAGATCAAGTTCAAAAGGAGTGTTCACCTGTACTTGTTCATTATCATCTATAGTAATAATCACTACACAATAACAAGGAAGACTATATAGCAGCTCTGGGAAGATAAGTCATCATCAGCTGACCAGAAATTTTGAAGAATACCTGAAACATTAGTGATGTGGAGTAGATGTGCTCTATATATCCATTTCCTCGTTTAGTGCCTGGCACATGATAACTGCTCAGTAAACACTTGTGAATGAATGAATTATTCGTGGCCAAATGTGAACCTAAGAGCCAGAGAAAGAAGAGTTCTGATCTGTTTAACGTGGCTGAGCTCTGCACACAAGCAGGTGCTCGTGTGCATAAGACGGCTGGCCTCTATAGTGCAGCCTTCTGCTTGCTTTCGCCTCCCATAGGACCTAGTGAAATAGAGCTTTCTGTTGGGTGGTCAACCGAGTGGACTGGCTCATTTGAGAGCCTTCAGCTGTAATATTTTCAAGTGCTATGACAGTGAGGAATAGTCAGAATTTCAAAAATAGAACTAATTTTGTCAGGAATGTGCAGGAAGTGACATCGTTTTGCTGTTCCTAAAAGGCACATTGTGACTATGGGAGTCTAGTCTTTCTTTAAGGAATACCTTAACTGTCCCTGAGACTTTGCCTGCCTTTGCTGGTTAGTTAAGCATAAGGCTGGGGTTGGACCCTCCTCATTTCTCTCTCTCTCTCTCTCTCTCTCTCTCTCTCTCTCTCTCTCTCACACACACACACCATGTTTGTTACAAAATTGCACTCATTCACTTAATAATGCCTATTGAACTTCTTATGTGCCAGAGACTAGGCGAACAGCAAAACACTTGTGACATGATGACAAAGTGGTTTTGGATGCAGAGTGGGAAGGTCAATTCTTGAAGGCTGGCATAGTCTTGGAGAACTTCCTGCAAAAGGTGAGGTTTGATTTAAGGAGAAAATGGGTAGATGAAGAGATGAAGGTAGGGAACTTCAAGGAGAAAATTAATTGGTATCACAATTTATAATACATAAATGTCTGAATAATATCCACATCAGTATTGGAGTGATAGTTTTTTTTAAAAATTTTCCAATTTAGTAGTTTTTAGTCTGAAAGAAGTAACTGGATTTGTTTGAACTGGTTAACACAAGGCCAGAGTTGCCTCACCCCCAGGCTGGTGGGTCAGTCAACGTTTCTCATAGCTTCCTGTTTGACCTGAGCCAGTGGCATCTCCCCTTTTTCTCACCTGACTTTTCTCTTCCTCAAACAGGGAAAATGATATTGACCTAACCTACTACTGCTGTGGGGAAAACTGATTAAAAATAAAAGATGGCAACACACTTCAGAGAGTGAGGAACTGCTGTAAAATGCCTAACAAGGAGCATGCTTCCTTTAGTGAGACACAGAAAACAATGAATAGAAATGGAAAATTGGACAAAAGTCATATAAAAAGGTTTTAAAGATTTTCTTCCTTCTGCATTTACAACACTCTATTATTGACTTTAGATTTTTTTCTTGCACTTAATTAGTCAAAAGCCAGGCGAACACTCTCTAAAATCCTTTTCCGGGTCAGACACTAGCTGGAGTCCATTTTCCTAAGGACGGAGCCATTGGACCACTCCCAACTTTAATTACTTTTTCTTCCCAGTTTTCGTACATACTCAGCTTGCACTATATTAATTTGATCTTGCAAATATAAGGTCATTTTGTTTGTCTCTGGAGATGCACCCACTTTCCTCCCAATAGGTTCCTAAATTCCTGGGGGAGGTGGGGAGAGCTTGCTTAATGAGGATGACAACTCTTTTAAGAGATCTTATAAAATGTGAACAGCAGATTCAAAACTGATTCTGACTCCAGCACCCATGAGGTGTGGTCAGGACATATGCCCTGTTTGGTTCAAATTCCTCTAATTTTTCATGGTTCAGGACACAGTTGAAACTGACCCTAGGCATTCCCTGGACTCCAAGTTTGGCTTGATGTACATAATACAGGATAGTTTGTGTCTTAGTTTGAGCTTCCCCAGAAGTAGACCCAGAGACAAGGATTCAAATGCAAGTCATTTATTTGGAAGGGGTAGGGAACACTAGTAGGGAAAGGAGAAGTAAGACAGGGAAGGTGGCCAATAATGGGTGAGTGTAAATTTAGCCAAGTGTCACAGTGAGCGACTGGAGCTGAATCTGGGAAATGGTGTAGGACACGCGGGCCTCAGAGCTAGCCCACCGGATGGCGGGTGAACCAGGGTGGTTAGACACCAACTCCAGTCCGTCATTGTTTGAAGGCTGCTGGGGGTTGTTAATTCCTGGCAGAGAGCTTTGCTTGGTTCCAGAAAGAGCTCTTGGGCTTGGAGAGGCAGGTACTGGCAGTAGGAAGTCATCCTTGTTCTTGGGCGCACAGTGAAACAGTGGGGTGGAGGGCTAAGGACGACACAGGACAGGCAGCTGCTACAGTTCAAATCACAACTTTTGTATTTTTTGCTGTACAAGTTATGTTTTATTAAATCCAACTCTTGAGTACACATCCTTTTAACATTCTGTGCGATGAAATGGAAAGCTCACATAAAGCACTTCTGCATAACAAAGTATGACAGTTGTGGCGAGGAAAGGCACTTCAGCAATTGACTTGTAAACTGAACTGGCTGCTTTTCTCGCGGAATACCACCTTTGACTTGAAAGAACAACCAAAACCAAGTCACACTCAGGAGTTTTGTAGACTTCTTCCTGAAAGTGAACAAAGTGAGACTGTCACTTCAAGGAAAACAAGTGACAGTATTTGTTGCCAATGATAAAATGTGGTCTTTCAAGTGAAAATTAGAATTTTAGAAAAGTTGTATTGGTTTCTGGGAGTTTGACAGCTTCCATATACTTACTAGTAAAGCATTTTCTGATGAGATTAGAAGTAATAGTAATGGATATGATTTTTGAAAATATTATGCAATAAAATATTGAATGTCTATTTTCCAAATGACCAGTCTGTGATGTTTCAAAATCATGCATGAGTAAAAGATCCAATCAAACAGAGAGCTATCAATGAATGTTGATGTAATAGTGTATGAAAAGTTCACTGATAATGGGTTTAGATTCCACATTGCAAATAACATTTAAGAAAGTGCTACTTGCCAAGTTTTGGTGTAGTATAGAAGAATATCCACAATTATAGGAAAGGCTATTAATATCTGCATAAAACCAATTTTTTAATATACCTCAATCAAACAATGGATTGCAACAGACTAAATGTGGAATATAACAATTAAGCTGACTTCTATTTGTTCAGCTATCAGAGAGACTTGCTTAAATAAAAAGAATAATGTTATTCTTCTCACTAATATTTTGTTCCAGAAACTGGTACTTTTTCATAAAAATATGTTATTTATGTTGACATGAAGTGGGCTATTATTTTTACTTTAAATTAATTCATTGACATTAAAATTTTAAGATATAATACAGTAAAAATTCATAAATATAGTCTATATAAAAATAGGTTCTTTGGGATCCTCAATATTTAAGCAAGTAAAGGAATCCTATAACCAAAAGGTTTGAGAATTACATAAAATAATGAAAACCATCTGAATAGATAGCTGTGTCAGTGTGCTCAGTTGCAGACAACAGAAATCTCTCTAGCTAGTTTAAGTAAAAAAAAAATAATAATAATTTATTTAATAATGTTATAGGTTTGGGTTGCCCCCCAAACCTAGATGTTTCCTCTACCATGTTTGTGAAAAGATGGATTCCATGTCATCTTGCCAAGAAAGAAGTGACATACTTTCAATGCTAAAAGTGCGTGCAATGCAGGTATGTATCATGCTTTAGGATCCCAAGATTTGTAAGGTAATGTGAAAAAAGGAGAGGACATTTTAAAGTCAATTTCACCTTTCTTGTGATTGTCAGACATGCAACTGTTCCAGAAGGAATACCCTGAGATGGTACAATTGATAGTGATCACATACTTCCAGTTGCAAGACACAAAACTGAGCCTGAGGTGAATCGGAAATGGAGCCATGAAGCTGAGAAATGTTAATGGTCTGAAGGAGCCATCATAAACTCCTATTTAGACTTTTAATACAACTAAGAAGTGGCATTGCTGCCAATAAGGATAATGAATGAAAGCCATGCCTTTTCCAATTCTCCTAGGTGGAGGGAGAGAAAAATGAGGAAGAACAGATGGAAAATAATGTAACTATCTTAATTTTTAGCAAAGAACAGTCGAGGTCCCAGTACCCAATAACCAAAAGGTTTATTCACCTGTGGTTTGAAGAGAAATTCTCGCCACTCATTCATTGTGTACCTGGGAAGGGAAGCTCTTTGAGGGCAGGCACTGGTGTGTCCTGCTCATCTTTGTACCCCCAAGTGCCTAGAATAATACTTGGCATGTGGTAGGTACTCAAAAAATACAAGTTAAAGAAGTGAACTAAAGAGATGTTCTTGCTTATCTTTTATCCTATAGCCACTCTGCATTCTTCAGAAGCCCTAATACTTTCATAAATGTGTGCCTTTGTGTATGAACCACTCTATTCAATACAACTAATAGAGCTTCCACTAACTGTACTGAGCATGGGCAAATGGCGCAGATCTGCCCTTAAAGAACTCTTGGCTGATCAGTGTATTGTGCCAGTGCTTCTCAGACTTCCATGTGCGAGTGAACCCCTGGGATCTTGTTAAAATGCGGATTCTGCTTCAGTCAGTAGGAGCAGGGCCTGAGATTCTGCATTTCTAACACACTCCCAGCTGATGCTACTGCTGTTGGTCTGTGGTACTTTGAGGAACAAAGCATCTGGCATATCTGATTGTGTAATGGCAACTGGGGAGGATGACTCTGTCAACAAACTGAGTCAGAACTTGGTTCCCTTCCATGTATAGACTTAGCCCTGATCATTCACCCCCAGAGGTGTTTGAGTCCCAGTGTGTATGCCTCCCAGCACAGGTGCCCTAAGGGGTATAGAAGAGACAAGATGGATGCAATCTGGGTGCTGAAGGAAGGTAAGGCATTTACATTCTTTGCATCTGCGATGGAGTCAAGGTCTCGGAGTACATCATTTTTCTTTTCCATCCCTGCAGACAGTTGAGCACATTCTCATTGTCACATCTAGTTGAGGCATTTCATAAATCTGCAGGGTAATCATTTAGAATTTAGTTCTAGAAGTGTTCATAGAAGATATGAAACTTAGCAAAATGCAAAGGATTTCCCCCCCCCCGCCCCCTTATCACAAATGTGCTTCCTCAGCAACTAACAACTTTCAAGTGATCTGTCACACTTTGCATAATTAAATCACGGTCCCAATGGTAGCAAATCACTGCAGGAAGAGTTAGACAGCACTAATAGAACAAGGAGTATGGAGGGGAAGAGTTTTAGTAGATTTCTCTTTCATCAGGCTAATTACTCCATACTAGCGAATGGAGGTTGAAGAAAATAAACTCTTAATTTAGATCTGCCAAGATAATATTTACAGATTTTAAAGCACCCATGGGGGAGCTTTGGAGAGGGGGGGATCTCTGCCATCAAGGAGCCTGCATACTCATGAGGAACAAAAGGTCAACAAAATAGAGTTCATCTATGGTGTCAGGAGCACCACCTGGATAATATGATAATTACAGGTTGGTTGTCATAAGGGCCATTTGATAGTCATTTCAAATAAAAATTTTCATGCCCACTTTCCTTTTTGTTAATTGAATTTATCACCTCAACCACCCAACAACATGACTTCTTCATCTCTTAGAACTGTTCTCCTCCAAGACTCTGATCTTAGGTTCAGTTCCCCATTGTATCGCTATCACTGTCTACTTTTCCTGTACCTCACTCCCAGTTAGCATCACCAGGTCTTGCCATCTTTTCAAATAAGTGTGGTGATTCAGAGCATATAGGAACATAGACTCTGGAGTCTGACCTTCTGGGTTTGTGTGACCTTGGTAAGTCACCTAATTACAGTATTCTCATCTGAAAAATAAGGATAACGATAGTACTTCTTCAGAAGGTTGGTGTAAAGATTAAGTGAATTCAGTAATACATGCAAAGCACTCTGAACAGAAGCTGGCTCCTAAGCAGGTGTTTGCTCTGCTTACAGCCATTGCTCCTTATTCTCAGAGTTCATCTCCAGCTCTATGGCTACCCTGTCTCCTGATGACAGCCAGTCTGCCATCTGTAGCCCTAGAGACCCCCAAAGTTGGTCTTCTCCACTCCCACTGCTAAGATGTCAAGTATTGTTATTGTTAGAGAAAGATAAAGTCATTGACACCTGTTGGTGTGTCCCTCAGGCTCATTATGACCCCTGTTCTTTGGAGCTGTCCCTGGTACACAGAGGTAGGCTTCCTGACCTCGTCCCCTATCAGTAGCTGATTGGCCTAAGAACAGACTACTGGCCCATGCTGGGCCCATCATTCTCTCTCCCAGGAAGTTGGAATAAAGGCCTTGATTTGAGCCTTATTAATGGCAGAACTGTCCCTGACCTATTCATGCTCAGGCCCCTGGCATTGCCCTGGCTCCCTCACTTTTCTTGGCTTCTATTGAGATACCTTTGTGTCTTTCCAACATGTTTCCTTGAGCAACTTTTTGAGTTCTTCTCATGTGCTGGCCAGAGTGCATGTCTACCTTCTACAAACCAAAGGAACCTGAAGAACCACCTATGAGGTCTTCTACAATGTTGTGCTACTTAATCTCAGATGGTCCATCACTATAGCTCTCTTTTTTTGACTCCTTGGGCAATTCCCCAGAGCAGCAACAGTTTGAACATTTCTCCATGCAGGACTCACTCAACCTTCCCCTGCTCCTTAGTACAGTGGTTCTCAACTCTGGCTGCACATTGGAATCACTTGGGAACCCCTAAAATACCAATGCCTGGGTCCCATGCTTAGCAATTTTGATGTAATGGGTTGGACAGCAGCCTGGATGATTCTGATGGGCATCTAAGGTTGAGAACCACTCCTAGCTAGACTGAGACTATGCTACACAAGCTCCTTCAGCAGACTTGGCTTACTCCAACAATTTTCACTTCTGCTAGTCCCTATTTCCTTCCTTGAGGGCATAGAGGATGGAAAGTACCTGCCCTAAGCGAAGGCCTCCGCTGGCGAAGATTCCTCCAGCCAAGCTCCTCAGAGGAGCAGTCTACAGCCTAAAGGTTCCATTAAGTGCTAACCCAAATTAGGAAGACTAAAGGATATATTTATTCTCCTGGGCATCACATGTCTTAGTTATTGCAATTAAGAGTTTTTAATGAGTGGAAAATGTGTAGTAATAATAACAGCAAACACGTAATAGATACTTATTACTGTAATACTAGGCACTGGACGGGACACTTTCCATATGCATAGACATTATCTAAATCCCACAACCACCCTATGAGACAGGAGCTATTGTCGCCACTGGACAAATGAAGAAACTGAGATATATATAGTGAGACTCAAAAAGTTGCTCAAGGACGTCCAGCTGGGACAGAGCACAGCTGGAATTCAAGAAGATAAATAAACATTTTCATTGAAGGAACATATACATGTGTGTTTTGTTCTAACTTCAGAAGTTATCTACATATGGTTCACTCCGGGTTTGATTTTTTATATGGCAGTCTGACCAGAATTTTAAAATTCAGACAAAAATTAAACAGCTGCTATCCCTTAGCTTACAATAACTTATTTCTGTAGTAATAGCTCCCTCCTTTTTTTAATGAGAAAGAGAACACAGGAAGGTAATTGACAGCATTTGATAGTCTGTGTGAAGGCCAACAATTGTCTAATCTTACCATGTCATATGCTAATGTTGATTAAATTTAATACTGAGATTTTTCAGCAAATGAAAAGAAAAACTTTAATCTCTTTGTATCAGCCTCGGAGGGGCCATTTATGGAATTTTTGCTGTTTGTAATTGACCGCTGTTAGAGCAGACACTGTATAATGCAGTTACTCTGGGTGATTATTTTCTGTGTTCCTTAAGAAATTACAAATTACTCTGCTGAGCCAGTCTGTCCGAGCAGACGGTGGACTCGCCAGCCGAGTGAGGCCACTGCAGTTCCCACCGTCATAACTAGCTCACCTTGGTGACAAACAAACGTGTGTTACCACCCTGGCTACAAAAAGCAATTGACTGCTGCTCAATTAAGCAGAAATGAGACTGTCACTCACGAGGTGGAGACGTGAGAATTGCCTTATCTGGTTCTCAATAGCAATTTGGGTTTTTGGAAGTTATTTTACAGTTGTAATTACAAAGGGAAATGAAGTCTGCTTTGTAATGTTACCAGGTGCTCTGCCTTCCATTATAACTTTGATGAATAGCCCCCCAGAGCAAACTCACTGGCTGGTCTGCTAACTGGTTTTATTACATAAATACAGGATTGAAAAACCACCGTTCAATTGAGGCAGCATCTTCAGACCTAGGGAGGTGGCGGGGCTGTCCTCATTCAAACCTTTACGCAACAAAATCCTTTTGGGCCAAGAAAACCACATTCCACCTAGACTTTTAACTTAAAAAGTAGAGTTCATGAAATGGAATCAACATATTGCCAGGAGCTGAACTCTTCTATGAACATGTTTTTGGTCCCAGGGAGTCGCTGGAGACAAATGCCATCCCCTGATAAGCTCCACGCCCCACTGGCATCAGGGAGAGCAGGACATCTCTAGCTCTGCTTCTAATTTCTCAGTCAGACCTCAGGTAAGTCCCTTCACTTAATGGAGTTTTCCAAAACGAATTCACTTCTAAGGAGGGCTATAGAGAAAAATACTATAGAAACAGACCAGAGCAGAGTTTTGGGTCCCTAGGATATCGGAAGGGACCTGGGCAGCCTTGCTGTCCAGCCTCCTGTTTGCCAGTGGGAAGGACTGAGGGCTTGGGAGGTAGAGTGACTGCCCCAGGCCATCAGGTCAGTTTGTGGCAGGACCAGAGAGAAAAGCAAGTCTCTGAGTCTCAGGCCAAGGGCCCGGACTGGAAAGCCTTAAGTGCTGAGTGGAATCCAATGCAAAATTCACAATTCACTCCTTAAATTTGACACACGGTGGGTTGCACAGCATTTACTGTCTGTTTCTCAAAAAGAGCATTAGCTAATGGTCAAATGGTCAGGCCATTCCCTCTTGGTGTGGGCGTCATTGTCATGTCTATATTAAATAGGGCACTGATGATATGACATTTATTAAGCATGTGCCATCTGTCAGGTGCTGCCCTGATCTGTAAGCTTTCTAATGGGATCCCCACCCCCCTTCCCAAATAAATGAGGAGTGGGATCCTTTCATACCATTCTGCCTAAAAAGTTTCCTCTAAATCTCAGACACAACAACGGAACTAACCAATGAATCTTCGTCTCCCAAGTATTTCAGAAACTCTACACCTCTGGTGGCCTGAGCAAGAAACCACTTGCAAAGAATAGGGTTGGTGTGCTAAGAGCTAACCTCTGACCCTTGCAATAAACAAATAGTAA
The DNA here is from genome assembly GCF_000147115.1 of Myotis lucifugus. Classification (NCBI taxonomy): domain Eukaryota; kingdom Metazoa; phylum Chordata; class Mammalia; order Chiroptera; family Vespertilionidae; genus Myotis; species Myotis lucifugus. The sequence goes on along the minus strand of NW_005871100.1, from coordinate 3,561,590 downwards.
AGTTGTCTTTTGCTAGTCAGTACAAAACTCCCTCTTGCTGCTCTAAAAACCATTTGGAATTGGTCCAGCTTACATATCTGTTGGATGTTTAAGAAATAGATTAAGAGGTCAGCAGGGAAAAGGAGACATCTCCAGATGTTGTCTAAATGGAAAATGGTAAGAAGAAAGGAGCGGGGGTGGGGTGGGGTGGGGTGGGGCTAATCAAGACCACAGAACCAGAGAAGCCCAGAGTCACCAGGTGAGGGAGCCTGTGACAGTTGAGATTTGTTCAATTGGGAGAAGCAGGAAACTCAAGTCAATGGGATTAAACTATATTGGGCAGGACCTCTTAAACTTTCAAGTGTGCAGTAATTACTGGGGGGTGGGGGTGGTCATATTAAAAGGCAGATTCTGACTCAGTAAGTCTGGGGTGAGGCCTGAGATTCTGCACTTCTAGAAAGCTCCCAGGTAATGCTGATGCTGCTGGTTTTCAGACTACACTTGTGAGAGTACTCAACAGGCCATGCCCCTCACAAGGCAAATGTAGAGACAGGTGCTTCAGCATTCCTTATCCAGAGGCTCTACCTTGTCCTCAAGAATCCAGTGTCTTTCCACTTCTCTGCACTGCTGGCTACGATGTTCATATAATAGCTTCCAGGTCTTGTCTCTTCATTCTTTTTTTTTTTTAAATAAACTTCTTACTGATTTCAGAGAGGAAGGGAAAGGGAGAGAGAGATAGAAACATCAATGATGAGAGAGAAACATTGATCGGCTGCCTCCTGCACGCCCCCTACTGAGGATTGAACCCACAACCTGGGCATATGACTTTGACCAGAATTGAACCCGGGACCCTTCAGTTTGCAGGTCAATGCTCTATGCACTGAGCCAAACCAGCTAAGGCATTGTCTCTTCATTCTTATCCTGTAAGTGAGAGATTGCCAAGCAAAACTTGGAAAATCAACCTGATTGCACCAGCTGAGGCCACATGTCCACCCACGAGCCAACTGAATATATAAAATTTGCTAAGCCCACCAGGCTCAAGGTGGGTCAGATAGTAGGTCCCTGAAGCAAAAGGACTCCATGGCAGGAAGTGGCTAACATAAAAAACTGAGTACTATAGGAGGAGGCATAGAAGAGTGGACTGTTGGTAGACAATCAACAGAGCTTTTTGTTACAAGTTAGTGAACATGTGGGCTGGCTCTGCATTTCTTGCCAATTTAGATCATTTGATGCCCTGAAGCTTTTCCTCTGTGTTTGCAAGATCACACTGACAACCTCACATCCACAGAAGGTTCTGCCAATGCCCCCACCCCCAAACACACATGCACACTCATAATCCACTCAGTAAAGGAGGTAAGACAGAGATGGGGCATTCGTGTTTCATGGGTGAAATAAGTTTTCCAGTCTCCCTCTTCTACATTATGGATGCTCGTCCTTGCCCCTACCATTTGTACTATGTTCCTCGAAGATCCAAATGCTTTTTTTTGGCAGGGCGAGGGGGGGAACCCAATAAAATGTACCTATCCTGTGTTTCACTTTCCAAGGTGACCAACTAGCTGAACTGAAAAACTACTTGTTACCATATGTGCCCAACAATGAAACGTGTTCCTCCCAGAAGGACCAAGCTTATACTTTTAACTGGTGTCCTCTGGAGTTGCAGGATCTATGACCTAGCCTCATAAGTCCATTGGTTAAGGCAGTCACCCCAGGATTCTAGGGTAGGAAAGACCTCATCTCTTGGTGGAAAAGCACCAGGCACATTGTGAAAAGGACAGGTGGGTTGGGATAAATGTATTGTTGGGGCCACCTCTGGGAAACGCAGTCTGCCATACTATCCAAAGGGGTAGAGGTTACTGCTAGTGATAACATTAATGCTTGGAAGGTCTAATAGACATGGCTATTGGCATACTTTTGTTAAATCCCAGACTAGCCTTATGCAAACTCACTGAAATAGGTAAGGCTTATCTTCAAAGAGGTCTTCTGCCCCTAGGCTTCTACTTTAGTACTCTATTATTGCTTCCTTCTCTCCCAAGGCCATAATGCCTCCTAGGTGCCCCAGATAAGTCTTCATGGGAGGTAGAGGAATAGAAAAGTTAGGATGGCTAATAATGTTAAGCATTTTTTCATGTGCCTGTTGGCCATTTGTATATCTTCTTAGGAGAAATGCCAATTCAAAACCTTTGCCTATTTTTCAATTGAGTTGTCTTTTTTTAAAGATAGAATTGAAATAGATATTTAAAAAAATTTTTTTTATTGATTTCAGAGAGGAAGGAATAGGGAGAGAAAGATTGAAACATCAATGATGAGAATCATTGATTGGCTGCCTCCTGCACGCCCCCTACTGGGGATGGAGCCTGCAACCCAGGCATGTGACCTTGACTGGAATTGAACCCGGGATCCTTCAGTCCCCAGGCCGGCACTCTATTCACTGAGCCAAACCAGCCAGGGTGAAATAGATCTTTATATATTCTAGATACGAGTCCCTATCATACATATGATGTGCCAAATCTTCCTCCCATATTGTGGGTTGTCTTTTCATTTTCTTAATGGTGTTATTTTGAAGCATAAAAGTTTTTAATTTTGATGATGCCAGTTTGTTTATTTTTTCTTTTTTTTGTTTGTGCTGTAGTGTAATATATAAGAAACCATTGCCTATAACAAGGTCACAAAGATTTACCCCTATGTTTTCTTCTAAGAGTTTTATAGTTTTGGTTGTTACATTTAGGTCTGATCCATTTTGAGTTATTTTTTGTATATGATGTGAGGTAGGGATCCATCTTCATTCTTCTGCACCTGGACATCTAATTGTCCAAGTACCATTTGTTGATGAGTCTACTCTTTACCCCATTTAATTATTTTGGCACCCTTGTCAAAAATCAACTAACAGAAGTGTTTGCATATGTTCTTTTTTCCATAAAGGTTTATTTCTGGTTCATCAATTTAGTTCACTGATCTATATGTCTGTCCTTATGCTAATACCTCACTGTCTTGATTACTATAACTTTGTAGTAATCTTTGAAATTTAGACAAGTGGATTTGTTCAATTTGTTCTTCATTTTCAATATTGTCTTGGCTGTTCTAGGTCCCTTGCATTTTTATATGAATTTTAGGATCAATTTCTTAACATCTGCAAAGAAGTCAGCTGAAACTTTGAAAAGTATTGTGTTAAATCTGTAGATCAATATGGGGACTATAGAATTATGTACATAAATTCACAGACATACTAGTGAGCAAAAGAAGCCATCATAAATAGTAAATACCATGTAATTCTACCTGCATAAAGTTTAAAAACTGATAAAACTTACCTATTTCCTTAAAAATCAGGATTTCCCATTAGGATGTTGGGTAGTAACTGGGAGGGTGTACATGGAGACCTCTGGGGTCCTGGTAACATTCCATTTTTCCAACAAGACATTGGTTAGACAGGTGAGCTCACTTTGTGAAAATCCATTGAGGTGTCAATTTGTGGATTTTTCACTTTTCTGAATGTTATATTTGAATGCACTCTTAAAAAGAAGAAAAATTGTGTTATTGAGAAAATGTATTATCAAATATTCATTATTTACTAGTATGTTCTCTGTATATGATGTATTTCTCATTGTACTAAGGTGTTTTTTTCTTTGCACGAAATTTTTCCTTGTGCATACTTTATTTATACTGTAAGATTAAAATTACATCTAATAATAAGTCAATAGCAGAATTTAATTTTTCATTTGCTCTGGACTGTATTCACCTGGGCAGATAACACAATCTGAGTTCCCAAGGGCTATAAGATTTTAAAATCTACCACTTCCCCCTCAATCCCTTAATGCTGAATATAATGCTCAGATGAAGAAATGCCCCAGCTGTAGCTGCCCTCTTAGGAATTCATTGTGAAAGGGTTTCCCTGTACTTCAGAAAGCAATTTGGAATTCTTCATAATGAAAGGTTCTATATAAAGAAGGTAATATAATGGACTTGGCTTTCAACTTCTTTCTTTTAAGCCTTAACAGAAACATGAATCTACTATATTAGCATCATAAACCAATAGGTGCTATATAAATGCTGAGTAGAAATATTTTGGGTGAAGAAAATTGCAACTATCGCCATGTATTAGCTAAGTGCTTTACCCAGTATTATGCAAATGAGGATTAATAAGGCAATTACACTTAATTAAAATAGTAATAATAATGCTACATTCTTCTACATTCTTTCAAGTCTCTTGGCGCCCATTGACTTCGTTATTTGGTGTGTGTCTGCCACCTAAATTCCAAGCCTATTAAATGCAAACTCACATGAGATTCCTCTTTGGAATGAAACAGTCCTCCTCTGAGTTGGTACCTAACAAAAGCTTTCAGAAAGCTAGGGGGATAGGAGTAAAGGAAGCCCCTCTCACGCACAAGATTCACTAGATACTTTGAAAGAGCCCATGACATTTGAAACAATACTCCCATGCCCCAGGAAATGTATAATACTGCCTAGAGCAGTGGTTCTCAACCATCTGGCCCTTTAAATACAGTTCCTCATGTTGTGACCCAACCATAAAATTATTTTTGTTGCTACTTCATAACTGTAATGTTGCTACTGTTATGAATTGTACTGTAAATATCTGATATGCAGGATGGTCTTAGGCGACCCCTGTGAAAGGGTCGTTCGACTGCCAAAGGGGTCTCGACCCACAGGTTGAGAACCGCTGGCCTAGAGTTACTTTGATGCTCCTCAGCATTTTGATGCTTCTTCAGTGCTTCCCAACATTATGATCATCATTAAAGAGTTGCTGGTTGTCATGATAGTGACAACCAGAAATGCCCAATGTTCTCCCTACATGGAGTCTAAAAGTTATTAGGACACTTTTGATGAAAGTTGTGCTAACATGAATCATTATCATCATATTGTTCTTTCTTTATTACATATTTAGTGACATCTTCATAAAGAAGATGGGGCCTGAACCAGGCTTTGCATGGCCAGTAGACTTTGCCTGGGTGATGTGTCTCTCAGGGTTCAATGCAGGAAAAAGAAACCACTCCAGGCACGTCAAGCAGAAAGGAATGAAGTTCAGAGAATTAGGTGCCTTCCAACATCACTGGAAGGGCTGAAGTTGCATAAGCCAGAGGGGTCTTTAGGCCAGAAGTTTGGTTTCAAGGTCACACCACAGTGGCTGTGATTCAGAGGTCAGGAAACTGCCAGAAACTCTACTGCTACCACAGTGGCTGCTGCAACCACATCTGTCAGTGTCTGCTTGTCAGACGGCACCACTGCAGGAAGGCAGCCTCTGCCTCCTCCGTCTTCTAATCTCCATGCAAGAGCATCTCACTGCAGAACCTAAATTGCATCCAGAACCACAGCCTCAAGGAGTCTGCAACAGAGCTTTTAGCTTTCCAGCTCCATGACACAGTAAGGGACCTAGAAGACACTGACTGGATCTGGTCCAGAAGAATCAAGGGCGAGGCAATGTTGGGAAGAGCCTGGTAGAGGTGGAGCAGATGCAAACTGGAGGACAAATTTAGTCGAGTGGAAGCTGCAGTTGTGCTGGGAAGTCAGTAAGAAGCTCTAGGCCCCCAATGGATCAACGGAGGTGGAGGAATCCCCCACTCCAGAACAGTTTGAGAAGAGCTGGAGCAGTCTTTTTTAAGGGTGATTTGAGATGCAGTCTTTTATTTCTCTATTGTTATAACATAAGGAATCTATGTTTGTTGTAAAAATATTAGAAAATACATAACTCCTCCCCGCCGAAGTCACTCACAATCCCACCATCTGGAGATAATCTGCTGAATCTCCTTCCAGATAGTCCAGGGTATGTGTTTTTTTACTGTAATATCATGGTTTCCAACTTTTTCTTTCCTTATGAACAACTTTCTACATAACAAGAGTCCCCCTAGTGACATTGCCAATGTCTTACCAGCCACACTGTCAATAGTATGCTGTTACACAGAGATGTCTCCTGTTTTATTTAAGAAATACTTTATTTAAAGCTCCTCTTTGTTGGACACTCCAATGTTTTAGATGAATAGTGATGGAATGAGTACAAATGCAATATTTCAGAGGAGGTTTGAGTTGAGAGGTGTTAAAAGCAAAAACGTCCGTGAAATGTGAGGCTCACATGTTACAACTGGAAGGAACTGAGAGGTCATCCTTGTCCATCTCCCCCTGTTAACAGAGGGGACCATCGAGGCCACATTTCACTTTTCTTTACCCCAAACTCCTTGTTCTCATTCTCTGCCTTTCTTTAATCTGTCCTAAGCCTTGTGTACAATTCATGTTAAGACTCAAATCTAAACAGCAGCAACTAACAGAAAACATGATTTAAAGAACAAGGTCAACAAAAATCCTTTATTCCAATTTCCGTTCAATTCACCTAGCTTTTATGAGAGACTTCTCTGTGGCTAACACAGTGTTTTGTGGGGAGAGGGTGTAAAAAATCAGATACAGACCATCAAAGCACCGACTGTCTACAAAGATGAGAAGAAACCTTTCAGTCATGTGGAGGTCCCTGCTTGTCTTTTATGCGGGAATGGCCCTGGGTCGCAGGCAATTTCTTCCATAATTCCTTCACCTCTTGGGCTCTGGTTGTGAAAAGGCAGAAAAGTGAGAAAGAACTGGATATGGTTTCCTGTTTTCCAGTACAGGAACATTTAAGACATAACCTTGAATAATTTTCTTGTCTAGACATCCTTATTTATTTATTTATTTATTTAATATATTTTATTGATTTTTTACAGAGAGGAAGAGAGAGGGACAGAGAGTTAGAAACATTGATGAGAGAGAAACATCTATCAGCTGCCTCCTGCACACACCCTACTGGGGATGTGCCCACAACCAAGGTACATGCCCATGACTGGAATCGAACCTGGGACCCTTCAGTCCGCAGGCCAACACTCTATCCACTGAGCCAAACCGGTTAGGGCAATCTTTTTATTTTTTTTTATAAAGCAATAGGCGGTTATCCCTTGTGGTTTGTAGCTACAGTTCGTTACCAAAAGAACGCCAGGCTTTCAACTTTCAAATGGTGTTACATCCTCCTCTGTTGTCTCTTTCTAGGTCAGGTTTCCCCATCTCAATCATCCCTCTCCACATTGCATGTTTCAAAGTGTTCGGTTAATCATTCCACTTTTTCCAAGAGAGTAGCTAACTCTTGATATGCTGCAGGTTTTGAAAGAGTAAATCTGCCAATAAATAAACTACCCAGACCAAAAAGCCATCCCACAAATTCTCCCAAATGGAGCTGAACTGTAAGCAGAGAAATGTAGCAATAACAATCACACGCTGCCTTGGAGCTCCTGGACCCATAGATCCACTGGCCCAACTCCAGTGGGAATGAAGCCTCCGCCTGTCCGTCCCTGGACACTTGACCCACACCTTCTGAGCTCTCAGCTGGATGCATCTGCAGCCGTTTGGGGATTATAAATTCCGAGCATGGTTTCAGATCTGGTCATTCTGCCCTGTTGTTCTTGTATTCTTCCTGTTTGATAATTTGTAGCTTTTAATTTGTCTGGTCAGAGGAATCGCTCTTAGCAGATGGTTGTAATCAGTCCCCAGGGGTGAGCCTTGGAGGGAAGTTGGACGAGAGACTCCAGCAAGGATCAAGGATTCTGTGACTCACTCGGCTGGACCCCAGGCCAGGAGTGAGGGTGTTGATTGCTTCCAACCTGTTCCTCAGTGAGTCGTAAATGTCATTGGTCTTTCTTCACATGGTAGGGAAGCTATCCACATAAGAGAACATGAAAAATAATATGTGCTAAAAATGTATTCGCAGGATCCAAACTCATGTGTACCTAGAATTGAATTGTTGAGTCCAGTCCTTTTGCCATTCTTCTTATGCTCAAGTTTTAGTAACAGGATGTTTTCAAATAGTTTACATTTCTCCTGGGACATCTTCCCTAACCAAATAGCTGGGAGTTATTTAGTTCTGCTCAATTCTTGTTGTTTCCCGTCCCTAGATTTAGGCCATTTCTGCAAGCAGGATCATGCATTGAAGATAATGGGATTTTCTTGTCTGTCCAGAAGGAGAAAAACTATTAGATCAGTGGGAATTTCGCAGAGAACTTTATTAAATCCTTGAATGTTAAAAAGTTTAGTTAATTGGCATCCACATATGATAGAAGCAAATTGTAGCTGGCATTCAGAATATGGTTGATGAAAATGTTAGTGCTTATATAGATGCTCCTTGATTTACAATGGAGTAGCATCCAGAAGTTGAAAATCACAAGTTGAAAATATTGTTAAGTTGAAATGCACTTAATACACCTGGCCTATCGTAAATGTGCTCAAAACACTTACATTAGCTTGCACCTAAACAAAATAATTTCGCTGCTGCTGGCCAGCATCATGAGAGCATATTGTACCGCATATTGCTAGTCCAGGAAAAGATCAAAATTCAAAATTTTAAAAAAATATGTTTTTATTGATTTGAGAAAGGGAGGGAGAGGGATAGAGAGATAGAAACATTGATGAGAAACAGTTGGCTGCCTCCTGCATGCCTCCCACTGGGGATGGAGCCTGCAACCCAGGCACGTGCCCTGACTGGGAATCAAATGCATGATCTCTTGGTTCATGGGTTGACGCTAACTACTGAGCAACATAGGCTGGGCTCAAAATTCAAATTTTAAAGTATGGCTTCTACTGAATGGGTATCACTTTCACACCATCATAAAATCAAATCATTGTAAATTGGGGACCGCCTCTATTTGTTTTTATTAATATTATTTTATGTAATGTTATTCTCTAAGAAAATTATATTTATGAGGCCTTTGCTTTTACCTCTAAAGCCTTTTACTGTACTCCAAATTATCTTTCTTTTCTTTTCTAATTACAAAGTAGATCTTTATTGTGGAATATTTAGAAAACTTAAAAGTACCTGTGATTCTTCAATCTTGGGGCATTTTTTAAAAGACAGTCAATGGTGAACATTTTTTTTTTAACTCCTCACCTGAGGATATTAGCCATTGACTTTTTTTTTTTTTAGAGAGAGAGTGGAAGAGAGAGGGAAAGACAGAGAGAAACACATCGATTGGTTGCTTCCTGCATGCACCCCGACCAGGGCCTGGGCTGGGAGGAGCCTGCAACCCTTGACTGGAATTGAACCCGGGACCCTTCAGTCTTCAGGCCAACGCTCTACCAACTGAGCAAACCGGCTAGGGTAGTGAACATTCTTTGAAATCTTATACAACTTAATTTTTTCTGAATTAAATACTTTCCCATTTAAACCCTGCTTTATTCTTCTGACAAATCTTGCTCTAGCATCAGGGCTCCTTGATGCCACAAATCAAATGCCACAACTCCCAGTTCTACCTACATTGACTCCTCTTCAGAAAAGTGGACAAGAAAATATGGGCAAGAGGTGGTCTAGTATGGCTCGTCTCACTGGGGCCTTGGTTAAACCACTATTTCCGTCTTAATGTAATATTCTGTGAATAACATCTAGAACCATGCATGTGATTGAGGGGATCTCTCAGTACAACAAGACATATGTATTCAACAGGAATCAGTCCTGGCTAGAAGGGAGTCTTGAGAAATGAATATTTGGACTTGGACATATTGCTTTTCGAGGCAGAATGGTGTTCCTGAAATCAGGGACAAAAAAAGAGTGACTATCCAGTAGGCAGCTAACCAGGCCTGCAGGGGAGATGTTACTCCCAGAGGAACTTGGGGCAAATCTGGGACACTAACCGAGGGACTCTAACCCAGAATCCCAACAGCTTGGTGCTAAGGAGACTTATTATGCACATTTCCCCCATATAAATCCAAAAGCCAATCAACAAGACAGTTATTTTTTTAGAATTGGTCAACACAAGTAGTAAGAGATGAAGTAATATTCTTGAACAAGGCCCATGGAGCTTTTACTGAATCATGGAGATGTATTTATGGCCGCATTCACCCCCTATCTCTAGCAGATGCTTTTCAGGTACAACTAGGCCAAGATCCATGTCAAGAAATGTTTATTCTAGAATCAGTAGTTTTTCACACAAACAATTTCTAAACTGAAAGATATACTCTGGCTAATAAGTATTAGATAGGGAAAAAAACCTGTTTATTTAATTCAACAGATTTTTATATTAGTATAACTTAATTATGTAGGTTTGGATATACGTGTATATCTTACCTAATAATAGACAAACATGTAAATTGACCATCCCTCCGCTATGCTCACCAGCCAATCAGGAGAGTATGCAAATTAACCCAACAAAGATGGCGATTAATTTGCATATGTAGGCGCGAAGCTGCAGAGCGAAGACTGAAGGCTCCTGCCAGAGCGAAGGCCTGGGTCCCGGGTGCCGGAGGAAAACCAGCCTGCAGCCAGGGGAAGGGAAGGCCTATTGCACGAATCTCTTCATGCAACGGGCCTCTAGTATATATATGATTTTGTAGGACATTATTAATTTAATGGGCTTCAAATGTAACTTGATTCTAAAATTTCCTCTAAAGCTACATTTCTATGACTTTTTCTTAAGCTTACTGGTACATCTTCCTATCTCAATTTGAAAGTAAAGGCATTCTCCAGCCAATACCCTCCACCTTGAACCCACTCTAAGCTGAGAACTTGCTAATTATCCAGCACCTCCCCATTCTTCACCTTGTCTTTCCTCCTATTTATCACTTCTATGCACTCGCTCTAGCTTATAGATTGGGAGAAGTGTCTAGAAGCATAAAGGAGATTTTATTCGGATCAGCAGCTGTCACAACAAGGTTTTGTTTTACTGCAGCCTTGCCCTTCCTTGCTCTTTTCTGCAAGGGAGTGGCTAATTGCCCAGATTTCTAAGATCTGGGGTTTAAAACTCCACCTCTCTAGGCTGTACCTATTACTGGATGAGATAACTACATTGGGCAGAGGTGCACATAGCTGTTTTGATGGCAGAGGACATTAATTTGCAACCACTGCTGCACAGAATGAAGGAAACGCAACTGCTGTCCCCCTGGGAGAAGCCACTTAGGCAAGAAAATAAATAAGAGGATTTTGATTATATTAGGAACTCTTAGGCTTGTGCCCAGGGACGCTCCATCTTTAAACTCTTGTCGTTTTTTGTTTACACAAAAATTATAATAGAAGAAAAAGGGCTCATAGTTCTCTGTACAAGCATTTTACATTTTAAAATGTTTCCATGTTCTTTCAGGGTAATGCAAGCCACAAATTGCATTACTTCATCTCATTAAATGAGATAACAAATGCAAAGGGCCCAGCATGGTCCCTAGCACATAGTAGGCCACATAGAAATGTCCTTTTTTCTTTACGTCTCATTCTTTTCCTTTATGTCTCTATCTTGTTGCCCAGGTTTCTTTTCAGAAGTCATATCGGAAGAGAATTCAGAATTCCAGCATGTCTGCGCTGGTTGGTCAGAACCAATGAACATAACGCTCTACTGCTGGGCGTCAAGCACTTGCTGCATGTGCTTGTGGGGCTCTTCACTGTTGGGTGCAAGGAAGCCATGTTCATGCAGTTTGCTCTTCCCCCACCTGCTACAGTTAGTTCTACAGATGGAGTGTTGGTCTATTTGAGGGAGAAATTATAATGCACATAAAGAACTTTAATAATAATGCTGTGTGCCAGGTACTAGATGATAATACTGTAATAACCACTATTAGTGTAGCTAATAATTACTGAGCACTTATTATATGCCGAACCCTGTGCTAACTGTTTTTACACACTCAATCTACTTATTTACTGAATAGGCCCAATGAAGTAGGCTCTAATCTAGAAACATCTTTATCTCCTTCAAACACAGTCTGTCAGAAAGGGGACAATATCAGAGACCTGTCTCTCCTGGTCACTTCCAATGATTTCAGGTATGACAAAGTCCAGTCCAGACTAAGACAGAGCTTTAGACTCAGATCAGGTTTAAAGCTGCCTGGATCCTAAATGGCTTCCCAGTTGCCATCTGCAATCCCCGTGAAGACCAGCTGTGCCTGACTTCATGGGCTGCCCCCGTAATTGCTCAATATCCTCCTCTCTTTATTTGAGCAAGCTGGCAACCTTACAGCCATCCTTCCCTGACTAGAAGAAGATGGGCAATAAATTCTCAGCAGAGCTTTTGAGAAACAAGACAGTTTGGCGGCAGCAACCTCACTGGCCACCACCCAATTGCTCTGGCAGGAGCTGGCTGCCTTTCTCTACCTTTCTCCCTGGGGGAGCTCATGTGTTGTTGTGATTTTTTAATTATCATCTGTTTGTGTGAAGGGATGCTGAGGCTGAAGTTTCAGCCAGGCACCAAGAGTGGGGGAAAGGGGATTTTTTTTTTGAGGAGAGTATTTGGGGGGAAAGCCTCACCCTTGATCATGAGAGAGGTTCTGCCCTCTCACCTCCAGTGAGGCAGGACTACTGGGCAAATTAAATATGTAAGTCCTGTGAAGTTCAATGACTCTCTAGCTTCCTCTTTCAGTCTATTGGGGCCATGATTGCTTGGTCCCTCTTTGTAAATCCAGAGGGATGTCTTGTTCCACTCTTTCAAATGTTTGGTTCCTTATCACAGAATGGCTCCATCTTGGGGATTCTGTTAAAAGCTGAGACAACAGGGTCAATCCTCTCCCACATTCTGGGATACAAACAATATCTAACTTAATCCTCAAAACAGCCCTCTGAGGGAGATAGTAAGATTTCTGCACATTACAAATGAGGAACTGTGAGGAGATTCAAGATCTTATCCCAGATCACACACTGAGTAATGCTATTACAGGATTAAAACCCAGGTCGGTCTGACTCCAAAGCCCATCCTCCCACCTAACCCGGGCCGAGAAGACACCATATCATAGCCTGGGCAGGGTAGTGGGGGTGCCCACAGTGGCTCTGCCTCTGATGGCAAGGGCTCCCAGGGAGCCTAGACGTAAGAATCACTTGGGAGGTGGTGGGAGACAGGTCTGCAGAGAAAGGCTGAGGCCAGATTGTGGAGGGCCTTGAGTGTGGGATGTGCATTTAAAAATGGTGGGGGATCCATAGACGAGTGGATAAAAAAGCTGCAGAGTATTACTCAGTCATAAAGAAGAAGGAAGTCTGACCATTTGTGACACCGTGAGTGGACCTATAGGGTATTATGCTCGGTGAAATAAGTCAGTCATAGAAAGACAAATACTATATGATTTCACTTATATGTGGAATCAGATGAACAAAATAAACCAACAAACAAAATTGTTGAGTGCAAGGCTCATAGACACAGAGAGCAGACTGGTGGTTGCCAGAGGGGAGGGAGGTTCGGAGGACTGGGTGAAAAAAGGTGAAGGGGTTAAGAAGTACAAATTGGTAGTTACAGATAGTCGCAGGGATCTAAAGTACAGCATAGAGAATAGAGTCAATAATATTGTAATAACTATGTATGGCGTCAGGGGACACGAGAAATATCACGGGGAAAACTTTGTAAAGTATTGTAATTGTCTAATCACTATGCTGTATACCTGAAACTAATAAAAAAATAATATTGAAAGTAAACTGTAATTGAAAAAAACAACACATAAAAAAACAACAACAAAACAACATAAAACAAGGAAAAGGAAACTACCAAAAAATAAATAAAATGGCGGTGACGTTCAGGCTCTGCCAGAGATAATGGGAGTCATTAGAGTTTTGAGCAGATAGTGAGTCCCTCGTATCCCTTCCTCACAGGTTGTCCAGGTGGTGGAATGGGAACAGGTGGAGGGAGCAGGGCTGCAGTCAGAGCATATGGCAACCGTCTGAGGGAGAGGGATGAGCGGGGAGGCAGTGCTGGCGGGGATGGAGGAGGAAGGACCGGTGCAGGAGGAAAGTGGTGACCTGCAGTGCCCACCAGTCCACACACACAAAGCATGGAGGCCGGGACGGGAAAACAGTGTGAGCGCTCCCCAAGGTGCCCCGGAAAGAGCAGATCCACAGGCTTGCCTGCGAGCCCAGCCCAGCTGGCACACGCGACAGAGAGGTGCTGAGCTCTGCAAAGGTAAGACAGGGCTCAGCAAAACATGTCCCTGCAGCATTAGACAGCAAGGCCCAACCATGTGTTTGCAATGAACTCCTGGGCTGCTAACATTTAACACAGCTAGTGACCTGCGGAGACTTCAGATCTGGGGACAAGAGCTACCTGCAAATCTTCGTTATTACTTGAGAAGCATGCCAAGGGAGCCTGGCTGGCTCACTTCTTTTCCTCTTCTTCAAATGTACATGCTGGAGTCTTCAAGGTGACTGTGTGTGTGTGTGTGTGTGTGTGTGTGTGTGTGTGTGTGTTCACATCTAAATCGCCTTCTCCCCACATTCAGTAGACCCCTTTCCCTGCCTGAATCCAATAATCTTGCAATGACCAGGAAACTCCAGGTCGAGCACGAAACTTCTCATTCTAACTCAATTTTTGCTTCTATTTAAAAGGTCCATGAAGTGGTCAACTTCTTGTTCAGCCCTAGGTCCCTTTAGGCTGGGATAAGGGGACGTGTGAGTGTCTGCCTTGGGCTCCCAGATGAAGTCCTCATTGCTGATCCCACCAGTCCTTGTGATTGGTCCCCTTCTTGCCCTTCCAGCCTCACCTCTTATCACTCAAGGGCTTGCTATGTCCCAGCCTTTCTGCTACTTCACACCCAGAGGCAGGGGCACATTTTATTCTTTCTGTTTTAAATGTCCTTCAAGGGCCAGCACCACATGCACCCCTCCTTCTTCACCCAGTTCCAAACCACCTTTAATACTTGGGGTAGGTGACACCTCTTCCCAGAGCCGTTTTCTCACCCACTGCTCCGAGCTTTCTTCTGTGTTCACAATGGCTTGGTCACAACACGTTCACACTGTGTTTTAAAGCATTTTTCTCTATATTATAAAAGTCACTCATACTTTTTATAGAAAATTTGGACAATACAGATAAGCTTATAACTTGGGGTTATAAGCACATTTTGATGCATTTTTTCCAGCCATATTTTTATGCGTATATTTACACATTTTTACATACTCAGAAAAGGGGAAAAAATAAAATCCTGCTAAAAAGACAAGGAGAATATTGAATAAAAACAGTTCAGTGCATGCAATGTTTCTAAGTGGCTGGTAACTTTAATAGGCAGTTGAGAAAATGTAAAGATCAGATTGTAAGGTGTGTGTGTGTGTGTGTGTGTGTGTGTGTGTGTGTTAGCACCAGTTTAACAAAAATATGTGCTGGGAAGTTAGAATTTAAACAAAGCTGCTTATATAGTTTGTATTCTCCTTTTTTGGCATTTTATTACGTCCTAAAACTTTTTTAAAAAGCATTTTTAGACTTTTTTATTTTTTTAAAATATATTTTATTGATTTTTTATAGAGAGGAAGGGAGAGAGATAGAGAGTTAGAAACATCGATGAGAGAGAAACATCGATCAGCTGCCTCCTGCACACCCCCTGGGGATGTGCCCGCAAACCAGGTACATGCCCTTGACCGGAATCGAACCTGGGACCTTTCAGTCCGCAGGCCGACGCTCTATCCACTGAGCCAAACCGGTTTCGGCTAAAAAGCATTTTTAGACTATAACCCTCTGTTTTATCATTCTCACTGTATTACATACTGTTTGCTTACTTTTTGGTACCCCCTACCAGACTCTGTGCTTATTCAGCGCAGGACCTGGGAATTTTATCATTTTATATCCAAATACCTAACACAGCCTGTTTGGTTAGCATATCATAAAATGAATGAAGGAAAGATTACCTCACTCTTCCTGAATTTTTTACCCAGTCAACCAACCCCTGACTATTCGTTATCTACTGCTGAGCTGTCCAAGACTAAGCGTGAGTCCACAAGCCACGTGCCCCTTCAGGGATGAAGGCCTGACTCTCCCAGCTGCTGGGAGTCCTGCTGACGAAAAGCTCTTGGGGATTGTCTTTCCTAAAGGGAGCTGCTTGGTCCAATGTCACCCCCTTTCTCACGATGGCCTACATCCAGTCCTTTTAGGTATAAAGCCCTGGCCCCAGTTCCCCAAATGCAGACAATGCTGAGGGATTTTCCCAGCCTCAGAACTTCCCTTAGTGTCTGCTGAAGTCATGAAGACCACTTCACAGCCCAATGCTGCTTCCTTCTTTCCTTTCCTCAGGGGCTAAGACCAAGAGCAACCCCCCTGCCCCAGTAAACTTTCTGCACTTCAACCTCCACCGCAGAGTCTGCCACCTGGAGAACCCAGCCTACAACAGTAGGGATCTAGAAGACGCCTACACACACCCCTAACTTGCATCTTACTTCCAGATTATAGATTGTAAACTCCTTGAACAGAGACCATGTCTTATGCATTTCATAGCACTGGGTCTCACCAAAGTTTCTAATGCATAGAACACTTGCAAATATGCCCCCCAATGAAAGGATAGCAATGAATGGGGAGGGATATGTGAATAAGAGGGATTCTGAGTGGCATCAGCTCAGTGTTGATAGCTAGTAGAATTAAAGGCAAGAATGATTAATAAGTGATTCCCAAGGTTCATGTCTGAGAAACTGAGAAAGGAAGATGCTGCTGGGAACAGAAGTTAATTTTGTGAACAATTGGTTTAAATTAATTTGGTGTAAACATGTTGCATTTGGTGTGTGCCAGAATCTTCAGTGGAAAATTTCTAATGGGCAGTAGTTGATCTAGAACCAAATCTTGTGTATGAGACAGTTTAGAAATGTAGATTGAAGCAGTATAGATTCACACAGAGGTAATAGTTGAAGCTGGGAAAATAAGGTTATAAATACAAGAATAGCAGATCCATCAAGTGATGGCCCTTCAATTACAGGAGAGAAGAGGATGCATTGAAAGGAAAGAGGAGAGGTCAAATGCATTAGTAAAAGACTCAGTATGTTGCAGTATCTCCAGAAACAAAAATTTAATAGTGATTTTATCCTGTTACTATGGCTCAAGCCATGTGAGCTGTACACTGAGTTATCTGTCCCATGATGTGAATATAGTAGAGAACACAAAGGCAATGCAGAGAGCAGGGCAAAACTCCAGGGAACAACGGATATCCTCAAAGAGTAAGAAAAATAGCAAGATGATAGAAAAGGGGAATCTCTAGTGAACAATACAAAGCTCTTGGAAATTAAATACATAACAGAAATTTTAAATGTAATGGAGTTGGAAGATAATTGACGAACTCTTCCAGAAATTAGAATACATAGGCAAAAATATGCAGAAGTTAGAGAATTAATGTGGGAAGTCTAATTTCTGAAAGATAAGACAGAGAAAATGAACCAGAGATTTATTAAAATATCTATACTAATAAAAGGGTAATATGCTAATTAGACTGGGTCAACTGGACATCTTCCGGATGTCTGACTTCCTTCTGGACAAAGCCACGGTGGCAGGGGCCAAGGCAGAGATGGTTAGGGGAGATCAGGCCAGCAGGGGGGCAGTTAGGGGGTGATCAGGCCAGCAAGCAGAGGTAATTAGGGGGTGACCAGGCTGGCAGGGGGGCAGTTAGGGGGCAACCAGGCTGGCAGGGGGGCAGTTAGAGGGTGACCAGGCCAGCAGGGGGGCAGTTGGGGGCAATCAGGCTGGCAAGCAGAGGCAGTTAGGGGCGATCAGGCAGGCAGGCAGGCAAGCAGTTAGGAGCCAGCGGTCCTGGATTTCGAGAGGGATGTCTGACTGCCGGTTTAAGCCCCATCCCGCAGGGATCAGGCCTAAACTGGCAGTTGGACATCCCCCGAGGGGTCCCGGATTGGGGAGGGTGCAGGCCGGGCTGAGGGACCCCCTCACCCATGCACAAATTTTGTGCACTGGGCCTCTAGTATATATATTAAAAAATTATAGAAGAAAACTTTGCTGTAGAATGTGAGTTTTCAAATTGAATGGACTCAACAAAGGCCAGCACAATGAATGAAAATGACCCACAATAAAGTCTATCATCATGATATTGTAGAGTTCTGGGGATAAAGAATAAATGTCTTTCAAGTCCTAAAGGAAAATAATTTCAAAACTAGAATCTCACACCCAGCTAAGCTTTGACAAGAAAGACAATCTCAAAATGTATCTTCCATGTATCATTTTCAAAAAGTTATCTTTGGTGGAGGATATGCTCCACCAAAAAAATGCAGTTAAGAGAGAGTATAACCCTTAGACAGAGACAACAGTGTGGTGATGGCCAGAGGGAAGGGGGTGGGGGCTGGGTGGAGGTGGGCAAAGGGAGAGGGGGAGGGAATGGGGACATCTGTAATAGTATCAACAATAAAAATGAAAAAAAAAGAAAGAGTAAGGTATGACATTAGCAACAATAACAACATATAAACAAACAAAAACCACAGGATCCAAAAGAAAAGAGAAGAAAAGGAATTCCAAGGATGATAAGGTGGAGGAATATGAGAG
Source organism: Myotis lucifugus (assembly GCF_000147115.1). Lineage (NCBI taxonomy): Eukaryota > Metazoa > Chordata > Mammalia > Chiroptera > Vespertilionidae > Myotis > Myotis lucifugus. Next base: position 3,543,408 of record NW_005871100.1, on the reverse strand, counting down.
GGCTGAATTCTGATCTTCCATAGCAGGAAGTTAATGGATAACACCCATAACTGAAAATTTTTTTTAAAAAGCAGTATAATATTGTTACTTAGAAATATGACAGTACATAATAGAGAAACAGTTAAAAGGATGAAAGGAATTTCCTGGAATTTCATGGAAATAGGAATTGGAAGACAGAGTGAAAAAAATGCTGTTTTTCTTTCTTAGTCTTGTAGTAGTTATTTGACTTTTAAACTAAGCACACTTATTACTATCATACAAATTAAACTTAAATGGCAAAAGGTCCATTAATATGCCAGAAGTAATCTGTAAATTGTGTGCAAAAATAGCCCCTCCCCCACACTATTAGAAGTAGTATTTCAGGAGCGAAAGTGAGCCCCTCTGGTTTGTCTTTCTTCCTTTGCAAATGGCTTTTGGAGCAAATTCTTGGGAGCCCATCAATCTGCCAATTAGGAGCAACTGCAAGATTAACAGCAGGAATCACGACTGCAAGGAAACAGTTACCATCCCATAAAATTATTGCCTTTACCAAATTAGAATAAACCTGTCAAGACAATGTTTAACTGTCTTTATGTAAAAATCAAAACGGTCTGACTCCAACTGTCAAACAGACTCTTCCAACTTGTCTGCCACAAAGTGCTCCCTTAGTAAGTCGTATACTTCAAGCTGCATTTGCCGTCTGGGGATATGCAGTTGGCCAGCCCACGAATCCAGAGAGCTGGCTGCCTCGGCGCACTATAGAATAACTGGCTCACTTTGTTATCCTGGAAGTCCCTGCAGGCTGGGTGGATGTCGCTCCTGCAGGAAAACTATGAAGTAAAATATCATTGCACCTTCACTGATCAATAAAACAAAATAAAAAATCTAGCTCCTCCACTTGGATGAGAGGCAATTTTCTGTGGCTTCTCATAGTTGCTAGAACTTCACAAATACACATCCCCCAAACCACCAGATGAGACCAATCGGTACAGTACTAGCTATTTTTATGTGCTGCCTCATCCTTTATACAAAGTATCTCAGATCACTTTAAAGTGAGAGGGCAGAATGGAGAGTGTGAGTTATAAAGCCTGAGGGATCAGGACTAATGCTGCGGAAGTAGGACATGGCCCACTCAGGCTTCTGGGAAGGAAGGAAGACTAAGAGTCAGATGCAAACCACACTGGTGGGCCCTGGCAGGGACAGGGGGAGAGTGGTAGCGGGAGCCAGAGCTTCACTCCTGAGTTGAGGAGCTCACCATGAAGGAGTGATCAGAGCTAGAAGACAGCTGTACACTACAAAGGTCTTATGTTTATAGATCTCTCTTGGCAATACTTTCCTTATTAAGAGATTTATTGAGATATAATTCACATGCTATACAATTTTATACCCACTTAAAGTATAAAATTAAATGGTTTTTAGTACCAGTATATTTACACTATCGTGCAAACATCAATTTTAGAACATTTTCATCACCTCCCAATAAAATCCATACCCCTTAGCGGTCACTCCCTTTCCCCTTCCCGACCCAACACCCAGTCCTGGGCAATCACTATTCTACCTTCTGTCTCTATACCTTTGCCTTTTCATATAAACAGAATCATACAATATGTAGTCTTCTGTGACTGGCTTCTTTCATGATGCCTAAAGCTTTCAAGGTGCTACCTGTTGTAGCAGGTAGCAGTACTTCATGCCTTTTTACGGCAGAATAATATTCCACTGCATGCATAGACCACGTTCTGTTTGTCCATTCATCAGTTTCCACTTTGGGCTGTTATTAATGCTGCAGTGAACATTTATGTACGAGTTTAATGTGAACATATGTTTCCAATTCTCTTGGCTACATATCTAGGAAAGAAACTTCTGGGTCACGTGATAACTGTGAGAAACATTTGGAGGAACTGCCAGATTGTTTTCAAAAGCACCATTTTACATTTCCATCAGCAATGTATGAAGGTTCCAATTTTTCCACTTGTTATTATTTTTTAAAATATATTTTATTGATTTTTTACAGAGAGGAAGGTAGTGGGATAGAGAGAAACATCGATGAGAGAGAAACATCGATCAGCTGCCTCCTGCACACCCTCCACTGGGGATATGCTCGCAACCAAGGTACATGCCCTTGACTGGAATCGAACCTGGGACCCTTTAGTCCCTAGGCCGACGCTCTATCCACTGAGCCAAACCGGTTAGGGTTCCACTTGTTATTACCTGTCACTTATTATAGTCACCCTCATGGGCATGACATGTCATCTCATGGTCCTGATAATCTCTCATCTTTAACTTTGTTCCTACACTCTCATGATATGCAGGCATTAATAGCCAGCAGCTTTTTTTATTAAAATTCCATGATGGAATGGAAAGAATTAACAAAGAACTCTTGAATTTTAGTGCACCTTTTAAAGTTGTCCACAGACCCCAATTCTTGGAAGAAAATTTACCCAGTAGTTGAAAAGAGTAAACACAGATATTGAATAAACTATACATCATTGCTATTCATCGCATATTATGACCTAGTCAGGACATACATACCAACACAAAACTGCACCATGTGCCTTGGAGGAAATTAAAAACACACTGGCTTCTTATCACCAAGGGCTTGCAGATTCTGGAACTGGTAATGATAGAATAATACTGTTTGCACACAACTTTACAGGTTATAAAGAGCTTTGAAATGCAATTCTCTCTCTCTCTCTCTCTCTCTCTCTCTCTCTCTCTCTCTCTCTCTTTCAGAAGCTGAGAGTTACAGCAGCCAGGACTCTGCACAAGCGATCAGGGGCTCACCAGAAGGCACGACAGAGGGAAGATCTCTGACAGGACACACTTGGAGGGCCCCACAATGCAGGGAGGACAAAGAGCCAAGAAGGACTGATAGGCAGAGAAGGAAGTCCAACCCCATCCTGATGCCACAGGTAGAAGAAACAGCTGGATACAGCTGGGCCCACTGGGGGGCCTTGGTACCCAGACAGACCACAGAGGATGGGGGACCATAAGGGAGAGTGCCTGGCACACACCAGCATGGCCTCATGGGCCGACACTGGCTTTCCAGGGCCAGCTAGCTGCCATCCTTCCATCTGTGTGCTTTTTCTGTAAGTTGTTTTCTGAAACACCCTCCTCCAATTTCCACACCACACCGCCAAAGGCATTATCATTCAAGACAGTGTCACTTGCTCATTGAAAACCGTTTCCCTCTCATCATGGCTTATAAGCCGGCAGCCAAAATGCAGTGTTCAATGTTGTTCCCAATCTGACCTGACCAACCACATTTCCCAGCTCCTCTGCCACCCCTTCCCCTGACATTTGTCATTCTCCCCACGTACTCTGCAAAGCCTTCCCTGACTCTAGGCAGAACTGATTGCCCCTTTGCCTGTGTCCCTCACCCTTTGCTTTACAGCATTATTTCCCTCATCATCATTTAGCATGTTAGATGCAAAGCTGTGTACATTTCAGTTTCTCACATTGTGAGGTCTCTGCAGATAGTGCTCTGTCTCATTCATCTTTGTATCAACAGTGCCAGAGTGGGTTATCCAAGTGGCAATGTACCAAGGTAGTGTACAAACGTATGGGCAGATGAATCAATAAGTATATTTTCACAATTAATGCCAGACCAATTTGGCAATATTTAGAGAAATACTGCCTTGGACAAATGTTATGGCTAAGAGTTCATCTCAACGTCATATCAGAACAATTGGCAAATTGTGCTTATGCTTACAATTTTGTTATCAATAAAACCTATCTAAACCTATTTAGACTTGCTTCAATTAGAGCTTTCTTTTGCTTAATGTTCATAAAGGATATATAAGCATTATTCAACCAATAAATGCAATAATGATAAAATGTAAATGAAAAAATAAAAATGAAAGCATGTTTTTATTTACCAACTAGAGGCCCGATGCACAAAATTCGTGCTTGGGTAGGGTCCCTATGCCTGGCCAGTGATCAGGGCCGATCTGTGGGGCAACCGGCAGGGCGATTGGGGGAGGAGGGACACGCTGGGACCTGCCTTGGCTGGCCTGGGGTCTGTGGGCTGGGGGCAGCTCCTGCATTGAGCATCTGCCTCCTAGTGGTCAGTGTGCATCATAGCAACTGGTCGTTCCATCAGTCATTCCACTGTTCAGTCAATTTGCATATTAGACTTTTATTATATAGGATGGTCACCAATAGCAGTGTGTAAGAAGTGCAAACAGAAGTGTAACTCCTGAACCTAATTACTCTCCACAGCAGTAAGATAAATTTACAAAAGGAGAGGGGATAGTGCTGGCCTTTGAGTTGATTTTCCAAGAAATGGCATAGACTTGTACTTGTGTGAAACAGTTGGCAGTGTCAGAGATACATTTTGTGGTATGCTGTGTCCTTAGCAACTAAATTGATCCCTGAGGGAAAAACACCTGTAGTGAAGTAAAGATGGCTACAGATTCTTTGCCGCTCCTCTCATCAAGAGGTGGAGGCTGTATCCTTTCACCTTGAGTCTGAGCTGGCCCGGTGATTTTCTTCGGGCCAATAGAATGGAGCAGAAAAGACCATGCAGCTTCCAAGGCTGAGCTGTGAGAAAAGCTGTTTCTGCCCTGTGTGCTAGACATGCTCCTTCTTGGAACCCAGACGATGCTATGAGAAGCTCAAACCATGTGGAAAACTGAATGGAGAAAACTAAAGTGCTCTGGTCAACACCCCCAGCTGAACTTCCAAACAACCATCACCAATTTCCAGCCATGTCGGTGAGCCAGCTTCCAAGTTCCATATCAGGGAAGCCCCCAGTTGATGACTGCAGCCCCATCCAACACCACATGGAGAAGAACCATCCAGCTGAGCCCAGTCAACCCTCAGAATTGCAAATACAATATATGGCCATTGTTATTTTAAGCCAGTAAGTTTTGGTGTGGTTTGTTAAGCAGCATAGATCAGTGAAACAACTCTGATCTGGAACCAGGCAGGTTGTATTTACCACAAAGGGAGGCCAATTCAAAATTCTGCTCATCCCTAGGAACACCACAGTGGGATAGAAATAAGACATTCTGCTTCTCAGGCAATTTCCAAGAGAAAAAGTTAGTTGGCTGTGGAAGAATTAATTAGAACAATGCAGTAAAGTGAGATAAACTGTGCTCTATCAGCAGTGTCACTGGCAAAGTGTGCAAAAAACAACCAGGCCATTTAAGCAAGCAATCCAATTACTACAATATGCACAAGTGAAATAATCAACTTGCAGTTTGATGAGAAGAGTACATAAAAATCAGTAACTATAAAAAACACAGTGGAATCAATAACGTTTATGAAAATGGAATTCTTTGTGTGTGAATGTGGGTAACAAATGCACAGCATGTTCCATACTTATGAAATGAGAGGGCCACCTTCAGAACAAAAAGTTAACAAATACTTATCTATGGCTTGATTTGTTTTCATTACATCCAGGACTATTGGGTTTATTCTAATTTTTAGATTCTGCTTTTGCCCAAGCATCTGTCACTTGCCCATTTGCCTCCAACCTAGAGGACTCTGACTTATCAATGTCCACTTAGCATCACTTCTGTGAAGCCTTCCTTTATTTCTCCTGCCAATAATTAATCATTTCCCAATGATACTTTTTGTTAAAATAGCATTTATTGCTTTGTTTCAATTACTGGTTACACGAGCTCATTGGGGGCAGGACTAAGCCTTATTCAGTTTGGTGTGCCCTCAAATGGGTAAGACTTGGTCCCAGGAATGTAGAACAACTACATAGTGGGTGTTCAGTATTCAAATGGATAAATGGATGGAAAGATAGAAATAAGGTTAAATAGATGGGTCTGTGGACTCCCCTTAAATTGTGACTTACAGAAAATCCCAAGAATTGGAAAGACAGGATGCGAAAAATTAAGTGATGGCTTGAGAATGTCTTTATAGGAAGGGTTTAAGCATGTGGAAGAAGAGGTTGGAGAGTCTGATTTGAGGCACAAGCTCTTTTAATTTAGATTTCATATTGATGTGGGGTAGATTTGGGGGCACTGTTCAAGCCTATGGAAAGACCAAGACCACCATTGGTCTAGGCATTGGAAAAGTTATCTGCAAAATGAGTTTGGTTGGTTCTCAAAAGGTTAGTGGTTGGTGGCAATACCTGGTGTACCCAGAGAAGTCCGCTGGGGCTGAGAACAAAATGAGCTGATGGGGTTTGAAACTATCCCACTGGGGCAACAGCAGGAAAGCATCCTGATTTCACAGCATGGACACCTCTGCAGATGAAGTCTCTGTTTTCCAGAACAGTGTTCTCAACAAGATCTGCATTCTGTTCCTTAGAGACTTTGATTTGATTGAGGACAGACCCCCTCAGTATTTTTTAAAATCTTCCTATGTTTTTTTTCTATAAAAAATGTTTTTATTGATTTTAGAGAAAGGGATAGAGAGATAAAAACATCAATGAGAGATTAACATAGATCCGCTGCCTCCTGTGTGCATCCTACTAGGAATCCAGCCTGCAACCTGGGCATGTGCCCTGACCAGGAATAGAACCAGTGACTTTTTTTTAAAATTGATTTCAGAGAGGAAGGGAGAGGGCAAGAGAGATAGAAATCAATGATAAGAAAGAATCATTGATTGGTTGCCTCTTGCACGCCCCACATTGGGGATTGAGCCCGAAACCCAGGCATGTGCCCTGACCGGGTATCAAACTGTGACCTCCTGGTTCATAGGTCAATGCTCAACCACTGAGCCACACTGGCCAGACTTCTTCGGTGTTTCTAATGGGCAGTCAGGATTAGGAATCACTCATTTCTCTAGAACAGTGATGGCGAACCTTTTGAGCTCGGCGTGTCAGCATTTTGAAATACCCTAACTTAACTCTGGTGCTGTGTCACATATAGAAATTTTTTGATATTTGCAACCATAGTAAAACAAAGATTTATATTTTTGATATTTATTTTATATATTTAAATGCCATTTAACAAAGAAAAATCAACCAAAAAAATGAGTTCGCATGTCACCTCTGACACGCGTGTCATAGGTTCGCCATCACTGCTCTAGAAGCTTACATTCAGATTCAGATATGATGACAGGGACCAGCGTGTACAGGACACTCTGGCAACAGAATAAAAACACTGTCTGCATATGAAGAGAGCCACACTGAACATACATGGATTCAGCTGACATTTACTGAGTGTCAGTGATGTGCCAGGCCGTGTGCCAGGGGCTGGGATACAGTGATGTGCAGTGCTCAAGGAGTTTATGTACGTCTAGTTAGAGTATTCGATGTTAAATAATAAACACATACGTAATTACAAATTGTGATAAGTGCTGTGGAGGAAAGAGCAAGATGCTATGATACAGAATAATCCAATTTAGATGGAGTCAGGCAGGAGAGGAAAGCAAGGAGCAAGCCCCATTTAGGCTGAAACCTAAGAATACAACTCAATGGCACAGGTATTTGAAGAGTTGGGGGTTACATTAGGTTGTACCACATGAAATTGCAGAGATTTAACCACTTATGGCCTACCTACAAAGTGGCAATTTCATATGGTTCAACCTAACATGAGCATGTAATCTGAGCAGGAACCTGGGAGAGAAGGCAGGGGGTGTTCTACTTTCATCAGAGCAGGGATGGATGGTAAAGATGAGCGATAGCTGCAGCCAAGGGAAGAAAATGTGCAACTTCACATTACAAAAATAGCACTGGGATCTGAGCAAAGTAATTAATGTTTACAGCATCCTTTGGATTTTAAGTACCCATGCTTGTTTCAAATCACTGAATTGATGTTTGGGGGAAAATCTCAACTTCCATGATCCCCCCCTCCTTCTCAAATAGAGGTGGAGAGGGGCTGCTATTGCCAGTTTGGGTCTTGGGAGTTGCGCATTTCTGAATGAATCAGCCAGTCCATCTCCATGTAAACCACAGTGTTGGATATGAAGTGTGCCCGTGTTCCAGTTACCACTCATGTTCCAGTTACCATGACTGCATAACAAACCACCCCAAACTTGGTGGTGTAAGACAACAACCATTTATTATGCTCATGGATTCCAGCGATCGCTATTGGAAAAGGCACAGTGGGGATGATTCTCCTCCACTCTGTAACGTCTGGGGCCTCAGCTGGGAAGCGCTGGACAGCTGGAGGCTAGAATAGCGGGAATTGGAGGATCCACCTCCCAGCTGGGTTCTTCACTCATGGTCTGGTGCCTGAGGTGGGATAAGTGGGAGGCTGGCTTGACCAGCCCCACGGACTGGATGCCCCACAAAGCTCAGGCTTCCCACAGCCTGGTGGCTGGGTTCTGACCGGAATCAGAGGGGTCTGGAGAGGGAGCACTCCAGGAAAATCAGGCTGGAGCCATAGGGTCCTTTCCGACCTTGTTTCAGGAGTCACAGCGCATCCTTTCTGCCCCGTTCTATAAATAGAAGCAATCACGCGCTCACCTAGATCCAAGAGGGGGAGGTGGGGGACAAAAACCCTACCTGGGAAGTGTGTCAAGGTCACAGCCCAGAAGAGCACGGGGGATGAGAGATGTTACTGCTTCCATCTTGGAAAATATAATCTGCATGAAGTGATGAAAGAATAGCACTGGGAGAGGCTTTCATGGGGGAGCTGGGATCACTGTGTCTGTGCAAAGTGAAGGTGAGGGCCACTTGCCTCTGCTGCAAGGAAGCACTTACTGCACCGAAAGGCGTTCCTCTTGCCACAGGGTGCGGAGAAACGCTGGTTCTTCCTGGGGGGATGGCGACACACACCACGTTTAGAGAGACAGCGGCCTTCTGTGGGCAGAGCTAGAGCTTTACCGAGCATAGTGGGGGCGGGGGAGGGCAAAGTCTTTTTTAAAAAAAAATCAAAGGCTCGGCTTGAAAAGACTGTGTCTAGAGCAAACTGCAGAAGCAATAATTGGGACTTAGTGGCCTGAAGCAAGAAGCAGATGTCAAGATTTAAGGTATCATAGACTGCAGCCCGGAAGGAAAGAGCAAATGGAAAAAATACCCTGAACTTTCTCAACTGGCAAACGGGATGTGAATTTTAAAAGACTTGGCCCATTCATTCTTCTCCAGGGTGTCAGTTAACTAACAGGTTTTAGCAAACCAGGAGCATTTTAAGGGTTCAGAGAGAGCGAGGGAGCCTGGCAAAGGCTTGGGAAGTGAGGCCTTGCTTGGAGAGCACGAGAGGTTTCTGAGGGACCCTCGAAAGCCTGATGTACCTCACACCCCAACACAGCTCCCCCGATTCTGAAGGAGAAGGAGGTCCACGCAGAAGCAACTCCTGCACTGCAGGGGGCTCTGTGATCCCCACCACCCGGCTGCTGCCCAGTGCAGTGGAGCCAAGTGGAGGTGGCCAGCCTTCCTGTGAGCCCCTGAGGCCTCCAGGACCACACTGCATCCTTAGTGCCGCCCATTTGCAATGGACCAGGGTTCTCGGTGACTCCCTCGATGAAGCCACAGCCGAGGACCCCCTTCCACGTCCACCTGCTCTGAAGACTGAGTCAGCAGCCACCTCAGGACAGTGATGAGACCCTGAGTCGGGCAAAGGTGAAGCAAGGCCTCTAGCTCCCAGTGTGCAGTTCTTGGTGGAGGACAGGACCCCCTGACTGAAATCCTTGGATCAGGAAATGTCTTCCATCTCGGTGCCTACGTAATTGTTTGCAGGCTTCCCACATGGGCCGAAATTACCACAAAAGCACACACGTTTGAGCCAGAGAAAATTGGGAAATAAAGACCTGAACCAGAGCAGCAGGACACTAAACCGTTGATAAAATCCAGCTCCTTGGGTTTCTTTGGGGCCTGGCTCCATCTGATTGATGCTCATCTGGCCCGGGCATCCTTGCAGATGGCTGTGGCCTGTCTTACCCCAGAATCCCTCTTCATGCCTGGCTCAGATGCGGCCTGTGTGCCCAGGAGGACTGCATCTGCCTTACATAAAGATTTTTTTTTAAGAAAGATGTTTTTCTTTTAATAGGGAGCTTGTGATTTTTTAAAAAAATATATTTTATTGATTTTTTACAGAGAGGAAGGGAGAGGGATAGAGAGTTAGAAACATCGATGAGAGAGAAACATCGATCAGCTGCCTCCTGCACAGCCCCACTGGGGATGTGCCCACAACCAAGGCACATGCCCTTGACTGTAATCAAACCTGGGACCTTTCAGTCCACAGGCCGATACTCTATCCATTGAGCCAAACCGGTTAGGGCGGGAGTTTGTGATTTTTACTTCGACTCCTGACTGCAGTGGGGATCCCAGCCCAGGAAGGACTTCCCTGGACTCCGGCGTGTGAAGGAGACCTAACTTGCCCGCACTTCCCGGGTGCCAGGACCCTGCCAGGCGGTGAGGGCATCATCGCACCTGATCCTCACGACATCCGCGAGGGCTGCTCCATCCGTAGCCCCTTTCACAGAGAGGAGACAGGTTTCCGAGGAAAAGCGAGTCACCTAAGCTCACCTGGGCAGTGGGACTCTGTCACTTGATTCGCCTCAGGCTCTTTTAGGAGTTTTTCAAGCAACAAAAACTCAAAAGGTGAAAATTCAAGATTCCAGTTCTTGACCTCCCCCTCCCCGCCAAAGTCCTGTTTTTGATCTCAGTGACACGGCCCCGCAGGCCAAGATGGCACAGGGTGGAGGAGATCAAAAGCCTCTGGCTATGGTGGTACCGGGCGGGCGCAGGCAGGGAGAGGGCACCTTGGTCACCTTTTCCTCGCCCTTCCTCTGGCTAAGCTCTTCCTCTGGCTAAGGAGATGCGTTGACGGGTGATCTGCCTGAGTGAGACACGCAGACTATGGCTGTGTTCAGGTGACCGCGGGCTGGCTAGGCTTGCTCCTGGCATCTGCTCTGGCTCGGGATGCCTGCTCCTCTCTATCCCTGGTGCCCAGTGCTGAGCGTCTCCTCCCAGGGCAGGTCCTGCGTGGGCTCCTCTGGCTTCTTGCACCTTCTCCCGGCAGGGAGACCGCAAGCCCCACGCTCATCAGTCTCTAACGAGGTCCCTCTCGGCTTTAACAAGAGCCTGTGCTGTCCAGGGGCTGCCTGGAGTCCTTACAAATCTTTGCTTTGAAATCCCCGGAGAGAAAGAAAGGTGCCCTCAACTTCTTGCCTCCTCACCTTTAAAGGAACCCCCCAACATCTTCTCCAGCCCCCACTTTCCGAAACAGAAAATGTTCTTTGCAATCGCTCTAATTAACAGTGTGTTTTTATTTTTCAATATTTGGTGGTCGATTTAGTGTAAGGTCCTGGGGGAATTTCAACGACACAGATTAAAACAGAAGCAGCTGGAAAGTGGGGAAGGTTTCAGCAGAGTTTCTTTTCTCTCTCTAATTGGCCGCAGCACAATCTGTAACAAGGCGAGTCTAATGCTGTTCTGCTGAGCGAGGGAGAAAGTTTCATTTTTATTATCCTTTCAAGAATACCTAGCAAATTGGCAGGGCTGGGTTTGTTCTCCTCCCCCCTCCCCCCTAACATAATGAAAAGGAGAAAAAACCCCATTTCTTTTCATTTCTGAGGCATCATCAAGTGTGGGGCTCAAAGGAAGACACAGATATGTCCTTTTCATCAAGTCGTTGCCTTGCTCCAGAGCCGGGGTGCGGGGACCCACTTTAACCCGCCCAGCATGCGGTGGTGCCCCGTCCCCAGCCGGCCCAATGCCAGCCTGAGTCCGCTCCCCTGGGCAGCCCACAGCACCTCTCCTCCAGCCACTCTGAGACACCCCCTTGCTTGGTTGGGCCAGTTGACCATCTATTTCAAACCAGCTGTTGCCTTGATCTCTGGACCTGTCAATTACCTGCCTCAAGCCTCACCTCCATGAACCTTCCCAGATTAACACAAATGCATGAGACTACTCCCTTCTGTGGACTCCATGCTCCCCTGCACTGCGGGGCATATTGTCCAGGAGTGACCACAGCAGCATGGACAACAAGCTTCAAGCTTCATAGACAGACTGCAAACTGCTAAAACTATTATTATATACTAGAGGCTCGATGCACAAAATTAGTGCAAGGGGCTCAGCCCTCACAGCCTCGGCTGCCTCGAGGCCCCACCCCCCACCCACTGGTCATTCCAGAAGGTCCTTTTGGAAGGTTGTTGCTGCCTGGTCTAACCAGCATATTAGCTCTTTATTATATAGGATCCCCAGTAGTCTTATACCCGGTCAATTAAAAAGCAACTAGATATAGTTAAAAAGCAACTAGATATAGCTTTAACAAAAGGCAATTTGGTAATATGAATAAAAAACTTAATATTTTGTAGGCCCTTTGACCCACCAATTATACCTATAGTTATATAGTCTCAGGGGAAAAATCATGTATAGAGGAAGGCACATTAGAAGTATTTATTGCTTCTGAACATTGGAAATAATCCAAATGTCCAACAATAAGAAAATGGCAGAATAAATTATAGAGCAGCTATACAATGGACTATTCTACAGCCATTAAAAATGACATTATATAGTAACATTTAATGACAGGGAAAGTTATTCAGATTATATTGCTAAGTTAAAAAAAACACAGGCTTCAAATTAATGGTAAACGTTACTTTTAATCACCTCGCTCTGGCACAGGAGAGTTAAAATAAGGAAATAGATAAGTTAGAAGGCCAGAGCTCCCTTGTTGGGCAATGGTCTCTTCTTGACGTTAGATGAAAAAATTTTAAATACAGATAAGCAAAGGAAAGGAAAAATTAACCAGATTGCTTCTATCCACATATAACCACACTTAGCATTTTGACGAGCCCCTCCTATCTTTTTATTGTGAGTGTACATTTATGCACAGGGGTGATTGCATGTCTCATATGTGTATACTTTTACTATTCTTACAGTCATTATCCTAGAGATTACAATATATCACTCTTTGATTGATAAATAAGTCTATTTTTTTTGTATTTATCTACTACTGATAATACAAAAACCTTAGGACTCTAATTTACCCTTCCCCACCCCATTCTGACCTTATGTAATAGTGTTGCCATGCATTTCAATTCTATACATATTGTAAACTAGAGGCCTGGTGCACGAAACTCATGCACGGGTCCCTAGGCCTGGCTGGCAATCAGGGCTGATCAGGGCCTTCTGGCTGCTGGCCGAGGCCTTCCTTAGTTTCACGCTGCCCCCTGGTGGTCAGTGCATGTCATAGCGAGTGAGCGAACTCCCGGTCTCCTGGTCGAACTCCCGAGGGGACAATTTGCATATTGGCCTTTTATATATATAGATTCCACAAAGCATTATCATAATCAATATTTGTGTTCCCTACATATTTACACTTTCCACTGTTCTTTATTCCTTTCTACATCTCTTATTTCCATCTGTGATCATTTTTCTTCTGTGGAAAAAAAACCCAATCTCTAGTATTTCCTTTAGTATATATCTGCTGGTGATAAACTCATCCATTTTTGGCTAAAAAAGTTTATATTTCACCTTCAGTCTCGAGGGATATTTTCTTTCTCTTTAAAAAAAAATATTTTATTGATTTTTTACAGAGAAGAAGAGAGAGGGATAGAGAGTTAGAAACATTGATGAGAGAGAAGCATAGATCAGCCGCCTCCTGCACACCCCCTACTGGGGATGTGCCTACAACCAAGGTACATGCCCTTGACCAGAATCAAACCTGGGACCCTTCAGTCCCCAGGCCGACGCTCTATCCAGTGAGCCAAACCAGCTAGGGCTCGAATGATATTTTCATTGAATATAAGATTCTATGTTGGCAGTCAATTCTTTGAAGATGATTTTAATAGTTTTACTCTGATGTGCCTAGGTTTGGTTTTTCTTTTATTAGCCCTGCTTGGAGTTTATAGTAATTCTTAATCTGTGGCTTGATGTCTTTCATTGATTTTTGAAAATTCTCAGTTACTGTCTCTTCAAATATTGCTTCTGCCCAATTTATCTTCTCTACATTTGGGATTCTAATTAGAACTTCTCACAGACTCTCCATGTCTTTTATCCTTTCTTCTGTATTTTTTATCATTCCAAGTATTTTTCATGGCTTTTCAGTTCATTAATTTTCTATTTAGCTGTGTCTAATCTTCTACTAAACCCAATGAGTTCTTAATTTCCGGTCCTAAAATTTTTAGTTCTACAGTTTTCATTTGATTTTTCTCTGTCAAAAATCTCAACTTTATATTTTATATCTTTGAAAATATGATTATTTAAAAATATTTTTTCAGACCTCCATTGTCTAGAATCCCTGTGTGTCATTTCTCTTGATTTTTATTTGTGTGTGTTTCCCCTTGTGTGCTGGTTTTTGATTGAGTGCCTGAAATTAGTTATTAAAAAAATAACATGCCCTAACCAGTTTGGCTCAGTGGATAGAGCGTCGGCCTGGGGACTAAAGGGTCCCAGGTTCGATTCCGGTCAAGGGCATGTACCTTGGTTGTGGGCACATCCCCAGTGGGGAGTGTGCAGGAGGCAGCTGATCGATGTTTCTCATCAATGTTTCTAACTCTCTATCCCCCTCCCTTCCTCTCTGTAAAAAACCAATAAAATATATTTTTAAAAAATAACAGAAAAAACTTAAAGTTTAGGATGTTATCATCCAGAAGCAAAGATAAATCAAAGGACATTAGCAATCTTGGATCCCCTGGGTCCAGATTCAGAGATGGGAGGATTTGAAGCTGAGTTTCAGGCACCTTGAGAGTTCATTTACTTCTGGTTATCTTTACCTCCAGGATACAGATATTAAGGGCTGTCAATCCCATTATGGAAGGCTTATCAGGATCCCTCACCTTGGGAAGCCTTAGACTCCCAGTTTTATCTCTCTTCACCTTGGGAAATCTTAGACTCTTAGTTTTATCTCTCCGTGCCCTGCTCAGCTTCTCGAACTTTCAACCACCTTTTCTGTAATTGGCAGAAGTGACCCTAAATGCCACAAAGTTTCTATCTTCTCCCAAATCTTAACCTGGTAATTCTTTTCTGCCTTATTAGTTCTTTAATGTCTTTAAGCAGATTTTAAAAAATGATCCTGTCCAATTTTTCTAATTGTCCTTAACAAGCAGATTGATCCAAATTTCCTACTCTGCCACCACTGAAAGCAGAAGCCTGTCACCCATCATGCAATTCAGTTTTTAAAGGCTTCCTATTTTTTTTACCCTTGTCATTGGTTAACTGGTCACAGTCTGTTTCTTAATCGTTATTATTGAATTGGTTATTCTTTGTTCCTTTGAATCTCAAAATATTTACCAGTAAAAACTGCAGAAAAGTACTCTGCCTGGGATGATTTTAGTGGCAGATAATGGTTTAAGGATTATTCCTCCTGTGGTTCATCTACTGTTCCCCACTTTACTGGTCAGAAACTGATCCATGATATTGGTTGGTAAGTCAAGGCCCAAGATGAGATTGGCTTCTGATGTCTCCCTCAGTATAGACCACTCTGCCTCTTCCTCCCTGAGGTCTCGTTCTGACCAAGGGATGAAAGCCAGTCACAAGCAATTCTAACGCACTGGGGCTGGAGGAAAAGGAAAATACAGCCTGGATTCCACACTCCAAATCCCTGGGAATCAAAACTGAAGTAGCCACATGATAGTATTTTAATTTGCCTTTTGCCCACCTCTCACTTGCATTGGTGAGAGTTATAGCTCTAGGCCTCCTTTCTGTCAGTAATTCACACAGTTTTGTTGCTGGTACTGATTTTCGTAGCTACCAGAGAGAGAATCTAATGTTTCCTTCTAAAAGGTCAAGTCTATCACAGCTATTATTTTCCAGTTTGAGCTGATTTGAAGAACAGCCTTCGCAAAGAAAGAGAACAAGGTGGCATTCTATAATGGTGCTTCCCTCGCCAGGGCTCCTGATGAACAGGAGGAGGTTAGGGTAGCAGGTGGGTGCAGTGGAGTCAAGGTCCTTGGGGGTGGAGCTTGATGCGCTCTGGCTGCTTAGGGAAGCATGAGAAGCAGTGGTTTTATGTGCCCCATACAGAGATATTCAAAACTGACATGACCAAGGGCCTCTAAAGTTTCAGGATACGTAATATATTGAGGCAATCTTTTTTCTTTAATTTTTTAAAGAGCAGAACTCTGGGGTATTAATAAATCTGTTCTCTGTCATCAATAAGTTCACTCATTTTGCTAAACGGATAGGTTCTGAATAATTTCTTTGACTCTGATAAGAAACTGTCAGGTTCCACTAAGGTAGTATGATGGAATTTGGTCATCATTCTAAACTCAGCAGGTATGTTTCCTACTGTGCAATTTCCAACAATCCTGCTTTCCATCGCTGCTGAAGTCTGCTGACATTGTGGATGCATATTTTGCTATTGAAATTAGAAGGCTAACTCTTGATTGAATGCAAACGTTAAACATCATTTTCCTTGCATGCATTTTCCTGTGCTAACCAAGACCTGTCAAACACACCCTCTCAAACACGAGCAAAGCCCCACCAGGGTAGAGGTAAGAGTGAGATGGGTCATGGAGGGAAGACAAGGGGTGCGTTACTGCCAATATGAAAGGCAACCTTGGATCTGGTTTAATGAAATAAAAAAAAGCACCAAATAAAACTGTCAGCTCTGAAAACATCCAGTAGAATAGACATTATTTTTAAGGGGGGGAAAGGCTCTGCCTCAGTGGTATTATCATCTGAGTTAAAACTTGGGCAATGGCTCTTGCGGTCCATTACAATTTGTGAGCATTTACTGCCTGAGATAGACTGGGAGCCTCACCAGGAGCTTTTAGTGCCTGGGTAGGAGGTCACAGCTTCCCAAACTGCAAATTATTTTAGCGGGTGCTCTGGACAGAAAGGAGTGAAACGAGCTTGGAGGATTTTTTTTTTATTCTCTCTCTACCTGGTGTTTATCTGCATGGGACACTTGGGTGCTGTATGGGACACCTGGGTAAAGCAGGCTCTAGACCAGCCCCATCCTTTACCTGCCTCGCCTGGTTAGTTGTATTCTGAGTGAACTTCAAAGCTTTTGTCAGTTTGCAACAGACAAGAACACAACTCCCCATGATAAACACAAGTGCGTAGTGGGGGCTAACCACCACATACCATGTAACCATTTTAACCTACTTCACTAGTCAACCAACTTCTTGAATCAATCAACAACATAGTCTTTAAAACGATGCCAACTACCAACCAGACCACTCATATCGGGGACATAAGATAATTTTAAAGATGTCACATTGATCATGTCCTCTGAGTCTGAAACCTACAGGCATTGTATAGCACACAGGTTTTTATTGGGAGACAGCAGGACAAGATATTTGAAAACGGAACTCAGTCTTATTGAGTATCATCCATGGGTCAGATGCTTTATATAGAAAACTCTTGCATCTCATTTAATTCTCTGATAGCTCTATGAATTGCTTCTCCATTTTACAGATAAGAGAACTAAGCTTCAGAAATGTTAACATGCCAATTACTGGCAGTGCTGATAGTTGAATATAAGCCTCCCATACTCCAGAGCTCCTATTCTTTTCCCTGTCCTGCTAGACCAGTGGTTCTCAACCTTCCTAATGCCGCGACCCTTTAATACAGCTCCTCATGTTCTGGTGACCCCCAACCATAAAATTATTTTCGTTGCTATTTCATAACTGTAATTTTGCTACTGTTATGAATCGTACTGTAAATATCTGATATGCAGAATGTATTTAGGTGACCCCTGTGAAAGGGTCACCCCCAAAGGGGTCGCAACCCACAGGTTGAGAACTGCTGTGCTAGACACTGTGCCAGATAATGGCAGTTCTCTCTAATCATCTCTCCTCCCCCACTCCTCACCTGTGTTCTCCTGGCTGCACGCAGTAGCTCTATTCTGCTTTCCAGGGCTCTGTTATGCTAGGGTCATATTGGGCTGCTTATATACAATCATTTGTATTCCCTCTCTAATAACCAGGAGGCCCAGAGGTGGCTAGAAGTGAGGATGGATGGATAGTTTGCACTGGCCAGGCCAGGCCTCCACTGACAATTTAACAGATGCGGGAACACGCAGGGGTTCCCGGAGTTCTGTGATAGCTCTTCCCATATTTCTTCCACTTTCAAAGCCAAACCTCTCACCAGCTGACTCCACCTGGCCAAGCCCGGCTGCAAAGAGCCTGATAAGGAGACCCAGGCACAGAAAAGGAACCGAATCACTGGCCGATACTATAAACAAGCTAAGCCAAGTGAGTACACTTGTAAATGTGTCTCTGTGTTTAGTTATAAAAAATAAGTTCTATTAGTTTTTAAGACAGATTCCAGGAATGAAATGACTGCGTTTACTATGTGGCAGATACTGAGCCAGGCACTAAACATGCATCTTTGTGAAGTCTTCCAACTCCCCTGTGAGGTGGGTGCTGAGACCATCCCCACGGTAAGGTAAGAAAACTGAGGCCAAGAGAGGCTGTCTCTTGCGCAAGGCCACGCACACTGGGATGTGGTAAAGGGGGCTTGGAACTCGGGCCTGACGGCTTCCTGGCCCAACTATACCGCCTCAGTGTTGCGTGTTCAAATGCAGGAGGCAAGTGGAGAGTGAAGGATGGCTTTCAGCATGATTTTCAAAAGTCTGGTTACAAATTTGTAGAATAAAGTTGGTTTTCAAACCTATCTCACTCATCTCTATATCCCCAGGCCAACAAGATGAAGTGAGGCTTCTGCTTCCCGCTACAGCGGGTTTCTATGTTCCTGCAGCTTGGTTGGCACAAGCAGTGTCTCGATGCACTAGGCTGGGACTCTGGCGGATCTTTCCTGCCAGCGTTCAGATACATCCAGGAGACAGGGAGGTGTGCTGACACCAACTACAGGTCAGAGCCTGCGCTAGCAGCTTTCCACGTGGAACTGGCTGTTTAGAGGGTCTGTTCCTGATGCCCTGAACTTGGCCCTGGGGCCCACAACAATGGGCGCCAAGTGCTCTTTGTTTCTAACTCAGGAAAACTCAGGAAAGCTTTCGTACATTGGAGTTGGGCACCACCCTCATAGCACCACTCCAGGCTCCCTAAGGGTGGCAAACTGCCTCACCACGAAAGTCCCCTTCCCTCCATCCTCTCCTGGTTTGGGGCCCATGGAAGTGGAGCGCATGGGAGCTCTGGCTCTGTTCCTGGTGAGCTAACAAAGGGGGGAGGGGGGTGTCAAAAGTATTACTAATAAAAATTGAGGATGCTTGTAAGAAAAACTGGTATCTCATTCATTCATGTATTCTTTTGTTCATGTATTTATTCATTCATTTTCCCAACAAGCACAGTATTTAGTGAGTCTTCACTGTGCTAGGTGCTTGGGATACATCAGGGATAAAACAATGGTCCTCGCATGCATGGAGCTCCCATTTAACCGTGTTCTTAGGCAGCGGCCTTGCTGACCGGCCTCATGCTGGCCCGACTGGGAAGAAGTGAACTAGAGAGATGTTTATGGAAAGAGAGGGAAGAGGGAGAACATCCCAGATTCCCACTGTTGTGCGTCAAAGATGCAGGTGTTGCCACGTGTCAAGAGGCCTCCTGAGAGGCAGGGTGCCGCCCCCTTGTCACTGCTCATCTAGAAGGCTCCTCCTGCCTGGAAGAGGCTGTCAGGTTCCCCTGAGAGAGACAGAATTCACGTGACAGAGCTCGCCTAAGGAGTGCAGGTGTCCTACTTGGCCTCAACGGATTTTACTGAAAGCCTCTTCCTAGCAGTCTTCACAAACAGGCAACCGCGCAAGCCTCCTCTTCCTCCTCCGCCTAATCAAATCCATTTGGAGGCACAGAGGGCATGGCCTCCCCTTATACCCACATCCATCTGGATTACCCGGACAGGCCCTGGGGTCCTGCCCAAGTCACGGTGAGACTGTCCCAGCCTCTCCTCTAACGCTTATCAGAGCTGGACCACTTTTTGGGGGTGGAATCTATCCCAGGTGACGTTTACAGGAGTGTGCTGAGCTGATCTCATGTCCAGGAAGCAGGGTAAGGCTGAGGACCTTGGCCTTGACAAGGCAGGGTGCAAAGGCTGAAGGTTGTTACTTAAACCCAAGTTCCCAATCAGGCAACTCAGTGTCACCAGTGTTGACAGTACTTAAGAACATCTCTCACAGGCAGAACGAGGCTGCTGTGAGCCAGACAGAGACACAGACCACTGTCCACCACCAACTCCCTGCACCTTCCGAAGGTCGGGGTGGAAAACTTCCGATATCATTTCATGTCATGTAGGGGCTGTTTATTTTCAGTTACCCCGTGTCTTTACTAAGCTCTCCTGTTATCTATCCATTAAGTGATCAGACTAAGCAAAGGTTTTCTTTTGACATTTTCTTCACTCTGAAATTTAAGGAGGGGAGATTACTGACGGCAAAGAGACGGCTGATGGTTCTGAAAATCAGAAATAAGAGTGCGATTACGCGGACCAGAGCAGGGTGTCTTTCCTCTCTGGAAATACTGGTCTTGCCATCTCTCAAGCAAATGGCTGCTAACTAGGAGAAATTTCAGAACCTGTCCTGAAACTGGCCCAGTTCCCCTCCTCTACCATTCCCATCTCTCTGCAATGGAAGGCCTTGGAAGGTAGGTTCCCTCAGGGCAGGGCTTCTGTCTGCCTCGAGCACCAAGGGATGCTGGCCCTGGAACACACACACAGCCGGCTCCAAGGAGGTCCTCCATAAACATTTGTGGATAAATATTTGTGGTCAGAATCTGCAATCCCTATTACCTTTTCCATGATGATTTGAAATAATCCTCCTTTCTCTCTCAAATAACAGAAGGGAGAAAAACCTTTTTTCACATAATTCTTAACTCAGAACCTATTTCCTTCATTACATCCTTCACCATTTAGAGCAAAAGAAGCCTTAGGTCATCATTTTCCCATTAGCTGAGGACAGCCAGGGTTCACTTTATATGAATATTTTTTCCCTTCCCCACAAAGTAATTACCTAAGATTTCTAGCTAGAAAAAAAAAAAGGTGTAATTTCCAACCTGGAAACAGCATTGCTCATTAAGGTTGAAAAAGTGACTGGGGCTCGCTGAATCCTATGCAAATCAGTCCTGATGAGCCCTTAACTAATCTGTTTACAAACCAGACCTGCTAGACAGGCCTCAGTGATTTTCTATCAAAGCAAAGCATTGCTCTTTAATGGGCATCTGGCTGTCCCTGAACGGGTAGTTTAAGCAAAGACCCTTTCCTTCAAAGCAAGATCAAAGGCTTTATTAGTCCTCAATGAGTGCATTATTTCCACTTACTACCTTCTTGTTTGCAATTTGTGTTTATTAACAGCACTGTCTCAGGTTTGCTTTGTGACTTACTAGTTTCTGAAAACAGGATGGCAGTTTTATGGAGCATAGTATACATTTGCGGAGATTATGTGGCCTATAATACATAGAATGGCCCATCAGATAGGACATTAGGCAAAGAAAATTCTCTGCAAAGATGACAATACCTGACCGTGCAGAATTCCTTTATGATTTTTGTTGCTTTTTAAAGAGGAAAGCATCTGGTACACCAGGGCTCACACAAGAAAAGATCCCCTCACTCCGCAGAGCTAGAGATGAGATAACTGATGGAGGGAAGTTTCTTTGAAGTTTACATTTTATTTCTTCTGAAGAGATCAAGTATGTAGAGCAATAACCTGATGCGGGATGCCGCCGGTACTGGTCCAGGAGAAGCACCACCAGGTATTGTCAGAAGAGAGCAGGCAGATGGTTAAAAAAAAAAAATAGAAACAAGAATTGCAGCATGTGACTAATACTGCTGAATTCTTCCAGAGTCCTCCAGCCACAGTCTCCGGGGGGCCTGGTCCTAACACAGAGATTAGAGCCATACCCTTCACTCCCACCGCCAATTCATCTTAGGAGGATGAAGCTGCCAAGAAAACGGCATCTGTTAAGATTTGTGGTGACACAGGTATACAAGCCGGAGGGTGTCACTGACCTATAAAAGGAGCCAGACTAAACCGTCGTGAGTGCAGCGCAAGGCGGGGAACATGCAACCTCGGGAGGGGTAGCTTTTAATGTCCCTGGTTGGACCGGCCAGCAATTAAATGGGATGGCTAGGAAAGGCCATCATCAGGGATCAAGCCACTGTTCAAAGTCATATCAGTTTTTTAATAGTGCGCGGGGTTTCCTGACGCTGACACAAGCATAAATTCACAGGGATACAAACACACTTGTCAGAACCCCACGGGCAGACCCCTACCAACCCCAAGTGAATCGGGCTGAGAGTGGTAAGCCAGACGACAGGGAAACTACACCCACCGTAAATCTTCTAAGTCCCTTTCTGCTTATCACCGTCTAAGTGTCCTTGATGGCTCAGTTCTGCCACTGCAACTTTGAAAAAAACCCAAACAGATGATATGTATTAAGCACCAAGTCATCAAAAAAACACCACTGCCCACATAAACAGTATCAAAGTGATGTGAGAGAGGCGGGAGAAATAGGACATTCGGACCACAAAGTCTAAGCTCAAAAAAATTCTAACCTGGAGACATCAGAACTCCTAGAACTTGGGAGAAAATGGTCCCGAGCATCAGGTCTGTAACTACATAATAAAACGTGTCCTCAATGAACATTCACACCGTCTCCATAATATGGCAGTTGAGGCCCAGAATGCAGACTCTTTATCTTTCATGCTAGTGTCGTGTGTCTCTTGACTGGCTGGTTCACGGTAACTGTTTGCATCTGCTTTGTCTGAAATAGGGACTTTTCATCGCTGAGACAAAGGGTCAATTCTAGGCAAAAGGAAAGGCCAAATAAATGAGTTAGGAGCTAGCTGGTAGAGGATACTACATTAGCACAAATAAGCTATCAGGTCTCTGTGGTCATCTTGGCTCATTAAAGAGACAAAACTAAACCAAGCAAGGAGAATGAATCATGTTTGGCACTTACAGAGAGCAGGCCCGGGGTCAGGGTTAAGGTCATTAAGAGGCGGAGAGAGGCAGGGATTAAAGCTACACTCGCTCTTAGGGTCTCTGAGATTGGAACGCTAAGGGGAAATTTCTGGAAAAGGCCTCAAATAGTCCTTTTCCATAGAGTTACCATGGAATATTTCAAATTCTATCCACACAGGGAATGAAAACTAAGTTCAACTGGCATAAAACAAATGTAAAATCATGAACTTGATGCCATGTGAAGGCTGCTCAGAGGGGCTGGAAAAACTCCATCTGGAAGCAAATTAACTCTTTCAGGGCACAAGGCTGTCTCCTAACAGTGTCAGGGGAGTAATTCACTTCCAAACGGCCCGTTCATTTTTATAAGGAGAACTGGTAACAATTATGCCCAATTTCATAGGACTTAACGGGAAACTAATGGAAGACTTTTTATTTCTCTGAATGTGACAACATCAATGAGGAGTTTTCTGTGCTCAGATCCTGTTTGGTACTGAAACAATATTTGTTCTAACCTCCAATAATCCCAACTCGAAAGCATTTTAGGCATTTATCATTTTTAATGACTTCGGCAAATGCCAGAATTTGTCCTTTTGAAGATAAAATGCTACATTCAAAAAAGTCATGGGATTTGCATATACAGCCAAGGCTGAGAAACACACCCCAAACCTGCCCTTTGATTTTATGAGTCTGGCTGTGAGGAAGGTTTCCACAGTCGCTCATTCTGCCAATGTCATTATTTTACCGCGCAGCCTGCCAAAATGCAGCCCGTAGCTAAGCTTGTGTGTCAGGTTTATTCAAGTGGCTCATTCTAGATGAGCCCTCTTGCCATCTCTTTACCCGACATGACGGACTATCATTAATAAAAACGTATTGATCCCTGAATCTGTTCCCGGCTATAAAAAAACACACAACACCCTAATAAATGAGATGGCTATATGAGCAATAAATAATACCTAACCAGAGAGAGTCCAAAAACTGTCAGGAGCGCATGCTTCACATTTTCTGAAACCCTTAACTAAGAGGAAGCAGAATTTCAGAGCTAAAATAAACCTTGGAGGTCAGTGCAATGCTCTCATTTTAAAGAGAAGGAAAGTGACCCACGATACTGCACAGGCGGGTGCTGACGGAGGGCTAGACCAGCTCGCCTGCCTCCCAGGCAGGGATGGTTCTGGTAAGCAGGCCACTCGGAACCCTCCCTGCAGGCTGGCTGCAAAGTGCTTCTGCTTTCCTGTATTTTCCTATCAGCATTCCAAAAGAGTCAAATTCTCGTCTGCATAAAGAGGCCTGCATCCTTTTTAGGTATTCTTGAATTATTAAATGATGAAAACAATTACACAGTAAAAAGTCATCTGCAATCTCTCTGTCGCCAATGAGAGACGCTTCCTTGTGCGCATGGCGGAGATGGACACGCTAGTTTATGGGTCTGACACCCTGCATGGCACATTACAAATCCCCATGATGTCCTTAAGCTCCCTCTCCAATTGAGCTGAAAGATGGTTAAAAACCCCACTTGGGCAGCCGACTTCCCATTGGCTGGCCATCTGAGAATGCTCCAGGGTACAGTTACTGCTGGTAGTCACGGTGCTGTGTTCCTGGGCAGCGGGCTTCTCACAGCCGCCTGGGTAGAATTTATGCACATGGGTAATGCTGCTCAGATCTGCCTTTCTCCCCCACGCCCTGCAGGAAGTGGACAGATCACACACATTTCTGATTGCTTAGCATAAAAGTCAAGATCAAAACCCTGCAATGAGAAAGATGGCTAAGGAGGAGGCCCCGACCAATGTGGGGTTCACCTACATTTGGGCTCAGCTGTGGCTGCACATAAGCACCATCATCATGACGTCAGATCAATAGGACAGCAGGAGAATCTCTCAAACACTTAACTTCACGGAATCCCTCGAAGAAATCAAACCTGTGTTATTCTGAGATTCACCTTACTCCTCAAGGTCTATGTCGCAGGGTATGAAAGACTGCATTTGGAATTGCTGTGCCCGGTTAAGGGAAATTTTTGCATGTTTATTTGCATGCACGGTGAAGTTTGAAGTACATAAATAATGAGACAAAGGCTTACTACCAAAATTGCCTATTTTTCCCCATGAGTTTCTTCAGGCAAACAGCATAAGCTAACCCTTTGACTAAGAAAACTTTGTAAAAGACCCACCTCCTGCCAGACTTCTTGGGCAGCTGTGTATCGTAACTCAGAGTAAAAGAAACTGGATCCGCCAAGGAAGAATCTTTAAGAAACAAGTTTAGGCCATTAGTACGTCACCTACCATAACCCAATGTCCTAGCTTCCAAGCCCTCAGTCATTCACACCTTGATGGAGCTCCTGCTCAGTGCCAGGTGCTGTCAGAGCTCACTGTCTGGTGTGGAAGACAAGATGGACAGACTAGCAAATACAATGTAATAGGGTAAGTCCCATGACACAAGACACAACCAAGAGCTCTGGGGACAGAGGGCAAATGACTCAGCCTGAGGTGGCTGAGGAAGGCCTTATAGAGGATACGGTGCCTGAGCTGGTCAGCCAGGAGAGGCGAAGGCCATTTCAGGTGAAGGAAGCGGCATGTGCAAAGGTCCTAAGGTGTGAGAAGCAGGGCATGCCTGGAAATGACCAGTGCTGGTGAAGTAAAGTGGGAGCAGACCACAAAGGCCCTGAACAGCATGCTGAGTTCAGACTGCATCCGAGGCTCTGGTTTTGTGCAGGGGAATGACGGGGTTTAGATTTCGGTCTTAGAAGGACCTCTCACACTGATGTGAAGGATGAGTTGGGGAGGAACCAAATCAGTGGCTAAGCAGCAGCTGTGAATCTATAGAGACCAAGATGAGTGGGTGCCCACAGCTGCGAGGCCGGGGGAGGGAGAGAACAGGAAGTGAGTGTAAATGGGCACTAGGGACTTTTCAGGGTGAAGGCAATGCTCTCAAATTGGATTGTGGTGATGATGGTGCAACTCTGTAAATTTACTGAAAGTCATTGAGTTGTACATTTCACATGAGCACATTTTGTTGTATGTAAATTATATCTCAGTGAAGCACTTAGAAATAGAAGAGAAGCAACTGCATAGACTGAAGTATCCTAGACAAGAATGGATGAGGGCCCGAGGAAGGTGCTAAAGATTTAGAATTTTCTATGAAGAATGGATGGAGGAGGAGGAGGAGTCAGGGAGGGTTTCTGGGAACCTGGAAGGGACAGGGACCAGGAGGAGAAGCAGGTCTGCCTGGGAGGATGGGGAGCTTAAGGTTTTGATATGCCAAGTTGGAGGTACCTGTGGACCCCACACCTGGGCAGGGTTTATCAAACTGCATCATAGACACGGGGGGCCGATAATTCTCCTGGGGGGCTGTCCTGAGCACTGTAAGATGCTTAGCAGCATCCTGGGCCTCTACCCACTATATGCCAATAGTATCCCCCACCCCCAGTATAACAACCAAAACTGTCTCCAGACCTAGTTTGTCCTATGTCCCATGGGGGCAAAACTGTCCCAGCTGAGAAGCACTCACCAAGAGAGAAATATCTTATCTCATTATTTCCCCCCTTATTTTTCAGAGATGTAATTCATATACCATAAAACTCACCATTTAAAAGTGTACAATTCATATACCACAAAGCTCACCATTTAAAAGTGTACAATTCAGCTGTGCCCTCGGCAGTCCCGGATCTGTCTCTTGCTTCAACAGTGTTTGGATGGAACAGACTCAGGGATGCCCCTTCTTCCAGCCTCCAGCCACCCTCTTGCATCTTATCCAGTCACCACCTTCAGAACCACCTCCAGAACCAGCCAACACATCATTTTTTGTTGTGGTGGTTTTTTCTACCTTAACTCCTTATTACTGTACAACCTTGAGCTCCCAAATTCGTCAGGATTATTCCAAGGTAGAGTTAACCACTTGGCCAACCTGTATCTGCAGGCCTCCCACACCTACCTCTCTCTGGGCTTCTATTTCAACTGCAACTATGTGGCTCTTGAGGGCGTGGACCACCTCTTCCAAGAGTTGGCGGAGAAGAAGCACGAGGGTGCTAAGCGTCCCTTGAAGTTGCAAAACAAGCGCGGTGGCCGCATTCTCTTCCAGGATGTGCTGGAGCCTCCCCAGGACGAGTGGGAAAAACTCAGGACACCATGGAGGCCGCCCTGGCCTGGGAGAGGAACCTGAACCAGGCCCTTGTGGAGCTGCAGGCCCTGGGTTCTACCTGCGCAGACCCTCATCTCTGTGACTTCCTGGAGAACCACTTCCTGGATGAGCAGGTGAAACTCAGCAAGAAGATGGGCAACACCTGACTCCCCTCTGCAGGCTGCCGGCCCCTAGGCTGGGCTGGCCGAGTATCTCTTGGAAAGGCTCCCCCCAAGCACAACTAGAAGCCTTTGGAGCCCAGAGGCCTTTGAGAGGCCCCTCTGCACCCCCTGG
The DNA here is from genome assembly GCF_000147115.1 of Myotis lucifugus. Lineage (NCBI taxonomy): Eukaryota > Metazoa > Chordata > Mammalia > Chiroptera > Vespertilionidae > Myotis > Myotis lucifugus. The sequence goes on along the minus strand of NW_005871100.1, from coordinate 3,516,388 downwards.
TGCCTGGCTTTTATCTGAGCCTCTCCCTGAAACAACCAGCCATTCTTTTAACCACCCTGAAGCTTTCTCCCATGCATTGGACCAAATACAACAATAAAGCTTTTTGCTGCAAAAAATAAAAAATAAAATAAAAGTGTACAATTCACTGGCCTTCAATACACTCACAAAGCTGTGTAGCCATTATCAATATCAAATTCCAGAACATTTTCATCACCCCAAAAGGAAACTTTATACCTATCAGCACTCACTCCCACTTCCCTCTACCCCTGTGGTCCCTGGAAAGCAATCATGACTTTGTCTCTATGGGTTGCCTATTCCTGACATTTCACACAGAATCACACAGTATGTGGCCTTTTGGGTCTGGCTTCTTTCACTTAGTGTGTTTTCAAGGTTCATCCATGTTGAGCATGATCAGTGCTTCATTCCTTTCATGGCCAGTCTTCCACTGTGTGGATACACCGGTCTGTTTATGTCATCATCAGTTGAGAGACATTTGGATTGATTCCACTTTTTGGCTATTATGAATAACCCTGCTATGAACAGTCATGCACAAGTTTCTGTGCAGACATTTCATTTTTCCTGAGTATACAGCTAAGAGCGGAATTGCTGGATCATGGGGTAACTATGTTTACCCTCTCGAGGATCTGCCAAACAACTTTTCAAAGTGGCTGCACTGTTTTATATTCCCCAGCAGCATTGTACAAGGGCTTTAACTTCTCCACGTGCTCAACAACACTTGGAATTGTCCTTCACTCATATTTTTTTGTTTCAAGTTTCCAAGCAAACATTTAATATTAGGCTACATTGTTTATGACTACTTTAATGATGAAAAAACTAATGGTCAGAGAAGGGTGACAAACAGGTCATGCTTAGAGGTTAGTAAAGTCCTTTCCAGCATTATTATTTACTGGTGGCCCAGTGCACAAAATTCGTGCGAGGGGGTGTGTGTCCCTCAGCCCGGCCTGCACCCTCTCCAATCTGGGATCCCTCGGGGGATGTCCGACTGCCGGTTTAGGCCGGATCTCAACCGGTAGTCTGACATCCCTCTCACAGTCCAGGACTGTTGGCTCCTAACTGCTCACCTGCCTGCCTGCCTGATTGCCCCTAACCACTCTGCCTGCCGGCCTAATTGCCCCCAACTGCCCCCCCTTCCAGCCTGATGACCCCAACTGCCCCCCTTCCAGCCTGATCACCCCCAATGCCACCCCAGGCCTTGCTTCCCCCCATTAGCCCCCCCCCCCGCCAGTCTGCTTACCCCCAACTACCCTTCCCTGGTGGTCTGATCGCCCCTAACCATCTCTGCCTCAGCCCCGCCACCATGGCTTTGTTCGGAAGGACATCTGGAAAGTCTCCCAGTCTAATTAGCATATTACCCTTTTATTAGTATAGATTATTCTATGTTGCAAAACTATGATTAACTTCAACGCTGCTAATGGCAGTCTGACACATGACCTGTGTGTACAGGTTTTAGTTTTCAGAGAATCCCCCTCGCTTGCACTCTTCCCTGCTCAACCATTCAAAGACATCAACTACTTAGCAAGGGTCCTCTCTCGTTTGTGCACCATTATTTTTCCCTCTTTATTTAATCATTGCACTTCCACCAGCACAACCCATAGCTCTCATCTTAAAAACCAAGAAAACTTCCCTTGACCCCATATTCCCTGCCAGTTATCTATCCCGCTTGTCTGTTTCTTTCACAGCAGAACTCCTTGAGTTGTCTCTCCTCATCACTTCCAATTTCTCTCCTCCCATTTTCAACCCCATTCCCAACACTCCATCCAAATACTTGTCAGGGCCACCAATGGCTTTTATTTTGCCAAATCCAAATGATTCATTCTCAGCTTTCCATTACTCAGCGTGTCAGGAGCTTTTGATACAAAAAATCATTCCCTCCTTAAAACACTATCTTCGTTTGGCTTCAGGGACGCCACTCCCATTTTTCCCTGCCTGACTGGTCACTCCTCCTCAGGGCCCCGTGCCAGTTCCGCCTCATTTTCCCAACCACTAAAAGTCATAGAGTAACACAGGGCTTGTGCTTGGACCTCTGCTTTTCCCTACTTAGATGGCTCTGAGGCACCTAAAATGAACTCCTGATTTTTTTCTCCTAAATCTCTCACCATCTTTCCCAGAGTAAATGAAAACTCCTTTCTTCAATCTTCTTTACCAACCCTGAGGCTATCCTGGATTCCTGCCTTTCTCTCATCTGTTGGTGGCTCTTTTTAAAATATATATATTTTTTATTGATTTCAGAGAGGAAGGGAGAGGGAGAGATAAAAACATCAATGGTGAGAATCATCATCAACCAGCTGCCTCCTATATGCCCCACACTGGGGATTAAGCCTGCAACCTGGGCATGTGTCCTGACCGGGAATCGAACCGTGACCTCCTGGTTCATGGGTCAATGCTCAACCACTGAGCCATGCTGGCTGAGCTGTTAGTGGCTCTTTTATGTTCAGAATCTGACTCCTTCCTGCCTCCTCCATCATGAACATTCTGGTCCCAGCCGCCACCATTTCTTAACTGGATTATTACAATCGCCTCCTAACTGCTCCTTGCTTCCACCTTGACCCCACAATCCATTCTCCATACGGCAGCCATGCAATCCCTTTAAAAAGTAAGTCAGAGCACATCCACTCTCTGCACAAGATCCTTCCTGGCTGGCTGTGACGGGGTGTTTACAAGATGCCATGATGCCCCTCCCCGTGTCCACACCTACACAGTCCCCTCCCGTGCGAACTCTGGGCTTGGCCAGGAGACTTGGGGTAGTACAGCCACGAGGTGAGCAGAGGCTTGAAAAGTGCTGTGTTGCTGCTGGGAGCACCACCACGTGAACAAACTCGGGGAAGCCCTAGCGGAGTGAGGCCGAACTAGAGCCTCCAGTTCCAGAGGAGGTGGCCCAGTCCAGTAGAGGAATACAGCCAACCTAGAGAATCTTGAAAAAGAATAAACGTTAGTTATTTTAAGCCAATAAATTGGAGGTGGCAGTGTATCAGCGTTTGGCTCCTGCTAACTGATATACTGCTCGTTTCACTCAGAATAAAAGCCAATGTCCTCACACAGCCTACAAGACCCTACAAGATCTGCACCCCTGCACCCCCCCATCTCATGACACTACTCTTACACCTCCTGGTTATTCCTCATAGCTAGTGTTATCCTGCCTCAGGCCCTTTGCACTTTCTGTTCCCTGCACTTACAATGTTCTTTCCTCACATCCTGCATGGTGTGCTCCCTCATTTTCTTCTCTGCTCAGATGTCACCTTATCAAAGAACATCTCCCTTACCACCCTAATAAAGTACCCCTGGTAATCCCATCCATCCTCTTTATCTTCCCCCTCCCCCATTAGTCCTTATTATCACCTGACATATGCATTAAACATTTATTTCTTGTCTGTCCCAACACCTCACACACACGTGACAGAGCAAAATTTACGGTTTACAAGGGCAGGATTTTGTAGTTATGTTCATCACCATGGCCCCAGCACTTGCTATAGTGCCTAGAATTTTTTTATCATCAGGAAAATGATGGAAGTTGTCCTTCTGCCAAATTTGGTGTCTAGGTTTATCACCTGGGACATTTCTAGGAGCAGAGGTGAGGAAAGTGGCAACTGTGCTCCATGTTGTTAAGTATTGCATTGATGCAGCTGGTTTTCTGTAGCACTCACAACCTAGGAACCATTCAAACAAATGTGACTAAGGGTTCAGGTAGAGCAGCAGGGTTCTGGCTTGTCACTGGCCAATTCCCCTCCCTTTTCCCCATCCTTTCCCCATTCCTCTGTTACACCAGTTTTTCAGACGACTTGATTGTTCACTGAATGGCTGGGAAGACACAAAAACTCCAAAAAAGAATTATCAGCATAGAAATTTATTCAATTTCAAAATAATATGGTTCTATTTAGAATACTATAATAATTATCTAAAGCAAATATCATCATTGGCTCTGAAACAGGTCTAAAGATGTCATTCTTTTGAAGTCAAAAATATGTAGTAAGAATGTACAAGGAAGGAAAAATATAAAAACAAGTTTGCTGAGTATGGGGAATTGTTACAAGAGGGACACACTAAGATACTGTAACGGAGTTCAAATTATAAAACATACAGCAAGGAGTTCTCCTGCTTTATCTATTCCCCAGAAAGTAACTCAGTAACCTCAGTAATGCAAGAATACCACACCTGGTAAAGAGGACAAGCTTGCTGAGGGACACTGGTAGTAACTCACTGTATTCCCCCTTTCTCTAACCCCTTCCTCACACCGAGTTCTTTTTTCCTTTAAGATCAATTTTGTCCTGTTGGAAAATATTTGTTTTTATTTGTAAAGTGGTATAAGTAATATCCTGATTGAAGTAATCAATTATTTAGCTGAAGATGCTCAAGGATCACACTTTTGGAAAAGGTCAATCAGCTAGTTAACAGAGACCATCGGGGGCTTGCAGAAAAAAAAAATTCAGATAATGTATGTTTTCTAATAGATAAAAATAAGCAGTAAAAAATGGGTGAAA
>NW_005871100.1:3332196-3511792 GCF_000147115.1 Myotis lucifugus | reverse complement strand
ACCGGGGACCTTTGATTAAACTCTTTTACTTGTGGAGTGAACGGTGGGAAGGCTCCGAGACAGAGTTTGGTTTCCAAGAGTGTCCAGGGCCAAAGTGCCAACTCAGAAGGTCTCCTCCTCTCGCAGGAACTGGAACACGGACGAGAAATCCTTCTTCGAGTAGCCCTTTGCACACATCATCCTGTAGATCTGATGGGCCTGGCTGCCCAGGAGGATTGGGCTCTTTGTGTTGGTGGCGGAGTCCTGTGCTAATCCCAGATCCTAAACCAAACAAGGCAGGAGGGACACGCTGAGACTGGGAGGAAGGCTCATTTTGAACTGTGGCTCCCAAGGCTTTGGTTTCAAAGAAGAAAAAATGAAGTCTGAGAACAAAAGATACTTACAAGCACTATGGTAAATTATATGTATATGTACATTTTATAAGTGCTTTCGCTTATAAACTGCTGCAAAATTGCTCCAGCCAGAAACTTTGTCCCCCTCCCCTCCTCCAGACCTATTTGTTTTACTTTGACTTTGCACAAGGGTGAGATCACACAGGCAAATGCTTTTTCAGGATCTGCAGAAGCCTGTACGCCTAAGCCAAAGCCCATTGTGGAATTACTGGATATCCATTCAATCTCTTATTCAACAAATATTTAGCAGCCACTATGTGCTGGGCAGTGTTCTAAGTGCTGGTGATACCCAGTCACTGTTCTGTGCTTACTGTCCGGGGGAAGACAGACTCCAAAACAAATCCTAAGATTCCAGACAACAAGTGCTGTGAAGAAAAAGAAAGCAGGGTGAGGGGGTAGAAAGTGATGGACAGCAAGGGGTGGGGTGGAAGGAAGGGAGTTCTGATACAGGAAATGTTTAGGGAAGACCTCCCTGAGGTGGAGACACTGGACCTAAGACCTGGATGTTAGGGAGGTAGTGAGTGCTCTGTAGAGCTGGGGGAAGAGTTTCAGGCATTTGGAACAGCAAGGTCAAAGTTCTGAGGTGGGACATGGTGTGCATAGTCAAAAAATAACATGAAGCCAATGAGGCTGAATTAGAGCAAGCCAAGGGGCCGGGAGGCCAAGGGGCCGGGAGGGCAAGGGGCTGGACGGCAGAGGTGGAGCATAGAAGCTTTAATGTCTGCACTTGAAGTGCAATGGGACAACCATCTTCACATCTCATAGACCTCGTCCTGCTCCTGAAAGTTTCAGAACATATATGGCTGTTTGAAAATAGACGAAGTTAACATTATAAAGCTTCTACAGTTAAACTGTAGCTAATGGATATCTACTACCATAAAAAAGGAATCTTGTCCAAAGTTGAAATATCTGAAGTACATGGAAGACAAGACAGGTGTGCATAACTGAAACAATATTCCCCTTATTTCATTTACTTGTGATTTTATTAGAGCTGCAAACAAGTGGCAAAACCAACTTGATTTTCTCCTTACCATTACCACGCTCACTTCCCTCACCAGGGCAAGTCAACAGCAATGAAAGGGGAAAGGCAAGAAGCAAGATGAGAGCTAGTTCTACTCTTTGCAGAACATACTTGATAACTGAGCAATCACTGATACCATCCACTCCAGAGAGAAAATGATTCAAAGAAAAAACAAGCAAACGTTAAAGAATGAATTAAACCTCTAGCTTCTTAAATATGTATGATGTCACAGGTACAAGCATTATTTTGTGTTTATTTGCATAATTTTCACATGTAAAGAGGTAGATCTGGAAAATCTACTTAACCTTAAATTCTTCTACAGCAGTGAAATAAGCCACTCAATGAAGGAAAAATACCGCATGATCTCACTCATTCATGGATAATAAAGACCATTACAAACTTTTGAACAATAATAGATATAAACTGCAGTGGGAAGGCCAGAGAGGGTTGGGGGGCAGAAGGGAGGGGAGTAAGAGATCAACCAAAGGACTTGTATGCATCCATATAAGCATAACTAATGGACATAAGACACTGGGGGGTAAGGGAGGGCAGGGATTGTCAAGGGCGGGGGGTGGGGGAAGGACACATATGTAATACCCTTTGTAATACTTATTATAATATTTTTTTTAAAAAAGAATAAAAAAAAAAGAAAAAAAAATTCTTCTACAGCTAAAAATCAAGTTGAATTATCACCCACACACTTAACAAATGTGGGAGTGCTCATGCGCCGACAGGCAGGCCAGCCTCTTGTCAACACCATCGAGCAGCACACCTGTAAGATGTTTTTATTTTTAAATGACAGAGAAAAATCTACACAGGAAGATGGCACTTAATTTTTAACCTATTAATAAAACTAGAATGTAAGAACTCAGAAAAAAATAACATATTGAGCAGACAACACTACTGAGAGAAAAAAATCTATTGAGAGTCTTTCAAAGAAGCAAGTAAATTATTATTCCAAATAAGAGTTCATAAAACCAAAAAAAGAGAAACACAAATGCCTTGGTGGCTGCTCCTTTAATGCATGGACATTTTTAAAAGGGAGAGGTGGCCTTTCAGTCCCATAATCCTAAGTGTTAGAGAAAGAAGGCGTCCTTTGAAGCTTCCTATACAGAATTTAAGACAAATGAATATCCCACTTCACTCATCAAATAAAATATTTACAAACTCATGAGCTCAGTGGGGGATCCAGGAAAAATATAAAACAATTGCTAAAGGCTTCAATAAATTAATGGAAGACCAACGTATGTTTTACAAGGAGACAGACATATTGGGGTAGTACCAAGGGTCATCATGGTTTCCCATAAGCTGCTTCTTAGTGCCCATCAGAAACAAGCCTCTAGGCTCTGGAGTTCAGAAGGAAGATCTAGTTTCTGTATTGACTATGTCCTGAGTAAATACATACAATGTGTTAGAATTTTATGAGTTAAGACCTAGAAATAAATGCACAAGCCTCTACTTCAATGACCTGCTAGCATCATATTCCCTAGCACAAGATTTAATGGCAGTTAAGTAAAACATCTCTTAGTAAGCAAAGCCCCGGTCTGCCCAACAAGCTACTGTGGCTTTAATCATTGCAGCATTGAGGGGGATTTCTTTAATCTCTATCAATTTATCTGCACAAATCTAACTGGCTGTGGAGCGTTTTTGCTAACAGCTCTCTGAGGTAATGAAAGATTTTTAAAAGTTCCTCTCTAAGTGCTCTCATTCTAAGCAAAATTAAGAAGTACTCTCTTTATAAGGGAAATGATAACTGCATTTCATAGAAGAATTGAGAATAAAACAGTAATATCCATGTGTTTCACACTGTGCTGCCTTATGCTAGTAGTTGAAAAAGCTATCTTTTATTATCAAGAAAATAATTTTAAAGGAAGGACCTTTAAAATAAAAGTGGCAGATTCCTCCTGGGCAGGGACACTGGAGAAAATGACTCAAGAAAAGGTGTCCAGCTGAGGAGAGGACAGGTCCGGAGAAGAGCTCCCGAACAGAGCCAGCCCTGCAGAAGAATGGGGCTGCCCAAATCAATCCCCTCTGATTAGAAGCCTCCTCCCTCCTACACTTGACCTGTTAGCTGCTTCCTCTGTTGGAGCCCTTAGCAGAATTTTAGGAACCAAATAAGCTAACAGGTCACAACCCACTTCATACAGATCCAGAAAGGAAACTGGGCGTAAGTGTGACTCTTTCATTCTTCCATGTGCCCTGACAAAGGCCCCTGCAGAGCTGATGAAACAGGCCACCCTAGGGGCTACCTTCTGTTTCCGGCATCAGCCCCACAGCATAACTGTAAAAGTCTGTGTGGAGGATCTGCAAACCTAAATATAGGAAGGGAGGGAGGGAGGGAGGGAGGGAGGGGGAATTAGGCCATTACACATTTCCCCTCTCTTGGGAAGCCTTTGCATTTACCATACCTTAGCCATGAGTGTTGTTCCGAATCCACCCTGATAGTTATTAGCCGAGGGAACTCCATCCATCACCCCAGGTACAGGATTGTAAGTGTCACTTGACCAGCACCGTCCTGAGCTCATATTTAGGATTTTAGCCAATAGTTTTGGGTCAAGCCCTAACCTGTCAAAGATCAAAGAAAAGAAGTGTTAAGTGTCAAAATGTACAAGTCATGCGTGACTTATTTACCTATGAGGATGCTCCGTCTTCTCTCTCCATTTATTTTATGTCTTCAAAAATCAAAGCAGATTGATGAGAGTGAAGAATCCAATCTTAAATTATGAAATATTAAGAGCTAGTGATCAAACCATTCTGAGCCAGACATTCTGCAATGAGAGAAAACCTTCTGCACTGTTCTACTTCTAAGAAATAACAGAATCGCAGAGAAGTGTTGTTGGTTTATCACACGTAGGTTTTCTATGAAAAAATAAATGTCTTTCTCTTTTGGACATTATGCATTACGTGTCACATAAGAACCTTAAATGAATATGATCATCTAAGTTTTACATTCTTTATTCACAAATGATATATTTCAGAAAGAAATATGGACAGAGAAACTAAGCATCATGGGAGTCCGTGTGCATTTTCATGTCTGTTTATTCTTTTAGCTTTTCTGAGAATACATGCAAGAGATGAGCCATGGGCAGTAAGTGAACTTAGGAGAAGTTATCATTATAAAAGAAGACATTTCTTCCTGCAAACTTTTCCTTGTTTATTAAATCTTCTTCAGACAATCTTGCTTATGAAGCAAGTCTGCACCAAGTTGTGACATATGCTATCTATTCGAAGACTTGCATTATAGTTCTGGGTCAACTGCTGATAAGGTTACTGATCCTGATAAGACAAAGTCTGCCCAAGCGGAAACATCATTTGTTCTATCACTGGGCTGATGGCATAAACGACTGTTCACTGTGGACCCAGAAAATAAAAGAATCAAATGCTATATTACTTTGATCCTAAGTCTCAATGCAGTTTGGGAAGTACAGTTTTGCTAAGTATCACTAAATCAAGTTTTAAATAAAACCTGCTGCTTTTTCTTAAAACCAATCTCTTCAAGAATAATAATAAAAAAAGACTGAAAGGAGACACATATAAATGTTAAATAAGCTGCGCATTTTGGCATGTTTAAGTTCTTGTTTACTTAGTGTGTTCAAAATATATGTCTGCTTACTTCCAAAGCGGAGTAGCATGAACAGTTCAACATGTTGCTAGTGTTAGTGCAGGGGCTTGGGCTAACAGCAGGATGTATGTGGACTCTTCATGTAATAAAACTGCTCTGTAACATCACATGGCAGGCCAGCTACATGAATTGATATGGTGGGTCCTGTTCTAATGAGAGGGTTTTCCTAAGGATTATAAAAGATATAAAAGACCCAGTCGAAACTGGCTATCACACATTCTGTCCAACTGTGGATTGCTGGGAAGAAACACAACAGTTTTAACTGTCAGTTATATATGTGCCAGTGAAAAAACCTGTTTCATTCATTCTTTTATAAAGATCAACGTTTGTTACATGTATAGTTTGCTACTGGATGCTTTCTTTCCCCTTTCAAATAAAATTAGGCTCTCAATATGCTGTTGCAGCAGGTGACTTTGGAAAAGAAAAAACCAATGTGCTTAGGGAAGAACTGTGAAAAGTAAACTCACAAATTAACAACAACGTAATTTGCTGCAACTGCCGATATGTTCCCTAAGCACAACGTCTAATGTGTTCCATGAGCAGGAATATTTTAAAGACCCCACAACATTGCTTTTCCTTTCCATTTGGAATATAACTTAGGGGTTTCCTAATTTAGATTCTTTTAAAAACAGTTTATCACATTTAAAACAGCAGAGTTGCTCCCCTCTTTACAATCCACCAGACTATACGTAACAGTACCTCCCCACAGTTTGTACTGCTAAAGAAATTCATGCCTTGTCTGTAAGCCTCACCAAAATGGTAAGCAAGGCTTATTATTCTTTGTAAGCCCCTAAGTTTCATTTTTCTTGAAAGTTCAAGGAAAAACACTGGCAATAATTTATGAAGTCCTTTTTGATAAACACATTACTATTTAGAAGCACCCTGAGGGGCACGCAAAAACGAGGCGGCAGTTGTTTGTTGCGTGCTCACTTCTCAATCAGTTGCCTCCCACCATGCTGATTCCCTTTAGGAGATGGCGACTCCCTTTCCGCTTTTGCTCCAACCTCCCCCCCCCCCCCCCCCAGTATTAAAAAGAGCAAGTTAGAAGTGTTTTGCATTTCATCTTTCTGAAGGTTTTTTCACTGGCACATATATAACTGACAGTTAAAATTAGACATGATATTAAAATCAGTTGCTGGAGTCCTCTGTCTTCCACTGAAACCAGCTCGAATACACAGTAATTGTCATTCAGAGAGTCTATCCTAGAACGTCATGCTTCACTGGAGAAGACTGAGTTTCCATCTGAAATCAACAAATTAATCCAAGACAGGTATCTGAAAGGGCAAGTTTAATAGGAAGCAGCTACTGGGCTCTCAACCATGATAAAATGTTATTGCTGTTTCCCTGTAAATTGGCTGGGAACATATGATACTTTCTGCATAAGAGCCCCACTGCTGTTCAGGAGATATACAGCTCAAGCCGTCAAAAGGATGACAGTCTGTCAGTCCCCATAATAACTTGCCACTGGATGTGGTTCGTGAGTGCACACGTGCATGCATGTGGCATTGCAACTGCTGGAATGTTCTCTGATAAAAACAGAATGAATTCATTGCTCTGACCGCATATATAATGCAACTCATATAAACGTCACTGTGTCAAATCTACTCACCTCTACAACACAAGAATTTTAAATGAACTACTGAGAAAAGTAAAAATGCAAAAATTGTAAAAAAAAAAAAATTAGAGAACTCAAATGTTTACCTTCGCTGTAACCAAGGCTTTTAAGGGCCAAATAAGTTTGTTCACTTTATAGTCTCTGTATCTATCTATACTGTCTGGTTTTACATAAGAACAAAGCCAATGATTTCACTAAAGTGAACAGCTCTAGAAGTGAAACATCTAAGACCATGTCAATCTTAGTCAATCACTGAGTGACTCATCTAATGCTCACACAGATCTTCCATGCGCAGGTGCTGTACCTGCTATACCTGCAGCCAAGGAGACCAGAGTAAAGGAGCTAAGTCCTGTGACTGCCCTCCAGGAGTGGGCCAGTTAAGACACACACCCAGATACCTTTGACCTGAGGCAGGAGAAGTGTCTCTCTCCGTCCGTCCCTCCCTCCCTCTTCATCCGCTTGACAAATCTTCACTGAGTGCCTACTATGTGGTAAGTATGTTCTTAAGATATGACAGTGAGCAGACAAAGCCATTCCCCTTCCTGAAGCTTGCATTCTAGTTGGAAAGACACAATAAACAAACAAACATATATAACATATATATATATATGTATATATATACACACATATATACATATATATGTCTATGTATATAAAATGCCATCTAGTGAGAAGTATTATGAAGAAAAGGCATGTAAGTACATTCAATTCAAATACTAACCACTACCACCATCATGTCAATCACCACCATGTACTGAGCAGCTACTATGCGCCAGAATCTGTTTTTAAAGATTTACATGGATTAACTCTTCACTACAACCTTATGTAAAGATACTATTATTTTTGTCATTTTATAGATAAGAAAAGCTTAAGTTCGATGGCAGAGCAGGGATGCAGACATCAACAGACACCCAAACTCTTACCATCCTCTGAGTCTCACTGGGTCATGTGGGTAGGGAACTTGATAGCCAATCAGCCAATCTGATGGCATTTTATCAGCTTTTTAAAGAATTGGGTCAAACTTTTACTCCAAACCTTTTGCCATTTGCTAAATCTACTAGGGTATACACTTAAGGCTTCAGTCATCACAGGCAACATCTTCTAAGGGCAGGAGCCCAGAAACGAAATGAGCAGGAATATTTTAAATAAACGAAATATATTCTTGTGGGAAAGTTTTCATCTTGAAAAGCCTTCCAGAAGTTCAACTGTTAAGCTTTTGGTGGAAGAAGACAATATGGTTGTTGCTGGAGGGGCCTGGGCCCTGATTGGTAATGAAAACAACTTCTACCACCACTATTGAAAATAATAATAATAATAAAAAATTCCCGGTGGAGCAAATATAAAAACAAAACAACTCAACTATCAACGCTGTTGCTATGCAGTGCACAGGGACAAAAACTCTAATGCAAGCAGGGCACTGCGAGGGCCATAAAACTGCATCCTAACTAGAACCCAATCAGAAGGGAGAAAGGTCTAGTAAAAAAGAACCCCAAGATACATTGTATACCAATATTTTTTATAGTTCACTTTTTTATAGCATTTTAAACTTTCACTAACATCCATAAAGACTCACTGTAAAAGATCATAGAGTCAATAAGAGTTTTTAACTGTAAGATTTTATTCTTCCTTTTTCTTTGTTTTTAAAGGAAACATCAGTGTTCAGGAAAAATACTGACTTATGAGAACAAAATTAATCAGAAATGATCACTTCATAGGAATAGGTGGCTCAATTTGTAAATGTTGACATTAATGCTCTAAAAATGTTCACTTTGGAGTGAGAAGAATATAAATGTGGCTGAACCACTTTGATGCTGTACTACTTTGTGGGAATTTACTACTTGGGAATTTATGCTCACTGATGCCAATTTTCCCTTTCACCTTGCAAAGCTCAATAAATTGTGCCGCTCTCTATACTCTATTAGAGAACAATCCTGTCATTTTAAAACCATGACTGTAAACCATGGAGAAGAGACAACAGCAGAAGCAATCATTTTTAGGACTTTCAAATCACTGAGAATCTTTGTAAGATAAATTGATAAAATCCTAATGCTATGAAAATAAGCAATTCATTAATACAATCTGAAGTACCATTGTAACAGTTCAGTAAAACTAGCGAGTTCTTTGTGTTCAAACACACACACACATACACACACACACACACACACACACACACACATCAGGAATAGTAATGTCTATAGAGTTTTGGAAAAAAAAATATTTAAAAGTTCATATTTCTAAATATTGTTTTTGACATTGTGGATCAAGGCCAATGATAAGGGAAATTTTATTTATTGCTTCTGCTTTTAATATTTCTATTTGGAATTTTATCACTTTTCATTTTTTATTTGATAAACCACTCTAGTAGCTAAGTGTATACATTTCATTGCATGCATTTCATTCAATTCATTTGATTGAGAGAGAGAGAGAGAGAGAGAGAGAGAGAAAGAAACATCAATTGGTTGCCTCCTGTACGTGCCCCAACCAGGGATTAAACCTGCAACCTGGTGTACTGGAAGATGCTCCAATAAACTGAGCCACACTGGCCAGGGCCATATTATTCTTTATTAGCTGATATTTGAAGTTGGACTTCCACAAGCACTTACCATATAAAAACTTCATTTGAGAATGGCAAATGATCATCTAATAAGAGTTCTGCTGGGAAAAGTATTTGAGAAATGCCAGAGGCTACATCACTATGCCTAAGGAACATCCCGACTCAGTGATGCTCATGGTAAGAAGCAGAATGTTAAATAACAGGCACAGATAAAGAGGAAGTTTTCAGTATAGTATAACCTAGGTTCATCCGGGCTTTTACTTTTTACTGTGTTTTCATTTATATCTGGAAAAATGAAGATAAAATTCTAGAGATGCACATGCATACTAATACTCTAATCTTACTGTCAACACCAATTAATTTTGAATGCGATTTTGGTGCCAGAAATTTATATTTTCTTCCTCCATGAAATTAGTCTAGACATGTAAACAACTTACTAGTAACCAGTTTTTCAATTATGATAAGTGACCCATAGCCTAAAACCGACTACAATACAGACATAACAATGAATAACTTCCTATACACACTACCAGTTTTATTAAAGCTTTGTACAGATATGCTATGTTTACCATCTTACAGACACTCAATTTTAAAATGTAAATGGTACAGGATATTGATAAACCAATTAGCGCTGATGCAAAGCAAATTCCTCTTTTATCTCAATTACAACATGACAACTTAATAGGTCAAGATAGTTTAACATCTGAGACAAGGGCAATTCAATAAAACAACAGCATCTTGATATGGTAATTAAGAGGAAATGTGAATCCATTACTATGTTTTAAAAAATATCTCAAGTACTTAGGCTCTTTTAATTGCTTTTATCAAAAGTTGTGATAAGGAGCACCATTCTGATCTGTTATATGTTTGGTATGTAGTTTTGAGAAGTGTGAAAAAAAATCCGAATAAAGCATACTGCTCTTCAAGCATTTTCTAAAGTAAGAAATATGTATTTATTAAATTCATTAAATAAAAACAATAAAAATTAATTGATTAATCAAATGTAGCATTCCTAACCTCCAAAAAATTACAGGCTCAAATTAAGACATTAACCTTAAGCATTCTAAGGGATGATCATCATTGTAAGAAAAACAGAATTAAGCAAAGTATGAATGTCATTTTATTTTAATGGAAAGATATACGCTTAATTTAAAGTGACAAAACCAATGACAAGTTAAAATGAAAGATGTATGCCATCCAGTTTATCCAGGGAATAAGCAACTACAAGCCCTCATAGAGTAGATTTCGGGGACTACATTTAAAATAGATACATAAAACCAGTCATGGGGTAGCATAACACTTGAATTCACTACACATTAATGCCGTGTTTTATACAAATTTGTCCTGCACTGCCAAAGCGTGTTTAAATTTTATAGTAAAAGTGTTTCTTGCATTTTAACATAACAGGAGAAATGGAGCTTCCACATAAAAAGGATAATGTGACTTCGAATATACAGCACAATGCAGTTTATGGCTATGGCAAAGAATATTCATGCTCTCCAGGGTCCTATTGGTTGTCAAATAAGCAAAGTCTATTAAAGTTCAATAATGAAGTACTTTCAAGGTGTTCCTGGATCAACTCATTTATCTCATGAACAATTTTTTTCGACATCAGAAAAATCAAATAGGAAAGCTCATAAAAATTGTACTATTCAACAAACCTGATCCCAAGATTCATAGCTTCAGCGGTTCCAATCATACTAATAGCTAACAGCATGTTGTTGCAGATCTTTGCAGCCTGAAAAGAAATTGAGGACATAGTAAATACCTTTATGTTCAAGTTATAACTCACAGGAAGTTTTTCTTCACCCAATCCCACATGCTTCTTTCTAACAGTAAGAACATTCAACAATTGCTTCTCTCCACTGGGAAAGGAACATGGTGCTGTGTGCTTCCCTCTGAGCCTAACACACTATCCCAGAGCAGGGGCTGGGGGCCGTGGTATCTCTCCCACTAGGTAAGAACCCACAGAGCTCCTCCTGTGGGCTCAGTCTGAGAGGGGATACTGATCTATGTGGCATGCCTGCTCTTAGAAGGATGGGGCTTACATTCTAATTAGGGAAATGGGAATGACGCTGAATGAGAAGGCAATGAACAAACCAAGGAAAACAAGTGGTAAATTGTACAGTAGAGGCTATAAGATAGAGACAATAGCTGTTCAAAGAAATAAGATCACTGAGGTAGGAGCAGAGAGGAAGTGGAACCTGAAGCCACTTCTCAGAAGGCCAGGCAGGATTTCATCAGTGAGAGAGAGAAAGGAGGAGAGCAGGGGGAAGGTAAATATGTAAGAGCATGGGATGTTCTTGAGAACAGGAAGAAAACTGACTCATGTGCCTAAGTTTTAAAGAATGGTGAGAAATTTGATAGCTAAGATTAGGGAAGAGCTATGAAAGCTAAGGGAGGGTGGAGAGTTAAAATTCATTTGACATGATAGGAAATAGTGATCTATTCAAAGTTTCAGAGCAGGGAAGTACTATAATGATACAAGCGTCTTGATGGAGTTGGTTTCGCTTACACTGTTGGGCAGAATGGTGAACCTGGGATGCCATTAGGCTTCGAACAATAAACGAGATGTTAGACAATTCGAGAAAGATTGGATCAGGAAATATCTGGTCTGGAATATATCTGAATGGACAAGACGGTCAACAATGAGAGCCACTGAATCAAAAATCAGTGGAACTTGGAGACTGACTAGACAAGGGCACGGAGACAACTGACATATCTAAGATAATACCACAGTCTTGAGTAAAAGCACGAGGGGACCAGTGACCAGGATGGAACATTAAGAGGAGGGAGTGTGAGTGTGTGTGTCTTGGATGAGAGGGAGATGAGCAGCTTGATTTCAGAGTTCTGAATTTTCATTCACCTCTATCTGACTAGAAAGTTGATATAACATATTTCTAAATGAAAACTATTTTGTTTTCAAGAAAAAGATTAAAATGCATAGATTACATCTACCTGACTATACTGCAAATAGTTATAGCATATAATTTGAAAATTAGAAGGAGGATAACAACAACTCAGAAAACATGAGCACTACAAACAGAAACAGCTTTAAGAATGATTTTGGGGGTCACTGGGATGATATGTCAAAATATGAAGGATGGAACTTTTTATCTTTTTTTAATAAAAAAAGTTGACTAATGTCTGTTTAATTCCAACACGAATGAAGGGAATTTATTTCAAATTAATTTAAGAAAACTTGGGCCAACAAAACATACACAGATTGAACAGAGTAAGCAGGAATAAGAACATGGTCAGGAATGAGAAATGAACATTAGCCAACTTTACACCATAAGCCAGGGCCATTAATATGAATGAACATGTTACCTGTCCGGTGCCAACAGCACCACAGTACACCACATTGGAGCCCATGCAGCCCAGCAACTCCTTGGCAGCAGCAAATTCCTCTTCGACTCCTCCCACCATGAACGTGAGGTTCCCAGACCGAGCAGCTCCCACACCTGAATGGTTTGGGGTAAAGCCAGAGTGAAATGAGAGACAATCCCCAAACCAAATGAAAACATCTTGCTTTCAAATTATATTTGTCAGGTATGTGCAAGACACTCTAAATTTCTCCTGGAATATTTTAATAATCAAGTATCAAGTAGGTTAATCACAAGCCAAAAGAGGCAGATTTAGTCAAACCCTCAATTCATCTTAAATATTTAGGCACGATCATGGCAGGACAGACCTAGGAATTTGAAATGTGAATTTTATCATTCCCATGCATCTCTTATGCCCCTAAGAAACCTACTCAGTAACAGAAAGTGTATGAAAAAGGTCATCTGTGCCCCAACCAGCATGGGAACAGCCAGGGGAGTTTACTGCCTGAGTCTGAAATTGGGTCTCTGGCTCACACGCTTGCTCTCCACACATTATCTACAGATGAGATCCATGAAGAGCGTCCGGCTCTTTCTCCCATAAACAAAGTAGGCATTTCAGTAAGAAAATAGTTGCTTACTTAGAGTGATTACAATGATGTGCACTTTTCAATATTACTTGATTTTTCTTTTATCTCCTGCTATCTACCTTTTGGGTAATTCATTCCTAGTGATATGGACAGGAAGAAGAAATAACACTGGTTTTGCCAGTCCTTAGCATCTTTTTACAAGAGTCTGATGCATGTTCATTAAATGATAATGAGTGAAGGAACAACTTCTACTTTAGCACAGAAAATATGTCCTAGACTTACCCTAAAAGAGTGGGAAGAGGGGGTGGCAGGGGAGGGAGCTTTATTCATCCACATTTTTATTAACTGTAAAATAAAACCAAGGGTATTATTACTGTTTTTGGTATTAGAGAAATCTTAATTCAAAGTTTTCGAGTTAGGTTTTGTTGTTCAAATCCAGGAAAGTATGAGAAGAGCTATATTAGTACAATTTTTGCCTTTACAACTTCTTTTATAGTACAGCTAGGAATAAAGAAACCCTAATTGTCTGCACTATGTATCAAATCTGGCCATTAGAATAGACAGCTGCAAGTAATGGCCTACTTTTGAATTTAATTTATTCAATGAAATACATAGTTTTTATACATAAAAAGCCCAAGTGAGGAGAGCTTTATTTCATTCAAATTGTGAATATTTTGCAATTGCCAAATCAAGTAGCCTTTCTATTTTATAGGTCATGCTATTTTTAACTAATTATTAAAAGCAAAAGAAGTCAGCATTATGTTAGCCAAACAGTTTTGGAAGAGGGAGTAGCCACATGTGAAGGCCTGAGAGGCTCATACATACAGTTAAATTACATTATTTCAAAATATTTTCAGACACACTTCAGAGTTGATTATGTACAAAACCCCAATTATAACAAATGCTTTTAATTAGCTAATCTGTGTCATTTGACCATTCTGATAACATTGACGTTTAAGTGACTATCATTTTTTTAGTTTCTAATTTATTTCACCAAGATGGTAGATCGTTAATGTTTTACAATTATTCTTCTCAATTTCTATAGCCATTTTTATTTAAACCACATAACCACTCTTACTTTTAATCCTGTTGATCTGACTTAGAGAAATTAGGCAGACAATTTAAGTCAAAGCTTACAAACAAATCCAACACTATCCATCATAGGTCACTAGCTTTGTATCCAGATTACAGACTGCTAAATAGCTTCAGAGAGTCATTTATTAAAGGAAAAATTAATGCTGACAATGGTTCTCAGCTGGTTAATCTTTTGACAGGTGTACTTTCTCACTTGTTCAAACACATATTTCAAAAAGAAGAAATAAGTTACTTAAGCAAGAGAAGATCACGAAAGCAAGACTAATTCATCTTTTAATTCAGAGGTCTGTGGTATTCCTACTCTTTCTTGCTCTCAGTGTGGCGGTATAATTATTTCCGACTATCATAGCCTACATTCCAATGTAAGGGTCTAAAGTGGGTAATTCTAAAGTTCTGGCATTCATTGAGACTGAATCCTATCTTTCCATACATATTCGTCTAACCATACAATATTATCAAACCTAGTCCCACTGCAAAGGCAAAATTCAGACCTAAATGATCCTAAAATGAATGTAACCCTTTTGAGCTTAGAAAATAATATCTAGAAAGTTGGAACTCTAAAGCTGTGTAAGACATCTTATAGATTTCAGAAGACAATGTACACATTTTAATGTTTATCAATAATAAATAAATTTATTACATTGCCATGCAATTTTAAATAATTCAAGCCCACTTCCCCAAATAGAAAAACATGGAATATACACTCAGGGAACTGCTAAAATATTGGGAGAAGTATTTATTTTATCTTATATTCTAGTAATTGTATGTACAAAACCAAAATACATCGAGTGCTTAATTCTATTACAGCATTTACTGCGCCTTATTAAAATATTTTATTTTCTTACCTGATTCCTCCATTACTCTATAAGCTCTGACAAGGTCAGCACTGGGTCTTGTTTATGTCAGCATTCCCATTAGCTACCATGGTGCATGATACATTCAATAGCCGGTTGTTTGGTAAATAAATTTCTGAACATAGTTGAAGGAGTAAAGGATCCAGAATGGAATATCTGGTTTGGGGATGTGCCCCTTGCTGGCTGTTATTATAAACAAATGACCTATCCCCCTTGCTGGCTGTTATTATAAACAAATGACCTAATTTCTCTGAGTCTCAGTGTATAAAAAATGGGGAAAGCATTAATAACTTCTGCATTAATAACTTCTGAAAGTAGCTGTGAATATATGAACATATGTTGTAAAATACAAAATACTATTTAAATGTAAGTCCTTTATACTTCACTAGAGGCCTGGTGCACAGATTTGTGCACGGGAGGGGGGGGATCCCTCAGCCTGGCCTGCGCCCTCTCGCAATCTGGGACCCCTTGGGGGATGTCCGACTGCCAGTTTAGGCCCGAATGAGCAGTGCACCAAGCCGCAAGTGGCCAGGGAGGAGCCTGAGCTGGTGTTGGGCACAGCGCCACTCGCACTCATCCCAATCGTGCTCATCCCAGCCCGCTGAGCCTGCTGCCAGTGCCACTCAGGGGATGCTGCGGCCACTGCGCTTGCCAGCGTGAGCCCGGCTTCTGGCTGAGCAGCACTCCCACAGAGCGCACTGACCACCAGCGGGCAGCTTCTGCATTGAGCATCTGTCCTCTGGTGGTCAGTGCACGTCATATTGACCAGTCATTCCATCGTAACACTTAGGCTTTATTTTACAACTTCAGTTGGTGAGGTGGGAGTTTAATCTTTACCTATGTAATACCTGGAGTCCTTTCAAATTTGGTTATCTAAGCCGTTGTCTTCTCTAGGATAATTTTAGCCTCTCTGGCTTAATCTTAGCTGGCTGGAGGTGGACCTATGAACAATGCAAGCAGGAGGCCAAGCTAGGAAACACGAACGTGGCCCATGGCCAGTGATGTCCCGATGACAGTGAAGTCCTCCTGGGACATCTTTCAGTGGCAGCACAGTGTATGGGAAAGTGACAAGAATGATGCCCTTGTTTGGTTTCATTCACTCAACAAAATTAACCTACTAAGAATCAAGCCCTGTTGCTTATGGATGAATAGCCTATATCCCTGCTCCTAAGAAGTTACAAACTTGTGATCCAACCACTTCTCTCCTTATCCATCACTTCCACCCTGGACTGAGCCATCACTGTCTCTCGCCAGGACTATTGTAACAGCCTCCTTCTTGGTCTCCCTCCAGCTCTTGCCTCCAATCTATTCTCCATGCAACAGCCAGAGGGATCCTTTTAAAACATAACCTAGTTTATGTTTCTTCCCTACTCTCAAGCCTCCAACGCACTCCATCTCCTCAGTATGAAATCCAAGGTCCTACAAAGCCAACCTCTCCCATCTGTTTCACACCATCTTCTTCAAGGCTTACTGCTTTCCAGCCACCCTGGCCTCCTTGTTGTTCCTGAAACAGGTCAAGGACATTCCCATCTCAAAGCCATGCACTTGCTATTCCTTTTGCCTGGAATATTTTCTCCTAGATATTCATGACTTGTTTCCTTCACTTCATTCAGGTTTCTTCTCAAAATTCATTTCTTCAGAGAGGCCTTGCCTGACCAAGTTAATAATCTAAAATGGTACCCCCTCACTCTCTACCCTCTTTTCCTGCTTTAATTTTGACAGCATTTATTACCCGCCACCTGTTTACTTAAATGTCTCTACTTAACTGTTTCTGGTCGTGTATTCCTCAATAGCTCCATGAGAGTAGTGACTCTGTTGGCTCATTCACCCCACATTCACAGTGTCTTGCACATAAGAGATGATCAGTAAATACAGTATTTGTTCAAAGAAAGGGGGAGGAGGCAGCAATGACAAAGGGAAGTTATTCTTCCTGAAGCACTCCTATGTTTATGTGCCTGCAAAAAGGAGAGCTATGGAACTCATTGCATTTTTCCTTTTTGTTTGGAGTCATAAGAAGCAATAACTTTCTCTTCTATCTCTTTAGTTTCTGATTTTTTAATTTTTATTTTTCTTGTCAATGAATTCTAACTACTTCCCTGGTTTCTTCCTCTACCCCCTGCAATAAAAACTATGATGCTACACATACTGAAAACACTCTACAGAGGCTGGGATGTGCAATGATTCTTCATGCATCCATGACTCACCTGGGCTGTTCCCTCATATGAAATTTCCTTCCCTTCCCTCTTTGCCTGGCTAATTCCTGCTTATCTTTCAAGACAACTCATGTCAACTCTGAGAAGCAGTTCATGACCATGACTCCCTTTCTCTATTCTTATAACATTCCTAGTAATAGCTCCAATAATAAAGCACTTCTAATCAATGTTTTCTTCTGGGGTGCCTCATTAAGATCCTTCTAGGCACGAGCTGTTTGATTCTTAGCACCCAGCACACAGCATTTCTCTGATAAACAGTTATTGTCTTTTTAGGAGATAGGCAGTGAAGAAATCAATGATTAATAAAAATGACCAAGAATACTAATTAAGACTAAGTAAGACAATGTTTTCTAGCTTATCATAAAAGCTCAACTTTCATTTATGGTTGCATAATCACGCACAAGCATAAGTGCACATGTATAAAGACATTATCATGAAGACATAAAATGAAGAACATCTGATCTGAGTTAACAGACCTGGAGTGAAGGTCACACCGCTTGGACAAGTTACAATACCTTTCAATCTAAATTCCTCTACCTGAACATGGTGATAAAAACATTGGCCACACTTACTTTGAAGCTCAAATGAAAGCATGCATTGAAAAGATATTTTACAGTTATCATCCAAATGTTATGAAAAATTAAACAGAGCAAGTAAATCTACTTGGCTTGAACATGTCAAAATCTCTGGCCTAACAGTAGCAAAGAACTGGAATCTGGAATTCAGTCTTACTGAGAAGCGGAACCAAGAGTTGTGACAGAAAAACTATTCTGCAAGAGTTGCTAACTTAGAATAACCCGTAGAACTCAAAATAGGACATCACTTTCAATTCTATGGCTACTGGGAAGAGGCCTTCAAATCCAAAGAGGGAAGAGAGACAGGAATCTAAAACGTACATTAAATGATATGCTGACACATGCCAGCGTGGAAATGAGGATGCCCACTCCCCCAGGCAGCGTGGAAAGGAGGACCACCACACCCCTACCCAGTCCAGAGTCAAGGACACCCAACTCCAGCTCAGTCCACACTAGTATGGCCCTGGGGGCTCCCCCACCACCCACAGCCGCAGCAGCACCAGCAGCGGTGGTGAGACCCCAGCCTCCTCCTCTGGCCACAGGCAGATGGTAGGTAGGAGGATCTTCAGTTTTTTTCTTAAGATTCATGTCTTGGAGGCTATCTACTAACAGGCAGCATCTCAAAAGGACAAGAGTCAAGCCAATATAATTTTTTAAGATTGTGGATGGCTAGAGGCTGGACACAAACAGCTGCAGGTGAGAGCGGTGCCAGACATACACGCCGTGTGTGCAAGGTGAGAGGACTTGGTCCAGCGACCACGGAGGTGTGCACACTGCCGAGTTCTCTGCAGGGGATTTGCATCAGGAGGGTATCTGACATCTCCATGGCCTTCAGAAGTGTCTGATCCAAAATACCTCCTGAGCTGGGAGGACGGCCTGGAGTGCCCTGGTGGTCAAGAGGAGAGGCTGCCCTTGATGAGGGTCAACCCCTCAGCCCCACCTGAATGAAACTTCAGAGACTAGACTATTTTTCCTGGGGCCCTTCTCCCTCCCCTGCTCTCCTTTGCTCCCATATTTGTGGGAGTTATTAAAATACTTGGTTCTCGCAAATTTTTTAATAAACTGGAAACTCCAGAAAAAAACTAGATATGTCTTTAATACTGTAAAAATCTTGCCACCAAAGCACTCTCATTGATATATAGCAAAACGTAGTAAATCACTTAATTTACTCAAAAGAACTTAAATGTTTTAAGCAGTCTGCCATCAAAAGAGACCAAGAAGGGGACCAATGGGACTGGGATTGCAATGTGAGCCGTCTTTAAAATGCAATTGTTCTAATCATTTTCTACAGATGCAGCCTCACAAGGGGCTGCTGTCACAGGGACCATTTACGACTTGTTATGGTGTCTCTATTGTTTACCAGCGACATTCGCTGAAAAAGGCGACAGCTGGGACAGAAAGCTGCTACTCAACGAACAATATAATCCCGTGAAAGTAATCAACAAATTTAAGGGTGTTAATTAACTTTACACTTTATCATGTTCAATTAGTTGTCCTTTCTAGAAAAGATTGCCGTGCACAATCAGTTTAGAGCGTGCCATGTTTGATTTGTAAGTGATCACTGTTTCTGTTTCAGAGTCCATGTCAGATGTTCTCCTGGGTTTTGGTGACACAGATGAATGGCTCTGCACATGTTAGGGGGTGATCTGGTTTAACATAAGCCAACATAACATAACCCCTTGTTAACACTATCTCTGTATTATCCAAGCTGGAAACGGAAGAGCAAAAACTCAGTACTATTCTGGAGTCAGATAAACAAAGTTTAGTTTGTTTTCCTGAAATAAACAAAGACACAAATACATGGAGAATTAAACAATTTTTCATCATTATTTTTCAAAATAGGACTTGTCTTTCAGGGGCATGTTTGGGATCATTTCCTCCCAGCAAGATCTCAAAGCTCTGCTACATTATGCAGAGAGCACCACCGTATCCTCAGACTTTGCATAATGCACAGCTTTCTCCATGGCAGGTGAACAAATGCTAGGGATGTGCTGTTAAGTACTGGCTGGTGTTAAATTCTAGAATGTGACTTTTAAATCCAGAATCTGTATTGTATAAGAGTGGAAAACCTGCAGGGAAGTATATTAATCTATGAATGCAATGCGCCTTTTCGTTTACCTTTAGTGCACCTGTTCCTACTTGCTAATAAGACAAGGAAAAGCTCATGATGGAGTGACACTATATTCAGTATTGCATTTTAATGAAAGTCACTACAGTTCCTCTGAACTGATAGAGCTTTGCATCAAAATATTTCCTAAGTCATTGATGAGGTAAACAAAACCCAAAACTAAGGTTTGGCAGGAGATGTCTATCTTTAAGCAAACAAAAGCAAGGGACATGCATCTATCTCTTAAAACACACCTAAATACATACAATTTTGAAACATCTTCACAAAGCTAAATCTTGCTCTTCTACACTAGCTGTGTCCTTCACAATACAAATTACACACATATAAATAAGCTACAGCTGGTTAGCTAGTGATGGCAGACACAAGGACAAGCTGAACTACTTCAAAATAGAAAAGTTGTTAATGCTGAAAGCTAATAATGTCCTAAGTTAAATATTAAAGAAGGAAATTATAGGCTATATCTGAAACAGCTGAAACCACAATACAGCATAGCAGAAAACATCCGTTTTCTGCAGAAGATCTGCAGGGAGAAGGGAAGCGGTCGATAGATCCTTAAATTGGAAGCAATAGCCGTTCTTCTACCCCAAGTTGGCAGCTGCTCCATTTGCAGACCTGGTTCATTATTTACCCATAATGACCATCAAGCTGCAGTCAAAGTCAGATCACAACAACTGTCAGCAGCTCTTTTAATTAGCCTTGTTTGAATTCAGATAAATATCACAATAGACCTGCTTATGCTGAAAGAGCAACAGAATGTTCCGCCTGGCGCTGGGCTGGCTTGAGCAGGAAGGACCAGCGCAGTACGGAGGCCGTCAGACAGAAACGCAGAGTGGGGTTTTGCAAGGGTGGGTGGGGTAAATCAGAGAATGAATTGGTTTGCTTTTCACTTATTTTGAAAATCAGTTGAAAATGAATTCTCTGACATTCACCCCAATTCTAGATGGTGGATAACACTGGATTGCAATGAAGCACGAGGCTCCTGAAAGCTAAGTATCTGCAGTCCAAGGGAAAAGTTAACTTAATGCCTGTGGAGAATGTGATTTTCAAAACTCCCATCTTGTAGATAATGTATCTTCCAGCTTTAAAAATCATTCTTAATAGCCAAATAAGAAATCTTGCATTCAATAGCTTACAACTTAAATGTCCTTCTATTTTACTTTTTTTAGAAGTTGCATTATTTTCTACCTTTTTCTGTGACAGGAATCAGATATGTACCTATACATTTTCTATACACTCCTTGCCTTCAGAATTAACAATCACAAGGTAAAACAAGGCTAGTAACTCAATTCTGAGCAATCCAATTACTGCCATATTTCACCCCACTCTGGGAGTTTTCCCCCCGCTCCAGTTTGCCTGAAAGAAAAACAAGTGTTATTCAAATCTATCTTATTATTTTGTTGTTTGAGCACTGATGGCTGAAGAGAGGTATACTGAAGTATCCTACTATGATGGTGGAACTTTTATCAAGTTTTCCTGTGGTTCCACACTTGTTTGCTTTTTTCTTTTTGGTAATTTTTTAAAATATAGTTTTATTGATTTCAGAGAGAAAGGGAGAGGGAGATAGAAACATCAATGATGAGAGAGAATCACTGATTGGCTGCCTCCTGCACACCCCCCACTGGGAATTCAGCCTGCAACCTGGGCATGTGCCCTGACCAGGAATCGAACCGTGACCTCCTGGTTCATAGGTCGACGCTCAACCACTGAGCCACGCGGGACAGGCTTTTTTGGGGGTAATTTTATTAGGTACAGTACATGATGTTTTTAGAGCATGTCTGCTGAAGTTTTCCTTTAGATGATAATGTCTCTATTTCACTTCCACTCATGAAAGATACTTGCCATATATAGAATTCTGGTTTCAGCACTCTGGATATGTTGTTCCACTGCCTTCTGGGCACTTCCTGGCTTCTCTAGAATCTTTCAAAACACTGTTCCCCTGTACTGTATCATTTTTCTCTGGCTGCTTTCAAGATTTCTTTCTTTTTCTCTGGTTTTCAGTAGTGTGATCATGATGGATCTGGGCATGGATTTCTTTGAGTTTCTCTTGCTTCTGGCTGAGCTTGTTGTATTTGTAAGTTTGTCCTTTGTCAAAATAGGGTAGCTTTCACAGTCATGTTTTCTTCAAGTATTTTTTTTCTGCACCTCACTCTCTCAGCTCCTTATAAGCTCTAGATGCTGGACCTTCACACCTTTTCATATTATCTCACAGGATCCTGGGGCTTTGTGCACCCCCCCCCACCCCAAGTCTTTGTTCTCTCTTTTGTTCAGAATAGATATGCCACTTCTATCTTCATAATTGATTTCAGAAAGGAAGGGAATGGGATAGATAGAGACATCAATGAGAAATCACTAGTCGGCTGCCTCCTGCACACCCCCCACTGGGGATCAAACCTGAAACCCTGACCAGGAATCAAACCATGACTTCCTGGTTCATAGGTTGGTGCTCAACCACTGAGCCACACAGGTTGAGCACCACTTCTATCTTCTTTTTCACGTACTCTATCCTTTGTAAGATCCATTCTGCTTTTGAACAAATTCAATAATTTTTTTTTTAATTTCTGGGTACTGTATTTTTTAGTTATAAAATTTCAATTTGGTTCGTTTTTATAGCTCTATTCTGTTACTTCTTGGAACATGGTTGTAATAGCTGTTTTTAAAGTCACTGCCTGATATGAAACATGTGTAATCTCAGGGTTGGCATCTTGACTGTCATTTCACTTGAGAATTTATCAGACTTTCCTGGATCTTTCTATGTCAAGTAATTTTTCATCATACTGTAGACATCTGGAATATTGCATGTTATGAGACTCTGGGTCTTATTCAAATTCTATGAAGAATTTTATGTTTTGCTTTTTGTCCATTTGTTTGTTTTACCAGGCAATCAACCTGGTTATGGTCAAGCTACAAATCGCAACCTGCCTTCTGGGTGCTATGGGTCCAAAGTCAGTTCAGTTACGAAGTATTTGAATCTGTCCTACATGTGCATCAGCCAGGGGCCAGTCTGACACGTGGGAGGCTGTCTACCCCATAGTTAAGTTCTTAAGTCTTTTGGGGGATGCTGTATGGCTCTGGGGTGGTCCCCAAAGTACATGTAACATTATGGGACCCCTTTCGTGAGTTCTCGGTGAACCCCAACACTCCAGTACCCCCACACTTCCAATCTTCTCCTCCTGATCCTCTAGCTATAAAGTCCTGCAATTTCTGTAGTAGGTTAGTCTCTGGGGCCAAGGAGCAGAAGAATAAAGATAATAAAAGCATCAGAGATTCCTCCACACTTGGACCATATTCCTCTGGTCAGAGAGAAGGATTCTCTTCCCTCAAAATTTTAAGTGTATGCACAGCCACCACTGCCACCACAGGAGTAAGGCTTGTCTTGTGGCAGAGCTGGGAGGAAAAAAGAGTATTTATCCCCCACTCTTTCTGTCTCATAGGCCCCTCCTTTCTGCCCCTTGGCCTAGAAAGCTCCCCTCTTAAAACTCCCCCCTCTCCCACTCATGCACAGTTCCAGAATTCATGTTGCCTTTGAAGCCAAGCTGGGAGATACAAAGAGGGGAAGAGGGCTTCAGGAAATCGCTGGCAGAGCTTTTACACCTCAGCTTCTGTTTTCCTTTTCCAATCTATTATCATTTACTTTTCAGAGTCCTCAAATAGCTGTTCTGTCCAAGGTTTTTGTTACATTCATTAGGAGAAAAGGGCAAAGTGTTCTCACTCCATCTTAACCAGAACAGGAACCTACCCATCATTCTTGAAGAAAAGTTTTGCTGAATGAAAATTCTAAGTTGACAAGTTATCTGTCAGTACTTTGTCCATATTATTCCACTGTCTTCTGGCTTCCATTGTTGCTCTTAAGAAGTCTGAAATTTACACAAAAGACTACATATTGTATGAATCCTACATACATATTTACTTTTATTGTTACGTGAGAGTCTAGATTAGACAAAACAATAATAATAGAAAGTAAATCAGTTATTACCTTGAGCTGGGGGAAGGGAGTGACTACAAAGGGGCATGAGGGAACTTTCTTGGGTGATGAAAATATTCTATATTTAATTATGATGTTTATGATACAATTGTCCAAACTCATTTCTAAACTTAAAATGAGTGAACTGAACACAAATTATACCGCAATAATTCTGAAGGGCAGGAGGAAGACTGGTATCTGTCTGTTGTTCTTTTGTAGGTAATCTGTCTTTTCTTTCTAGTTGTTTTAAATATTTCTCTCCTTATTGGGATTTTCCAATTTTACCACAAGTACATAGTAAGATTTCTTTTTCTTTAACTACTATTTGGTGTACCTTGTACTTCCTGTTTCTGTGGATTTATGTCTATCCTAGAAAATTCTCAGACATTATCATACTGACCATTTCCCACAATTTCACTTGGAACTCCAATCAGATGCATGTTTGACTTTTTTCTTTCTAGCCATGTACACATGTCTCTCAACCTTTCTTTCATATTGTCCATCTCCAAGTCTTTCTGTACTACATTGGATTATTTCTCTAGATCTCTCTTCCTATTTACTAATTCTCTCTTCAGTGCCCAAAGACCATTTAACTCATCTATTGATTTTTAAATTTCAATGATTTTCTACCTAATTTGATAGTCCCTTGTTCCTTGTTCATTTATATTCAATTCTATCTTTTATTTCTTTAAATGTTTTATATATAGTCAGTTTACATTCTGTTTTGGAAATTTTAGTATCTGTAGTTCTTAGGAATTAAATTTGTTCCTATTGACTCTTGGTCTAATGACTTGTTTTATGTGTCTGAATTTTTTTTTGGAGCTCATATTTACTGTGCTTAATATTTGTGAATTTTGCCAGTTCTGGGTTGAGGATTTTCTCCAGAGATAATTTTTATTCATTCTGTGGGTGACAGGCCTTTCCAACTCAGAAGACCTTAATTTTATTAGTTGGATATTTTTCCAATTGGGTGAGCTAAATTTGAACTCTATACCCGTGGGATCACACCTACTGTTTCAAAGATTCAGGGGAAACTATTTTATTTCCCAACCTATAACCAGCACAGTCAGATTTCCTAATTAGTTTCTTTCACTAGCAGGCAGATTATCCACAGGCCACCCTTTTCCCTGGGGAAATGGCCTCTAGTTATTTTGGTTTTTGGGGGGAAGAGCAATGGGAAGCAGAGGTCAGATTTCTCACTTTGTGTGAACACAGGGCCTAGCTTTCCATTACCCCCATGATTTTTCACCTATAAATATTAATCCCCTAAGCCCCTGGTTCCTGAAATTAACATGTGCCCTCCAGGATAGCCAAAGCTTCTAAAGCAGCGGTTCTCAACCTGTGGGTCGAGACCCCTTTGGGGGTCGAACAACCCTTTCACAGGGGTCGCCTAAGACCATCAGAAAACACATACATAATTACATATTGTTTTTGTGATTAATCACTATGCTTTAATTATGTTCAATTTGTAACTATGAAAATACATCCTGCATATCAGATATTTACATTACAATTCATAACAGTAGCAAAATTACAGTTATAAAGTAATTTTATGATTGGGGGTCACCACAACATGAGGAACTGTATTAAAGGGTCGCGGCATTAGGAAGGTTGAGAACCACTGTTCTAAAGGGTTTAGCACTCTAATTTCAGGTTACTAGTCAACTATTTGGTCACTGAGAATTTCCCTTATTTTTTTAGGAATTTGATATGCATTAAAAATATGGGTTGTTGTTGTTTTGTTAATTTATTCAACACCTGGGTGTTGTATGATAGCATAGTATTTTAATCCACCATACTGCCAGAAGCAGTAGATATCTATGTAAAGAAACAAAATGGGTCCTTAAATGTCAAAGGAAAGGTAGATTTTCATCTTATTTTTATACCAGGATATCCTTAACTCTTTTCTGATTATAAAACAGGTTTCACCTTTACCATTAGTACCTGTATTACACTAAAAATTTACAACAGAATATTGCTTTTATGGCATCTAATTTCACAAGTGAAATTAAGAAATTTCATCCAACTAGTGAATCAAGTTTATGAATATTTTCCATGAAAGTAATCTAAAATGAAACATTAGGTGCTTGAATCTCTAGATCACTTTAGTTTTGTGCTTTTCTATTTGTTTTATACATCTCATTCAAAATACTCTACATAAACTAAATATTTACTGAATATTTTCTATATACAAGGAATCTACTCTTGTCTCTTCAGGGTATACAAAAATAATTAAGACCAAATTCTTGCTCAAATTAAGTTTTGTGATCTTGACAAGAGTTACTGTATTATAACATTAACTTTAATACAAAGAAAATCAATTGCCGTTAAAATACTCAAAATTCAAAAGAGGGAAACATCACATTCCTTTGTGATGGAAAAGTAGGAGAGCCTTCACTAAAAAGATCACATCAATATGGGCCAGGAAAGATTATTAAGATTATGACATGCTGGCAGGAAATTATTTGGAGCAGAGAGAGAAATTCCGGTGAAGTGAATTGCAAAAGCAAGTATGTAAAGGTATATAAGTATGGGGTCTGTTCAGAAAATAGTAAGCACCTGAATTTGGAATCATTAAAACTTCATATATACTAACTCTCACTTAATCTTCCTCAAATACTCCTTTTGGTGCACCGGACAACACTCCAACCGAGGCACCTCACCAGGGAAAGCAAAAGGTTATTTTTAACTAAATTCTCAGTTTCTTCGAAATAGAGCTAGGCAAATACAAGGGACATCATTTCAAAGTATAAAATACATTTTCCTATCACTTAGGAGATTTAAAAAAAGAACTATCTGTATTCCCAGTGATATTGCAGACAGTCAAGAAAGGCAAGTTGACTGTTATTCCTTGTGTTCAGACAGAACTCATTTTACTAGACAAAGGCCTATGTTTTACCAAAAAATTTTCAGCAAAGTATATACCACCACCTTCCCTAATAGCAAGATCCTTAGCATTTAAAATTATTTTAATTTTAAAGGAATAAGATTATAAAGCTAGATACCGTGCCACATAGGGTTTTTTGGTTGGAAATTTTAGAGCCAACCAACTGGACTCAACAGAAATGCAATGTAGGTGAGGAGAGAACACAGGTGCACAAGGCACTACAATGCGAGGTGGCGTGGTAAGTGCCCTACGTGTAATGGTGGCTTATAGGAAGGGTCACCTGTACCTAAGGAGGATGCTACAGGAGGTTGGACTTAGAGTTTGACAGATAAAAAATGAGGAAGAGGTTAAAAACCCAGTAAAAAAAAATAGGCATAAACAAGAACCAGAGACGTAAGTAGAGGAGGTACATGATTAAGGCATGTGGACATAAATACTAAGAAACGAGTAGAAAAGCAAGTTGGATCCAGCCTGTGGAGGGCCCCGCATGGCAGGCTGAGAGGACTGGGCGGCTTGGGTGAACAATGTATCCGCTGTGTGCCTTGTGCAGCAGGAAGCAAACCTCAGCCCAGTGAGCACAGAAGCACAGCAGTGCCCAGCAGCCGGGGTGGGAAAGGCAACGAGAAGCAGAGGAAGTCTGAGCTGCCATGTGCTGTTATACCTGCTTTCTGAGCAGAATGCACAGGACTGTTTTCAAGAAGAGAGACATGTGCACTTGTTCAGTTTTAAACTATGATTTGGAGGCCTCCCTTGAGCAACCAGCAGAGCCTTTAATGAAGGAAACAAATGTTTATCACTTAAGTAGGGAAATCTGCCTTTTCCTGAATGGATTTGGGGCTAGACAGGCTAAGGCAGTGATGGCGAACCTTTTGAGCTCGACATGTCAGCATTTTGAAAAACCCTAACTTAACTCTGGTGCCGTGTCACATATAGAAATTTTTTGATATTTGCAACCATAGTCAAACAAAGACTTATATTTTTATATTTATTTTATATATTTTAATGCTATTTAACAAAGAAAAATCAACCAAAAAAATGAGTTCACGTGTCACCTCTGACACGCGTGTCATAGGTTCGCCATCACTGGTAAGGAGAGTCATCTCTCGCAGCAGAGGTGGCAGCAGCCGGAGCACACTTGCATGCATGCGTACAAGCTGCCCTTCACTGCTTGGCTCAGCCAGGGTTCCTTTCAGACATGCGTAAGAGTCACATTCTGCTACTCACTAATCAAGGCTGGGAAGCTTGAGAAAAAATATTCAGTCACTGAGGAAATAAAGCAGCTGATTCATATTAAAGTGGAAAGGAACCCAAAGAAGGGAGGTAAAAAACCAGGTGAAAAGAGCAGAGAGCAGGGATGGGGACAAAAGAAACCAAAAATGAAGCAAAAAGACTTTAGACAAGGGGAGGAATGGATCAGAAAGAACCATTACCTCTGTGATCACATAAATGTAACTTCCATTGACAGTGAATCTTTATTTTCAAAAGAACTTTTGGTCCATGAAAGGAGTGGAGGTGGTAACAAAGTTAATTACATCTCATAATTGGTAATTAAGATTAGATAACAATGCCTTTGGCAATGTACTACTCTAATGATGGAGGACCAGCATCTGAGAAATATAATAGTATATTAGCATAACCACATATGCAAAGTACATAGAACCACTGCCACAGTTAACGTGTCATTGAATGATTAAATATGAATTCATAATTAGAAAAATCCACACTGTAATTTATTGGCTTTTCTGACTGTTCTGGTTCATTAAAAGTTGATTACTAAACACTGACCTCTAGTGGCCCATAATTTTCTAATGCTACATTGTTTCTCTTAAAGAGTCAGCTTAGATTCCAAAAACCTATTTACCCTAAATAAGGCTCTTACTTTGAAGATGCTAATATCCCTTTTCTCTATAAAGGGAAATACTTCTTTTACCTACTCTTCCCTCCTTAAAATACATTCTGTTGGACAAATACAAAGTGCTAAAAAGCTCCCAAGTGTCATACATTCATTAACAAATCGTGACTGAGCACCTATCCTACATGCTTGGGTGTTTTATTAATACTTGGAAACTGACTCCATTCATTCTGTACCATCCAACCATAAAGTAAATCAACAGTAATACAAAAGTCATGCTACTATCTGTTCACTGCCTATACACATAGGACATACTGAAAACATTTTAACTTAAAATTCAAAGATGCTAGTAAGTTCAGGTTCATTGCATACCCAACTTCTGAGGTTTATCTTAAAAGGAAATTGCTTAGCAACTATAAAAAAGAAAAAACCTCACCACAATCTAGCTCATTTCTTAAATTTTTCTTAAAGAAGAGATTTATATAAAGACTTTTCAAAAAAATCTACTTCTATAGCACATAAATGAACTTTCCAATCATCATCTCTCCCTTAAAATACATATTTTTTAAAGTATCCATATGCCCATAGTGGTAATTTAAGTTAAAATTAAACCCAACTTACAAATCTGTAAACATATTTGCTTTTATTACCCAGGTGTACTCATTATTAACACAAGGTTCCAGAAAAGCTCATGATATGAAGAGACTTGGGTATGTTGGTAAAAGAATTATACATCCCTTCATGCCCTGAAATCAGTCAAAGTATTGATCCTGGTTCTCTAAAGCAGTGGCAACGCTGCAGCATCCTTACACAAAGTGACTAAGCCTCCAATAAATTTAAGATGTAAACAAAGGAAACTACATACCTCCTCATCTGCTATTTCTACAGAACACATGGGTATGGGTGCCGGTTGTTTTCTGTGATGATTTAATATAGTAGCTGGATAACGAGTTATACCTCTCCAAGAACCGAATCACCATTTAATTCTATTATCAACAGTTCATGACCCACCAGCACGAAATGTCAACCTGATTAATGTAAACACTGCTGACCTCAAAAACAAAAAACAACCCCTTACTCCTATTACTAGCATCTACTGTTCTTTAGTATTAAATTATAAAAACCAAATCTTTAAATAAAAACAATATTTTTAGAGAATTTGGTATGCAAATGTTGCTGAGTGGTATAGAGTTGGTAGGGTTCTGAAAAGATAGAGTTGAAAATAATACTTAAATATAAACATTTGTTACAACTGAGGGAAACATTTTTTGAAGGTACATGATTTTATAATTTCAATATGTCATTTAAAATATTTGTTTTACTTTCTTAGACAGCATACTACGGTTAGAATAAGATACCATTTTGGTTACAATGTTCACCATTAAACTCTTACTTCTTACACACGAATTTCAAAAATAACCAGAGGTAAGATCAGAAGGCTCTAAAAACACTGATTTTGGAATGACACATTTCTTTCCATGAGCAAAGGAGTAAGACTACTGGTATGAAATATTTCATTTTCTCGGTGTAGTTGTAGTATAGTCACTTGAAATTCAGCCTGTGTTTGTTTTACGCTATAGGCCATTTTTGATTGGAGATAAACCTGAAAGCCTGGCATTTCAGAAGAGAATATTTAACGCTGCCATTTAAGATTCCTGTGAGGTAACAGAAAAGTATACTTCCTCCATCAGGGTTCAGAAGGGCTCATTAGATCACAAATTGGACAACTGATTTTTACTAAAAACAGAAACAAATTTTTAAAAAAAAAATATTTATTGATTTCAGAGAGGAAGGGAGAAGGAGAGAGAGATAGAAACATCAATGATGAGAGAGAATCATTGATCGGCTGCCTCCTGCACACCCCCTACTGGGGAACGAGCCCACAACCCAGGCATGTGCCCTCGGCTGGAATCGAACCCGGGACCCTTCAGTCCGCAGGCTGACGCTCCATCCACTGAGCCAAGCTGGCCAGGGCCAGAAACAAATTTTTGTCACTACCGTGAGACAGGTTTTCGGTATATACAAAAAGAGAATTCAACCACTGCTTCTTTGTACCTGGTGTAGAGGCTGGGACTCTAAGAAAAGCATCTGAGAATAGGCAGAACAAGTCGAGATTCTCTACAAGTGAATGCAAACCTTCCTTTAAAAAAAAAATCAGGATCTGTATGGTAACCAAAAAGGTTTAACTTGAAACCAATATTAAGGAAACAATCGGACAAATTCAGAAGGAAGAAAATTCCATCAGACAAATAATACAGACTCCAAAACTGTAAGCCTCATGAAAGATTTTTTTTAAGGGAGAGTATGGGAACTGCTCTAGATGAAAGAAGGCTGAAGAAACATGACAATTGAATGTAATGCATGAACCTTTATTAGATAGTGGATCAAAGAAAAGAAAAAAGTCCAGTTATTTGGGGTATAATTGAGAAAATTTGAATATGGGCTATTTATTACATGACTCCGAATCAATGTCAAATTTCTTGTGATGGTAGTTTTGGAATGATATAGGAGAATGTCTCTGTTCTCAGGAGATTTATGCTAAAAGTCTATAGTTATGGGGTGAATGGTTTTGCCAAAAAGAAGTATTGGCAGGGGAGAGCCTATAAATTGAAATTAGGAATAGAACAAATAATTCAATAGAGTACTGATCCACATATAAATATAATCTCTTTGTACTCATTATTTAGAAATGTTTCATATGCATTCTATTTTTACCGTGTCTTTTTAAAAGGCAGGAGGGATAGTGCCCTTGGGGGTCCCCAATCTGTCTCTTGCTTCAACAGTGTTTGGAATAGACCCACAGCCCCGCCCTTCTTCCAGAGTCTTATCCAGTCACCACTCTCAGAACCACCGCCAAGACCAGCCAACACACTGGGTTTTTTCCCTACCTTAACTCCTTATTGCCGAACAACCATGAGCTCCCAAACTTGTCAGAATTGGAGGCTGCGGTCAACCACCTGGCCAACCTGCATCTGTGAGCCTCCCACATCTACCTCTCCTGGGCTTCTATTTTGACGGCAACAATGGGGCTCTAGAGGGCGTGGACCACTTCTTCCCTGAGTTGGCAGAGAAGCAGCGCAGTGGCCGCATTCTCTTCCAGGACGTGCTGAGGCCTCCCAAGATGAGGGGGCAAAACTCAGGACGCCATGGAAGCTGCCTTGGCCTTGGAGAGGAATATGCACCAGGCCCTCTTGGAGCTGCAGGCCCTGGGTTCTACCCCCCCCCCGCCCCCCCCCCCCCCACAGTCCCTCATCTCTGTGACTTCCTGGAGAGCCACTTCCTGGATGAGCAGGTGAAACTCATCAGGAAGATGGGTGACACCTGACTAACTCCTTGGGTGGCCCGCCCCAGGCAGGACTGGGCAAGTATCTCTTCGAAAGGCTCACCCTTAAGCCTGATTTTGGAGCCCAGAGGCCTTTGAGGGGCCCCTCTGCATCCCCTGGTGTCTGCCTTTTACCTGAACCTTTCCCAGAAACTACTAGCCATTTTTTTAACCACCCTGGAGCATTGGACTAAATAGAAACAATAAAGCTTTTTGTAGCAATAATAAAGGCAGGTCAGGGAGGAAAAATTCTGACCCAAAGACCAATACTCACATCTTGATTTACAAAAGATACTTTCTTGAAACATCTGAGTCAAATATCTATAAACTGAGTAATTCTTCATTAATTTACATTATTATAGGACTGAGTTACTCTGTACTCTGTCTCCATTTTTACAATCAGTACTGCATATGTATTTTCTTTCCCTAGTAGCTCTGTGTCTGTCCTGGTAATAGCTTTCCAAGTAAATGACTAACCACACTAACGGTGTTTGTTCTAGGGTACCTACCAGGGCATTACGTATAGAAATTACCTAGCTGAGTTCCATTTTAGGGTTGTTTTACAAATAAAAACTCAACCACCAAAAAAAAAAAAAAGCAGCTCGGTATTTTTATCCTCATGCTATTTGACTCAGAACAGCCCGGAGGGCTCACAGGCTATTTCTATAACACACTGCCATGCTATTGAGTTACAGCCCATGAAAATCCATAATGCTTACTTCCATACTTAAACCACACTGCAGTACATTTTCAAAATACATGGGAGTCTGTTTGAACAGCCACATTCCTATAAATTAGGATTTGGGGAAAAGAGAGAAAGAGAACCAGAGGTGTCAAGAAAATAAAACTCTTCCCCTGATTTTAATGGAAGAAATGTAAAGGTCGTAACAGATATTACTCAATATAAGAATCCCCTCCCCTGCCTTCTTAAACAGATGAGAAAAAGCGATGGTGCAGGAACTGAACTCAGGTCTTCTGAGCAGCAGTTGAATTAAAAAAAAGAGATTTGGGTTTCTACAGGTCCACTCTTTTGTGAAACTGCCAACCAATGAAATCCCTTTGAAAAGAAAAGCTTAAGCATGTAGAAATCAGAAAATTCCCATTTCTTAGTAACCAAAAATATCCAGGTAACTAGGATTATCTGCATAAAAAATTCCAGAAAAAAATTTCAGGTGCCCATATTTGTAGGAATTCAATAGAAAACTCTTTAAACCAATTGTTTAAAAATCCTCATCCCAGCACATGCTTGGAAAGAGGGAGAAAAAAGGGAGGGAGGGAGGGAAGGAGAGAGAGAGAGAGAGAGAGAGAGAGAGAGAGAGAGAGAGAGGGAGAGAAACACCCATGTGAGAGAGAAAAGTCAATCGGCTGCCTTCTGTAATCGCCCCAACCTAGGCCAGGGATGGAACCTGCAACCCAGGTAAGTCATGACTTGTATTTTCTCTGTGAAAGTAAGAAAGGTCATCATTGACTTTGGGGAAGGGCTCTAGAGGTTTGAAGAGAGAAGAGAAGGTATGAAATGACTGTTCAGGTGAGGGAAAAGGTGAATGAACGAAGGAAATGAACTGTCAAGCAGCATTAAGAGCCCACTGAGATTAGTGATCATTAATTTGAAAGTGAATCCAGGCCAAGACGGTCATCCATTTACTCCAAGGCAGGTGCAGGGGAAATGAAGAGTTGGACTTGACCATGGAATATAAACCAGGCAGGAAAGGAAGTCAGGACGTGAGCAGGACAGGGAGGAAGAGGCTGTCTATTATTCTGCTTCAGTTATAGCTCTGCCATGCACTGCCGTCAACTATATTATCTTCCTAATACAGTGGGGCCTTGATTTACGAGTGTCCCGACTAACGAGCTTTTTGAGATAACCAGCTGTCTCTTGGCGGATTTTTTGCATTGAGTTGATAGAGTAATTTGAGTTAATGAGCTCCTTAACGAGCTCCTTACCGAGCTCGGTCTCAGAACGAATTAAACTCGTAAGTCAAGGCCCCACTGTATTTGAAATGCTCTTCTTTTAAATTTACTCAATGCTTTTTCTTGTACAAAAGGTAGATTTCTTTTTTTTAAATATATTTTATTGATTTTTTACAGAGAGGAAGGGAGAGAGACAGAGAGTTAGAAACATCGATGAGAGAGAAACATCGATCAGCCGCCTCCTGCACATCTCCTACTGGGGATATGCCCGCAACCCAGGCACATGCCCCCGACCAGAATCGAACCCGGGACCCTTCAGTCCACAGGCCGACGCTCTATGCACTGAGCCAAACCGGTTTCGGCAAAAAGGTAGATTTCTTGATTAATTTGGTTCAGAAATGACCAAACGTAGCCTATAAACTTAGACTCTTATAGTTCAGGAGTTACTTCAGCATTTAAAGACCAAGACAGAATATCAATTTTCATTCCTACTAAAAAGGAAGGAGACTCTATTATAAGAAGAGATCTGGAAAAAGAGACCAATTAAAACAGATTTGGCTTCTTGTGTTCTCTGATAAAGGCAGATCCTCTAGAACAGCGGTTCTCAACCTGTGGGTCGCGACCCCTTTGGGGGTCGAACGACCCTTTCACAGGGATCTCCTAAATACATCCTGCATATCAGATATTTACATTACGATTCATAACAGTAGCAAAATTACAGTTATGAAGTAGCAACGAAAATAATTTTATGGTTGGGGGTCACCATAACATGAGGAACTGTATTAAAGGGTCGTGGCATTAGGAAGGTTGAGAACCACTGCTCTAGAAGGATTATGGTGCTAGATTTTGCCCCCAACTTTATTTAGAGTGAAGCATATTTATTTGAGAGAAGATAGACAAGGTGCTTCTTTTCTCTCTTTGGATATAATTAGTATTTGAGATTAGGAGCCAAAAGACTTACTGCTTTGATTTAGGATTTAGATTTATCTCTCTTTTAAAAAAATAAAATATATACATACACACACACACACACACACACACACTGGAGGCCCGGTGCACAAAATTCGTGCGGGGGGGGGGGGGGGCGTCCCTCAGCCTGGCCTGCACCCTCTCCAATCCAGGACTCCTTGGGGGATGTCTGACTGCCGGTTTAGGCCCAATCCCAACCAGCAGTCGAACATCCCTCTCGCAATCCAGACTGCTGGCTCCTAACTGCTTGCCTGCCTGATCGCCCCTAACCACCTCTGCCTGCTGGCCTGATGCCCCTAAATGGTCCCCTGCCAGCCTGATCGCTCCTAACCACCTCTGCCTGCCAGCCTGATCGCCCCCTAACTGCCCTCCCCTGCCGGCCTGATCACCCTTAACTGCCCTCCCCTGCTGGCCTGATCGCCCATAACTGCCCTCCCCTGCCAGCCTGATTGCCCCTAATCACCTCTGCCTCAGCCCCCGCCACCGTGGCTTTGTCCAGAAGATGTCCGGTCTAATTAGCATATTACCCTTTTATTAGTATAGATATTTTTATTGATTTCAGAGAGGAAGGGAGAGGCAGAGAGAGATAGAAACATCAATGATGAGAGAGAATCACTGACTGGCTGCCTCCCGCATGCTCCCTGCTGGGGGGTGAGCCTGAAATCCAGGCATGTGCCCTTGACCAGAATCCAACTCAGGACCCTTCAGTCCACAGGCCAACGCTCTATCCACTGAGCCAAACCAGCTAGGGCAGATTTAGTCTCTTTTGAACAGAACTATCACCTGACTATCTATTCCTCAGTTGGTAAGGTAACCCATTCTTCATTCTCCTTGAAATATTACTGTATGCTTTATGAATCCACAATCCCTTTCCTACAACTCTGTCATACAAAAGTCTCTATAAGCAAAAGACATTTGACAATAAAACCTTTACGTGAACTGATGTGTGGTTACAGTCTTCATTTATTCTGCTTAATGTAAACACATATGCATTTCCCTACAGAAATAATATGTTTGACTACAGAGGGCCCTGCTGTGGATGTTACGTAACATATGGCAAGTATACAGTACTATCTTTCTAAAATTTGAACACAAAACTCACATGGCTCCAAGAGTTTTAAGTAAGACATTGTAGTCCTGTTTTGTGTTTTGTTTTGTTTTGTTGTTCTGTGTGTGTGTGTGTGTGTGTGTGTTTCCTTTTTTATGAACAGGAACTCAAACTTCTGGCTTGGTCACAGAGTTATAATAATTCACTTCCATTTACTGAAAGATTATGATACACCAGACACTGTTTTCTTTTTTATTTAATTGAACACTGGGGAATGACTCTTTAAGTCCCAGAGATCTTGAAATTTATGAACCTTAATCCAGGCTTTCCCCACCTCAGAATCCATTCATCTGGTCTCCCAGAGTGAGGAGCTGAGCTAGCTTTTCCTTGT
The DNA here is from genome assembly GCF_000147115.1 of Myotis lucifugus. Lineage (NCBI taxonomy): Eukaryota > Metazoa > Chordata > Mammalia > Chiroptera > Vespertilionidae > Myotis > Myotis lucifugus. The sequence continues at coordinate 3,475,469 of NW_005871100.1, read as the reverse complement.
GTTCATTGGGTGGTTTTCATTTCTCTTTAATCAGAGGTAGCATGTTATATGAGTAAACAGCATAAACCTTAGAGTCAGCCAGGCTTGGGTGTGGATTCATTCCACCTCTACCAATGACTAGGACATGTTCCTTGACCTTTTTGGTAGACCATTTCTACATCAGTAAAATGTACTTACCTCACAGGGCTGTCATGAGGATTAAATGAGAGAATATCTGTAAAGTACCCAGCTATTTTATAAAAGTACCTGGCCGAGAACTTATGTAATTGCAGATTATTAAATGTTAGTTTCCCTTACCTATCTTTACCACAAGGCATGTGCATGGTGCTATTTACTTCTTGTATTACAGCTATTAGTCTAGAAGACTTTTTTCACATAAATAAGATAGTCACATGATACAATCTTTTTCAAAGAACCCTTACTTTGACTTCAAGGGAAGCTTTACTAGTCACAGAATGTCACAGAGACACTGCTAGTATGCAGAATTTTAGAGCTGAGAGAGATGTTAAAGGGAAGTAAATACAGCTGACCCTTAATGCAGGGGTTAGGGTGCCAATTAGCACATATGTTGTATGTTATATATACTATATACCTTATTCTTACAACAAAGTAAGCTAGAGAAAAGAAACAAGAAAAATCATAAGAGAAAATACATTTACAGTACTGTACTATATTTATTGATACAGTAAGTTTACGGCATTTGTTTACAAGATAAATCATCTATCAATACCTACATCAATAGTGTCCTATATGATACAAAACACTGTAGATGTTACATATATTACTAACACTAGACATAAAAAAATGAAAGAAAATGTGATAAAGAAATATTTATTAAAATAGAGACAGACTCAGAGCAGGCAGACAACCTTGGTGGTGGGTGTTGGGAGGAGGTGAAGGGATTGAACAAAAAAGAAAAAAGAAGAGAACAGAAGAAGAAAAAAGACAGAACTCATGGACACCAACAACTGTGGTGTCAGATGAGTATTAGACTTATTGGGGGATTACTTCATAAGGTATGTCAATGTTTAATCGCTATGTTGTACACCTGAAACCAATACAATAATGTATCTCAAGTGTAACTGAAAAATAAACTTTAAAAAATACATATGCATCCTATATAATAAAATCCTAAAATGTTAAGTGTCCGACCATTTGACCGTTCGACCAGTTGCTATGACATGCACTGACCACCAGAGGGCAGGTGCTCTTACTGGTAGGTTAGCTTGCTTCTGGGGTCCAGCCAATCGGGACTGGGTGAGATAGGCTGGACATGCCCTGGATCCCTCCTGTGGCCCCTCCCCGGCGAGCCAGCCCTGATTGGTCCCGATCGGGGACTGGGCGAGATGGGCCAGACATGCCCTGGAACCCTCCTGTGGTCCCTCCCCAGCCCCGATCATGCACTGATGGGGTCCCTTGGCCTGGCCTGCGCCCTCTCACAATCTGGGACCTCTGGGGGGAATGTCGGAGAGCCGGTTTCAGCCCGATCTCCATAGGCCAGGCCAAGGGACCCCACTGGTGCACAAATCCGTGCACCAGGCCTCTAGTATATATATAATTGAGCACCCCAAAGCTTTTGCTTATGTAGATTACATCTATCAGTATTTACTATATTATAGACTAAAAAAGAAAATTTTAAAATATTTAATTCACTTAATAATAAACCCACTACATGGTAACATTTTTATGAAAAATAAAAAGGCTTTCCAAAGCAAAAAATAAATTGCTTTACAATTTTGCAAATCTCTTTAATTCTCACTTGACAGAAAACAGTTGGATTTTCTTACCAGACTGAATGCAGAAGCAGATATACATAGGTTGTTTTGGTTGAAGTATATAAAGAAAAGCTGGCCTCATACAGATACATGGTTGGAAAAAGGATAAGTATTTTAATAACCTTTTCAAATAATTGTGAATATCTTCTTTGATATTAAATCAAAACCTGACAAATGGTGATTTATTAAAGTCTAGTTGCAGTGTGGAATCTGAAATTGTTAATAAACTTTTTTTTAGTCTGTTACATTAAAAATCTGTCTATTTTGCACTTTAAATGAATCTTTTACCCAGTCATAATTCCGTAACATCATACAGAGATCTTCCAAATTCCCAATATACAGTATTAGAAATTCACATTCTTTAATAGAACCACAAATCTCATCATAAAAGTCTTTAGTTTTAGGAAGCTATCAGGTTCATAGAATCAGGTACAAGTTTCCAAAAATTTTGATTTTTGCTCGAAATATCCAATTCTATCATTGGCAACAAATATTGCCAGATGCTTTCCTAGAAGTAGCAGGTTCACTTTGTTCTTTTTCTATAAAATGCCATGTCAGTCATTCTTTTAAATAAAAATGGTGTTCTATGAAAAAGCAGATAGGTCAGCTGGCAACTCAATCACAAAAGTACTTTTCCTCAAGACAAGCACAGTACCACTGCAGCAGGAGTGTCTTGTGCTACACAGACTGTTAAAAAAACACATGTATGCAAAGGTCGAGATTTAATAAAATTAACAATTTTTACTGCTTCATCAAGGACAATCTTAAGTGAAACCACATGCTATGGCAGTGAAGGACACAGCACCACAGTCTTGAGTCATGCTACGAGCTAAAAGTTTTACCTGCCAATCCTTTTGTACTGTGAGTGATATTAGTATTATTATAAAACTAATTTTTACCTCATGGTCCCCCTGGAGGTCCATGAATGGTGCACTGAGAACCATTGTTCTTAATGCTAAAAGCACATTCTTACAGCTAAATCTTTACATACACTCTTAATTTGGGGGAATAAGCTCTTAGAAGGAGAATTACTAAATTACTTACATATTTTTTTAAGCTTTGGATGCATACATTCAAACTGTTCTCTGAGTTGGTTGAAGTAATTTACATACCCAACAGCAGACTATGAAGCTATACATTTCCCCTCCCTTTGTTCAGAACAGACTCTGAATCTTTGCCAATTTGAAGTTTGAAAATCTAACTCTCTGACGGGTCTTCTAGGCCAGGGGTGGGCAAACTTTTTGACTCGAGGGCCACAATGGGTTCTTAAACTGGACCGGAGGGCCGGAACAAAAGCATGGATGGAGTGTTTGTGTGAACTAATATAAATTCAAAGTAAACATCATTACATAAAAGGGTACGGTCTTTTTTTTTTTTTAGTTTTATTCATTTTAAACGGGCCGGATCCGGCCCGCAGTTTGCCCACGGCTGTTCTAGGCACAAAGTCCAAGTTGCTTCAGTATGAACTGCTCTGTTCCATTAGAATTTGGTTGTACTACAAGTAAGTGAGCTTGGGGCTTCTGACAGCAAGTTTCTCATTTTACTAGAAAATGCTTCCGAAGTAAGTGGAGTTTTCCTGTCCTTAAAAAAGTTGTATTGTCTAGTTGCATAATTTTTTTAGAGTGGAAATGTTGTAAGATGGCAAAATTCTCAATTTAAGAACACAGATGTAAACTTTATGAACAGCAAGCACAAAGCTGGCCTTCTTCCACGTTTATTCTAATCTGAGAAGACGGATGGTTGTATATAATTCCTCCACACAAATGCAGTCCACCTGGAGGTGGGGGTGGGGTGGGGAAACCTGAGCAAACTGACTTCATACCAGTTCATTCTCACCCATTTTCTCTGCAGTTTATTCTTTAAACATGTTGCTTTTTAATTATGAGCAATAAATCAAAGACAAATTGTTAAATTATCACCGATTTTCCAAAAACCAAATATGCCCTTGTTGCAAATATGCAGACAGAGGGAAAACATGAAAAGCAATATTCTTTTCCATTTCAAGTGACAGTCAACATTGGCTCTCAGGAAGGTGGACAACGTGGTTTCAAGGTTTTAAGAATACAACCTAATCCATAATGACTGTCGTCTAGAGCAAATGTGTTAAGGGGGGTGGGGGGACATCCTCATGTGAAGGAGGGAAACCACTCTGGAAGGTGTTTTAGCTTTGTGGCTGCAACGGTGACCACCTCTACTTTCCTGGGACAGACTTCTTCAGCTTAACAACCCTCGATGGTGACTTGTGACATTTTCCTGCTGGTCCCTGCAGGTCCAATACCCTGACAAGCCATTATGAAAAGACTCTCTTTCAGGGCCACTGGCTGTCAGAAGCCACCAGCTGGCCTGCCACAGCCCTCCAGTCGCCAGGGTCCAGCTGCCAGTCTGGGCGGTGCTGTCCATGCTGAGCAACGTGCCACCCAGCTGCTGCATGGTCACGTCCATCTGGAGCTCTCTAGCTAGACAAATCTCTATGCCTGTCAGATCTCTTCAGCAAGCCTTGTTATGCAAATTCAATTACTCAAGTGTGCCCTATTACTGCTGGCTAACTGCTCCTACAACCAGTCTCACACTGACAGTCAGTTCACATTTTTTGCTCACCAAAAAGTACCTCATTTATTCTTGCTTTGCTATTCCCTTGTATCATTAAAGCTGAACAGCCAAAGTCCATGGTATTCTAACCTCTCTGCAGTGGGCTACTGTTCTCCACAAAGAGCTCAAAGGAAAATTAATTACAAAAGAAAACCTTCCCAGCAGACATGAAGTAGTGTTAAAGCGGCAGCCTCCTTACACTTGACAGGGATGGTTTTACTACCAGAAATACAAAATTTAAATCTTAATGACCGAAAGAAAAATCTGGTATAACAAGTTATACTGGACCCAAAAAATGAATTATAACAGAAAATGTCAAAGTAGTACTTTTACTAATATCCATTTTTAAATTAAAAGGAAAGAAGTGACAAGAAATGTTATCAGTAAACTCCATGATGATGGCACTGCCTTGTCTCCGTCCCCCACTGCCCTCCCCAGCCAGCACCCTCCCTCCCCACATTTTTCTCCCTCCTCTGCACATACCCTCTTCACCACCACTCCCATTAGGTTCCTTTCTCTTTTAATCACTCATTTTAACCAGCCAATAATTTGAAGATGATTTGGGATATGAGTATTCAAAAGTATTTAACTATCTCTAAACCTTTCAAAAGACAACTTAGAAAAAAGATTCCACCGGGATAGAGCTGTCACTCAAAGATTCTCACCCAAGTAATGTCATCATAAAATTAGACATTTTAAACAACTGAGAAGTTAAGAAAAAAAGATGAGTGTGTCACCAGTTGCACTTGCACACTAGCAGTTTCTATGACCTGAGCATAGTAGTTTAGAAGGGGAAGAGTCTAAGTAAATGTGTGTTTGAGTCATACAAATGCCAACGCAAATTCAGCTGAAACAGGTACTACGGAATGCAGAATGACACTGGCACGCCAGCCCCCAAGAATGCTTCCAGCAGGGAATGTTTAGGATCTTTACTCTGCAAAGAACCAGTCACTGTTGACTGTAAAACTGAAAAGAATGAAAAGACAGCTGGCCAGGCACAAGCCAAATTTAAAACATATTTCAGGTTTTAAAGCCTGTAAGACAAGAGGGGGTAGGGGACTTACTGATTTTAAATATATGTAATAAAATATATAGTATTTTTAAATATACCACAAAACCATCTTGTTACCTGAGAAGATGATTTACTCAGTCTTAAATCTATAATTTTGCTTCTAGAAATTATTAACATTTCCTCAATTATTTCTGAGAAATCAACATTCTGAAAGCATAAGATGTTTTATTCTCTCATTATTTTACTGTTTCACCCTATTCTTGAGGAAATGGGAAAAGGCATAGTGCCTATATGCTGCTAGACTTTGATATGCTTCTTAAAGCCCTAAAATCAAACTGTTTAGGAAATACTTCTCAAATGCTTCATTTTAAATGATTTTTAAAACCAAATACCTTTTAACTTTGAGGGACCAGATTTTAAAAAGTAACACAAGTTAAAATTAAAACAGTATGCAAACTATTTCATTCAGATAGCTATCCCACAGTAATGGCATTTTTTAAAGTGAAGGAATGGCCATATTAGGCAATGAGGTAATACCGAAAATGTTTCTTCTTATCTAATAAAATATTTTATCAGCATGTTATATTTCCACTTATACGCTCAAATTAACAAAAAGGGTAAGTGAAGTATACTTCTAATACATTTAGAAATTATTAAAATGTTTATACTTAGGAGAAACCTTAGATTTATTTTAGTTGTTTTCATTTTTATGGTATAATGGGGTTCAGATCATGCTATTCCAAAAGATGGCACCTGCACATATTGAATATTTTCAGCCGAAGAAACCTAAGACACAGCCAAATCAGGAAGGACTGTCACTTCCCCTTGTCCCCTGATGTAGTTCACAAGACCGCCTGCCCCACACCCAGAGGAAAGCAGCAGCCTTATCTCCAAAGACAAGGCACTCAGAGAGGAATCCCAATGGACAGGACTTGCTAAGCTTTCCAGTTTACTACCTTTGTCCTATCACATTTTCCCACCACTTTCTACTCTTTCACACTCAGGTTTAACCGTTTCTTTGGGTTTTCATTTCTTTAGGAAGACTCCCTGTGACATAAAACAAATAGTAAATATATGTGTGTGCTTTTCCTCTTGTTAATCTGTCTTCTGACAGTCTCATTTACAGGGTCCCAGCCAGAGAACTTAGGAGGGTGGAAGGAAAAGGTGTTTTATTTCCCACCCTTACAGTGGGTAACATCTTTTCCTCCAAATCTTCACATACAAGGTGAAAATCAGTAACTAGGATTCATCCTTACACTACTCCTCTAGGTTCTCAAATTCTTATCAGCTAAATGAGAACTTCGCTTTTTTCCTTCTTAGTAATTCCAACAGTGGTCTTAATAATAGGAGTAACTAACACTACTGAGAACATACTATGGATCAATAAAGACTCTAAAGGCTATTTAGGAGGTATTACTTAGAATGTTCATTTTACTAGCGAGGAAACTGAGTCACAGAGATGTTAACCCTTTGAGTGCCAACCAATATCCTAGGAACTATGCTAAAATGGCCAAGGCATTTTTGCTGATTTTACAGCAGTTTAGGAAAAAAATTATGAAAATTAGGCAGATTGATGCCAGTGGTCAATTATAGAACTACAAACATTCGGCATCATAAGTAATCTGCACTTAGGTGCCATCTGTCAATAAAGAGTGAACTACTAGCATCTAATAGTGACACTGCAGGAGGAGCGCGATAGCGCTCCCGGCACTTTTGGGGAAAGACAGGTGGAGCGCGATTGCACTCCCCGGCACTCTAGAGGTTAAATAACTTGCTCAAGGTCAAATGGTCAGTGTGCAGCAGAGAAACCAACTCCGAACTCCAATGCCTTCAATTTATTGTAGTAACTAAGAGAAAAGTAGAAGTCACCCACTTGGTATAAAACATTCACCAGATAGTAAAGGTAGTCTGGGGAAAATACTCCTCTAAATCTGAATTAAACTGAAGACAGTTATGTTCTCTGAGAGGCTTTTCTCTAAGGCAGGGACTCTGGTTCACTCTGTAAATGGGTGAACTTGCCCGAGTCTATACAAATAGTAAGTGCTCTGATCTTGAGTCCTGGACCCAAACACCATGATCTTCCCATCCACCATGCTGCCCCTTCTCCAACCTCTAAAGTCTTGTTTTGTGAAGCACAGTGTGATTTGGGTTACAACATTCCCATGTAAAGAGTAATGTATGTCTTGTCTTTCCACTCTGATTATGTTAGATCATGCTGGTAAAGTCTATTCTGAAGTTGGGGTTTTGGTGAGAGAATAAAAAAATAAGGAAAGAGAAATTTCATTAGTTGATTTTCACAAAAACTAAAGGCCTTAAAATTGCATTACAGAAAGAAGTATGATTACTCGGGGAGATTCAATGGTTATGTTTTACAGACCAATTAAGAGTTTTCATCTTATACATTATTTCATTTAAGCCTCAAAATAATTAACATAGACTCAGTATTAATACTCTTACTACTTTTATTTACATCCAGAAAAGTAGAAGCTCAGAGAATTTAATTTACCCAAAACCACACGAGTAGTAGAAACAGTGGAACGCAAATCTGTCTTCAGATTCCTAATATAAGCACTCTTTTTAGTTTATCCAATGTACTTTCATACTGTAACTACTTTGCTGCCCCACTAGTTAATCAGAATTTACAAAGCAAAAACACTGATCCCCAATTTCTTAATCATCTGAATAGTTTCTTCTTGATCCTTTCAGAAGCATAAAGCACAAATATAAAAGTTTCTCATTGAATTCAGTCAGTCAAAAAGGAGCACTGTACTTTAACAGACCTCTGGTTCTCAGACTTTCAAAGGAACATCTGCTATTACTTAACAACACCCATCTGGTCCCTTTAGAGCAGTGGTCCCGGCCCAGAAATCAGTATTTTAAAAAGATCCCCAGGTGATTCTAATGTGCAGCCAAGGTTAGAAACCACTGCTTTAGAGCTTTACCTCTATCTACGCCTCAGCTGTTTAGCACTGGGAAGGTATCTGTTAATTCCTTCACAGTCCTAGATAAAGATCTCACTTCTGTAAACCTGAAATATCACTTTCTTCAAAGTCTGGTCATAATATTAGCACCTGGAATTAGAAAAGCACTTTCTTGAAATTTGTCTTGTTTCTTGAGATAGGACTCAAAAAACTAAGTTACCATATGGCCCACCAACCCTCTTCTGGATATCTACCTAAAAATCTGAAAACGTTTATTCACAAAGATATATGCGCCCCTATGTTCATTGCAGCATTATTCACAGTTGCCAAGACATGGCAACAACCAAGTGTCCTTCCATAGATGACTGGATAAAGAAGATGTGGTACATATACATAATGGAATGCTACTCAGCCATAAGAAATGATGAAATACTGCCATTTACAACAACATGGATGGACCTTGAGGATATTATGCTAAGCGAAATGAAGCAGTCAGAAAAGGCAAAGAGTTATATGATTTCACTCATATGTGGGATATAAAACTGAAACTTATAGACACAGACAAGGGTATGGTGGTTACCAGAGGGAAGGGGGTAAGGGATTAGTGAAGGGTAAAGGGGGCCTAATATATGATGATAGATTATTTGACTTTGAATGGTGGGCACACAATGCAATACAGAGCATGTATCATAGAAATGTACACTTGAAACCTCTATAATCTTATTAACTAATCAATATCACCCCAATAAATTTAATTTTTAAAAAATTGTAAAAAAAAAAGTAAAAGAAAAAGAATAAAGGGACTTGGATAGACTAAAAAAAAATGTACTTTCTCATCACATTTAAAAGATATTGCCATGGCCCTAGCCGGTTTGGCTCAGGGGATAGAGCGTCGGCCTGTGGACCAAAAAGTCCCAGGTTTTATTCCGGTCAAGGGCATATACCTCGGTTGCAGGTTCTGCCCTGGCCTGGGCCCTGGTCAGGGCGTGTGCAGGAGGCAATCAATTGATGTGTTTCTCTCACATCGATATATCTCTCTGTCTTTCCTCTCTCTTCCACTCTCTCTAAAAATCAATGGAAAAATATCCTCAGGTGAGGATTAACAAAAAATAAAACAAAATAAAAGATACTGCCATGAATGATTAAGTGAAATTATATTTCCAGCCCTTCAATTTCAATCCTTGACTATCTCCCTCAAGGAACAGAGAAATGGTTACGGGGGGAAGAAAACAGCTCAGGATAAATGCTAATACTGCAAAAGAACTACCTTAGTTTTTCTTTTTAAGGGACTTAAATGATAACACTATCATATTTTAGTATCAAATGGTCTCATCTAAGTCTTTAAGTTTTTAATTTTAAGCTTAGCTTTCAGTTTCTCTAAACGGAGGCACTATATAAATTCAATTAATTGAGTACAATCAAGATTACTGAAAAATTCTCCACAAATCTCATCTCTCCCTAGAAGTAAAGTATAAGCCTGGTGAGGACCTGAGCTCTCTCGGCTCACTTACATATCCCTGAGCCCACTGCAAGTTGTGACTGCCTCCGGGGGATGACATAGGCCTTTTCATTATTTAGTTTTATTATATGCATGCATTTACACATGACACAAGGCATTTACAAAAGATGGTACTTTCTTAGAAGTACAATTAAATCTACCTTCTTGAAATTTTGTCTAACAACTTACTTGTTAATCTAGGTGAAAAGACTATTTTTTTAAAAAATATATTTTATTGATTTTTTACAGAGAGGAAGGGAGAGGGATAGAGAGCTAGAAACATCGATGAGAGAGAAACATCGATTCAGCTGCCTCCTGCACACTCCCTACTGGGTATGTGCCCGCAACCAAAGTACATGCCCTTGACCAGAATCGAACCCAGGACCCTTGAGTCCGCAGGCCGACGCTCTATCCACTGAGCCAAACAGGCGAGGGCAAGACTTTATTTTTTAATGAAGTCATGGGCTTCTAAAAATGAAATATACTGCTATCTTAATTTCTCATGCTATTCTTTTTTATACCCCCACCCCATTCTGGAATAAACTTCATGGTGTCTTGCCAATCTGGCCTATCTCAATTTTTGCCACTTCCTCCTCCATTTACAACCAGAAACATCAAAATCCAGAAATATCAAACTGCCATACTTCATGTTTCTGTGTTCTTGCACATGCTATATTCCATTTGCCTGAAAACAATTCCATTTGCCTGAAAACATGCCTCCCCATCTCTCCGTAGCATGTTTCTACTTATCTTTTAAAATTTAAATTGGACCTCACCTATTCCAAAATGCCAACCATAAGATATCCCCCAATGGATCAATAACTTCACTTTGTATGTTTTGTATGTTACATTCAGCACAATGTGTTATTTTATGAATATGCATCTGCCTGACCTAATACATTATGTTGACCCTGAGGGCCCATTCATCCCTTTCGGCAGAGTACATGACACACAGGAGTTGCTCACTAAATGTTGTCTTAATGAAAGGATGTTGAAGAATAAAGAATAGATATCTGGTGAAAACAGACTGGATTTTCATTCAGGTCATGAAACAAAAAAGGAGAAGATGAGAAGAAATGGAGGACCGGATTAAAACAAACTACTGAGACCCACTTGGATATTCTTCATTTAAAAGCTGCACCTCCACCTGACTCCATCCATCCTATGAGTTGTTTTTGGTGAATTTTATAGACTGACTTCTTGTAATGCCTAAACCTTGGGTACTTTTAGGAAAACAACCAAAAACACAATCATGTTACCATTTTTCTCGAACTCCACACCACAACTCTGCCTGGCCCACTGCACTAGCCTCCCAATTAGTCTCCCAGCTTTTACCCTCACCCTGACTTTAAAATGATTTCCACGCTGCTGTAATATTTTAGAAACCCAAATCCGATCATGTTGCCCCCCTACTTAAAACTTTCTATGGCTTCCCACTATTCTCAGTATAAAGAACAAAATGAGCAGCATGACTAAAAGGGTCTTGATAGTCCTGCCTACCCTCTTTCTTCAGCCTCATCCAATACCACACTTCCCTTCAAATGTGCTGCCCTCAGCTTAGCATGTTCTTCCCCTGTGCCTACCTAGTTCATTCCCTTCCTGAAGATCACAAATCAATGGTTAGTGGTTCCAACAACACTTTCCTAACCTACAAGAAAACCTCCCTATTTATACACTCCTATAGCAAATGCATCATAGTAATAAAAATATTGTACAGCTTTTCATGATTGTAAGATTAGTATCTGTCTCCCCTCAACTAGATTATAAACTCAATTAGGACATGGCCTGTGCCTAGGCCAACTGTTCACTTTCCAGTGCCAATGCAGTGTCTGACCCATACCAGAAGCATAATAAATATTTGTTGAGGAAATGAATAATGAAAACACACATTAAAATAAGAATGGGCTACTTCCTCAACATAATTTTTTAATAATCTCCCTCAAACCCAAAGCTACCACTGTGTTTAAGATCAAGCCCATAAAAGTGTTTTCATTAAAGTCAGGAACATGACAAGGGCACCTGTTATCACTACTATTATTCAAAATTATTCTGGAAGTATTAACTGAAGTAATTAATTAAAACAGGAATAAGAGATCTAAAACTTAGAAGAGACAAAATTATCATTTTTAGAACCAGAAAACCCAGAGACCCACTGTAAAACTACTAGAAACACTTAGAGAATTCAAAAACTAAGCAGAGTTCAAATTAATATGTTGAAATCAATATTTCCCACGTTTATAAACAAAAGAGTAATCTAAATCTCTACCCTCATAGCTTCCACTATAATTCCAAAAGAATCAAAGGTTTACATTTTAAAAAATAAATTCAACTAAAAGAAAAATGTGTAATTTTTTTAAAACTTTACAATCTTGGAGAGGGTATGGCCCTTCTAAACAGGACATAAAATTCAGAAGCCATAAAAAGTAAGACTGACAAATTTAATTAACCACATAAAAATTCAAAGCTTCTGTATTTCAAAAAGTACTACATATAAACAAAATGAATAAATAAAGGACAAACTGGAAGGAAATATCTGCAATAAATATATTTACTCATACATATTCACACTCATTAAATTATAACCTCCCTAAACGCAGGAAGATATGTATGGAGTGTGTTTTCTCTTTGATGTATTCCCAGGCCTAGGCTAGTAGTTAGTATATGGTAGTCAATAAATATTTATTGAATCAATGAATGAGCATTTAATACTCAAACATATCAATTAGAAAAGATCAATGCTTAGCACAGTGCCCAGCACACTATTCAACAAGTAGCTGCTGAATGAATGAACCCAGTAAAAACATGCCCAAAGGACAGGAAGAAGCAATCACTGAAAAGAAGAAATACAAATAAATGGCCAATAAACATTCTTAAAATGCTCAAATTAATGTCATAATTTGAAGAAAAGAAAATCAAGACCACTCTAACATTTTTAAACTATCAGACTAGAAAAGAAATGTACAGATAATGTTGCCAAGAGTATGAAGAAATACTTTCTTACACTGTTGATGACAGTATAAACTTCGGTGAAAATTCTGCAACATCTACCAAAATTGAAAATACACTTTTAAAAAAAAAAAGAGAAACAAATATTTGAGTCACAATTCCATTGCTTAGAATTTCTCTTACTGATAAATGTGCATATACATGGAAAGATCTATATTCAAGAAAATATTCAGATTTGCCTCTTTGCAATAGAAATCTGTCTACATAATAGAATACAGTGGGGCCTTGACTTACGAGTGTCCCGACTAACGAGTTTTTTGAGATACCAGCTGTCTCTTGGCCGATTTTTTGCATTGAGTTGACAGAGTAATTTGAGTTAACGACCTCGACCTCGGTCTCAGAACGAATTAAACTCGTAAGTCAAGGCCCCACTGTACTCTGTAGTAATTAAAAAGTGTAAAAAAAATCTATTATACATTAAAAGACATTAAAATATATTAAATGAAAAAAATAAGTTGCAAAAAGAATCTCCCCCCTACCCACATTGTTTTTTAGAGTGGAAGGGAGGGAGGAGGAGAGAGACAGAGAGAGAAACATCTATGTGAGAGAGATACATCAATTGGTTGCCTCCTGCAGAGGCCCTGACCAGGGCTGGGGATCGAGCCTGCAACCAATGTACATGCCCCCTTCACGGGCCACATCATTGTGGGAGGTACTGCCAGAATCGCCTTAATCAAACTCTTTTGCATTCTATACATCACATGCTGTAACCACAGTCAGATCTGAGTTAACTTCAGATACCACTAAGACCACCTCTTATTCCAATGAGGGTTTCCCCAACACCAGTTTAAAAAAAAAAAAAAGACTTAAGACTATGGACACTCCTATTATTCTTCACTGTGCTGCCCCTAAATATTAAAGCTAGGAATATATAAAAGATAAAACATAGAAGATAAAGGAGCTGGAAGAGGGAGTTTTACAGGTCAGACTATAACTTTACTATCAGTTATGTCCAGCTGATCTAGAGTGGGAGTCACTCAAGAAAAATCTCTGTCTTTGAATGCCAGGTAATTTGGTAAGAACCTCCTACCTGTTTTTAATAACAAGTTTGTCAGGAGGATTCAATCAATCAAACATTTATTTCACCACAGTAGCTAAGTGGTGGCTAACATCTTCCAATTCCAGTGTAGATAAACCACAAACTGGCATAAAAGCTAGTAGAAGCACATAATTTTCTAAAATACTACTAGTCAAATTAATCAAAATTGAAGGAACAAAGATGTGGCCAAAGAGAACAATGCCTCTTAGAATGTTAGAAATATGCCCAAAGAAGTCTTTTTTAGCAATAAAACTATGGAGATATATGCTATATAAGATTCAACACCATGTCCCTTGCATAAGCTTTCTGTGAGCACAAGAGACTGCATAACTTCTTTGCTCTCATCTATATATATAAAAAGCCAGTCCCCAGAACGCCGTAACAACCAGAACGACTGGTCGCTATGATGCCCACTGCAGCCAGCAAACTGGCCTGATGTAGGGGTGGGGCCAGCCAGCCAACCTCCCTCGGCCCCTCCCCCCAGCCAGCCCCGCCCCTGATTGGCCTCTCCCACTCTGATCGAGGGCGGGGCGGCCGGCCAATACCCCCCCATGCAGTCCCTCCCCCTGACGGCCCCACCCCTGATGGGCCCCACCACCCCGATGGGCCCACAACCCCTCCCCCCAGCCAGCTCCACCCCTGTTTAGTCCCCCCACTCCAATTAGGGGCAGGGCCGGCCAGCCAACCACCCTTGACCCCTACCCCAGGCTGCTGGCCCCTGACCAGCCCCCCACACCCCATTCAGCCCACAGCGCCTCCCCCGAGCCAGCTCCACCCCCGACCACCCTCCCACACCAATCAGGGGTGGGGCTGGCTGGCCAACCTCCCACAGCCCCTCCCCTTGCCACTGACCCCCATCGCCCCCCCATCCCATTCAGGGGCAGGGCTGGCCGGCCCACTGCCCATAGCCCCTCCCCACGGCTGGCCCTGCTCCCAATCAGCTCCCCCTACCCCAATCAGGGGCAGGGTCCACCAGCCAATTGCCCTCGGCCCCTCCTCCCAGCCAACCTGGCCCTGATCTGCCCTGATCGGGGCGGGCCAGCCGGCCAACCTCCCACCATCTCCTCCTCCCAACAGGCCAGGTCCCGATCCGCACTGATTGGGGCTGGGCCGGCTGGACCCTACCAGTGCACAAATTCATGTACTGGGCCTCTAGTCTTTAATAATAAAAGTGTAATATGCTAATTAGACCGGATGTCCTTCCAGACTACCGTCCGGATGAAGCCGGGGCTTCGAGGGAAGCCCGAGTCCCAGTTGCCAGAGGGAAGCCAGTGCTGGCAGCTGGGGGAAGGAAGGCCTACTCTTGCACGAATTTCGTGCATCTGGCCTCTAGTTCTTTTATAAAACAGGAACAATTTTTCATTGTGTAGACATCTGTCCCTGTATGCTCTGAGGAAAAAGTTCTGACTATTTCTACCATTTATATTATTTCAGACAAAACTGATCACCATTTCTGGGTTTTATCCCTAAACTTTCTTTAAAGAAAAAGAAAAAGCTCAATTGATAAAGACACTCGAGGTGTAGCGCAGGCTCTGGCTAGTTCTCAGCTTGTGATGTGAACAAGGGTGTTTGTGTGGTTGCCCCTTCTGTCTGAGAGAGAAAGTGCTAACATTTAAAAATATCAATCCTTTGATGCTTCATTTTCTTTTAAAATGTGGAGGTATTGAAACATTCCTCACCCATACCTTTTGCATATTTCAAATAGACCCACATTAGAGAAGAGAGTGCAGATGAATGTGGATGGGCATACGACGAGATGACCTGGGGGTCTGGCTCGGACCCCCTTTTAATACAGATTGACATTCCTACAAGAGAATACATTCCTACCATACATTCTGCACATGTTACGATCCAGATGTTGTTAGAGCTCCCCAGTAAAATAAATATATTTACTTAGAAAAAAAAGGAATAAATAACTTACGGAAAAAAAAGTCCTTCAAATTCAAAGCTCTTGATATTCTGCTCTCATCTTGTCACTTCATTGCACATCACTGTCAATGGGTGTCCTCTCCCAGCCCCACCCAGCATGTCTTTCTCAAGGAAAATTTCTTACATAAATAAGCTCCAAAGAGCCAAAGTATCAACTTACAGATTGTTTTTAAAGCTTAAATTTATTAACCACCTTTGTGGTAACCAATGAATTATGAATACTACTGGGCAGCCTTCTTAAATGACAGATGTTTTAAAAAAAACACACTCTACCTTGTGTAGCAATTGATATTGTACATGAATTGTCTTAATTTAATAACCTTGCTGTTATAAATTGGGCTTCTACGTTTTGTGAAAATATCGAAAAGAGCATATTTGATCTATTCTGGCTGTAAATGGTTAACTTCCTGCAACTGCCGATGAACAGCGAGGTATATGTTCCTGCTTGTGTATAACTGTTTTCAGTGCTTCTAAGAATGAGTCTAAATGTTTCTTGAAAATTAGCCAGGACCAAATGTTATCGCAGACAAAGCCAATAAAAATTTTGGACATCTTTTGGGGATAGTAAGTTTGGAAGAGAATGCAGTCCATACAAGCAAACAACCAAGATTTTGGAAAAGATGTACATAGTGACATCTGGTGCGTGGTTTTGAGGAGGATTTTGTCTAAAAAGGAAGTGTAACCTTTCCCCCACAGACCTGAAAGCTGTGCCTTTCCTATGCAATATTACAGACGTTACATCGGAACCCAGATGGCTGTATTCACATGTAGGTTTGGGCTGTAATTGAAACAATTGGACAGATTAAATGTACATGGAAATGAGCAGTCTTACTTTTGTAGTTTTATATTATACAATAAACAGTTAAAAGATGAAAAAAAAGTAAAAAAAATCACAAGCATCAGTGAAAAATACACCTTCTTATTGCTGATCTGTTGATGGGCTTGTTTGTCCCGTAGTTTGAATGCTATGATTCCATTTTCTTCATGAAACTGAAGGCAACAGTAATCTTCCCAGATCAAACTTCCACCAAGCAGTTTTAGTACAACATTTATCATACCTAGCAAGCCACCAGAGGACAACTCCATCTGCTACAACAAAACAGAGAAAGATAAAGGTCTCCAAACACTTAATAGCACTTTCCAAAAAAAGGGCCATAAACCTAACACCACTGAAAGAGAAATGCAATCTGCACTTTGCAGACCTAGACAGGAATTGCTTCAATACTATCTTTTTCCCTCTTCCTCGCCATAAAAAACTACCCACCCCTAGTTGTGATGTACTGATCTACATCCCAAGACTCTTAGGAGATTAGGAACCCACAAGTACCAACAAAGACAGGAAACAAGGACCTCTTTCCCACACAAACGTTAAGAAAAGCAAAAAGTATGCCCACTCAGAAGCATGACCAAGACAAAGTGGTACAACTCAAACCAGACACATACCACCATCATCACCCCTTCAAACAGAGGTTAGATGCAGAACACCTTAAGAGAATATGAGATTTTTAGATCCGTCCATTTTAGATCATTCTTGGGAGGGAATAACTATGGAGCCCTTCAGAAAGCAAACACCGTATCAAAAACGTGTTCACATGTGAGTATACACCAGTAACAGTTCATCAAATCTGTGGTTTGGGGTCCAGAGGGAAAAAAGTTTATTAAATGCTTTCCTTGTGTCCATTTTAAAGAGGGTTTAAAAGTTAGGAACTTTGTTTAAGGAATTTCAGCAGAAACAGATGCAATTGATTGATTTTTAACCTAAACTTTACTTTAAATCCTTTACATTTATGTTAGTTTTAAAAATTATGATTAAAATTAAGCATGAGAAAGTAATGCAAATAAAATTAAATAGCAATTTTTCAAGAGATGAGGGGCTTCTTTTTTAGGAAAGGTTTTCTTTACCCCCCTCAAAAATGGTTCACATGACAAACTGTAAGTCCCTTCTGTTGGTCCCTTTGTAATTGTGTACACTGTGGTATCAACATACAGCAAATTCTCGTTTTGGCAGGGAAGGGGAGAAGAGCCAGGTGAAGATGCACAGCCACACTGCCAATGGTGGGGGGTGGGGATTTACAGAGCTTAAGTTACTATGAAATGTAGAGGGAATAACAGAGGAAAATACCCTCCATTCCTTAGAGGCTAAAATCTCGTTTTGGCAGGGAAGGGGAGAAGAGCCAGGTGAAGATGCACAGCCACACAGATGCAACCTATGATGTCAACAGAAAGCAGGGCATTAAACCACAAACAGCTTATTTCCACAGTACCTTTTCCCCAAACTCATTCCCCAGGTGTGACTCTCATATTCACATGACGCACACCACAAATTAAAAGCCAACAACTCCTTATTTTGAAATTTATACAAAGTTTATTTTGGTGATCAACTGTATTGTAAACATACATAATAAGGGGTGCTCAGCCAGGACATCATCATTACCATTCTGAAGCTGTTTTTTTCCTATTTTTTTCAACTTTACGCCCACATACAATTGATAATGCATGCAAATTCCTAGTTCTCTCCCTTAAACAACAAAACAGAATGGGTATTCTTTAGGTTCCTTATTTTTCTTTACCCCCCTTCCTACAGTTTTTCCATATTACCTCTCCTTCCTGAAAACAGTCACATGTTCATGTTAGTGTACTTCCTGAAATAGCACAGTTCACCCTTTTAAAGTCACAACCTCAATCTGCAACAAACACATCATCTCTTAAAACTGATGTACAGATAAAGATCAAGAATTGCTCATTTTTTTCTGATGATGAATCTCATTATTATAAGCTACTTTGGTTGGAAAAGATAACATCACTGAAGTCAGGCAACGCTAAACTTAACCTTCATCCTGCCATAATCAGATGACCCACTAAAGGTCCCTTCTAATACAACCAACAACAGGAAAAGAAAGAACAAAACCATACAAAAACAAGACTTGGCTAAACTCCAGTTTTCATCACTATCCAGTTAGACAATTTTCTGACCAGCAATAATCATCAGTCCCTTGGAACTTTACCTCAGTAAGGGTTAGGGTCAGAATATCTTTTCTTTTTTTAATTTTTCCCCCCCAGAAATTTCTTGCCAATATGCTCTGCCTTTCTACCCTCTCCTTTCATGGCAATCCATCTAGTAAGCATTTCTAGAAACAATTTGGTATATAACAAGTTGGAAATCTATGGAATAAGAAAGACTAACAAGTGAAAGAATCTTCACATATGACTTCCAAAAGAATCTGGGAACTGGTACAAGGCCTTCCCTGTGCTCTGAGCTAGAACAAGAGTATTGGCTGGGGTTTTTTCCCCTGTTGAATACACCAATATAAGGGGAAGAAAGGCCTCCTCTTCACTCTTTCTAAACTGATGTCAATCATGTTTGAAGCTATA
The DNA here is from genome assembly GCF_000147115.1 of Myotis lucifugus. NCBI lineage: Eukaryota > Metazoa > Chordata > Mammalia > Chiroptera > Vespertilionidae > Myotis > Myotis lucifugus. Next base: position 3,456,328 of record NW_005871100.1, on the reverse strand, counting down.
AATCTATGAGGATGAAACCAGACATACTTAACCACTTGAAATTCTCATCCTTAGAATATGCACAACAGGAGGTGGGTGGGTTCAGTTTGTTTTCCACATATACATTAGCCTTTCCTTCTTCGGCATACTTGATCTTTATAAAATGCAGGGGGAAACTGGCAAAGCAAAATGTCATAGCCCTGGCTGGTTTGGTTCAGTTGGTTGGAGCATCATCCTGTGCACGGGAAGGTCATGGCACAGATCTAGCAGGTTCAATCCCCAGGGTAATGACCTAGGTTACAAGAGGCAACTGATCGATGTATCTCTCTCATATCAATGTTTCTCCTCCCCTCCTCCCTCTCTAAAGATCAATTTTTTAAAATATATTTTATTTATTTTTTTACAGAGAGGAAGGGAGAGGGATACAGAGTTAGAAACATCGATGAGAGAGAAACATCCATCAGCTGCCTCCAGCACACCTCCTACTGGGGATATGCCCGCAACCAAGGTACATGCCTTTGACCGAAATCGAACCTGGGACCCTTCAGTCCGCAGGCCGACGTTCTATCCACTGAGCCAAACCGGCTAGGGCTAAAGATCAATGTTTTTTAAAATGTCATAAACATATTTTCTTATATCCTTCAATGAACCTATGTTTTATAGTTAAGCTATAATGAATATGGGTTTGTTCGTATATGTTTTTTAAAACATAATCTGAATTAGGTATAGAAAGAATCTTTCAGAGAGTTATATTTAGATTAAACTATTAAAAACACACATACCCCATTACTCTTAAAGACCTTCTGTTAAAAACTACTGACAGATTTCTTTTCATAATATTACTGAAGAATTGTATTTGAGGTGTTTAAAATACTGACAAGATGAAAATCATCAATTCCCAATACATTATAATTATTTCAGTAAAACACAAAATGATAATAATAATGTCAAATTAGACTAAATACAACCCTTTATTATTATTACTATTATTATTGAGTAATAAGCTTTGATACACTGTTAGTGGTAGGTCTTAATGCTGAATAGTATAAACATACTTTAAAAAGTATACATGACCTGGCTGGTGTGGCTTAGTGGTTGAGCACTGACCTATGAACCAGGAGATCACAGTTTGATTCCCAGTTAGGGCACATGCCTGGGTTGTGGGCTCGACCCCCAGTGGGGGTTGTGCAGGAGGATGTTTCTCTCTCATCACTGATGTTTCTCTCTCTCTCCCTCTCCCTTCCTTAAATATATTTTTTAAATAAAATAAATAAAAACATTTTTTTAAAAGTGTACATGCACCCTGAGACTCCCACTAATATTTTGTAAAAGCCAATTTTTGGTATTTAAAAAGTTGTTGAAGTATATTTAACTAAATCACTTACATTGGGAAATAAAAATTTTGAAACACAACTTAAAAGAGAAAACGTATGTGAAACTGTCCTGTGTACACATACTCTGACTACATAACTAAATAAGATAGCCTTTGGCTCTTTTTAATACCAAAAATTCTAAAAGACCTTCCAAGGAAGTTGTTTTAGAAAGTTTGAAACTTGTGGTTTTCACTTCTGTTTCCACATTTTCTTGTCCCTTTTATTCCTGTGGTTGACTAAATTCAAGCATATAAAACTAAAAACTAAATTGCTTTAAATTACCTAAGTGGACTCTTTTAGTCAGCTAATATTTTTTTCTTTATTTTGGTGTGGTTTTTTTTTGGGGGGGGGGGGAGGTGTCAGTGAATGATGAACATGAAAAAGTATTTTCTTTTATTTTATTTTTAAATAAAATAAATCAAATTTTTCTCATTACTTTATCACCAAAAGAAATCCCAAACTTAAAAGTACTAGTCCTAATATAAAATCCTCTACCTAAAATGTCTTTGTTACATCAGGCAAATTCTTATAATAATTACATGTTGTCATATCATTCCTAAATGAGCCTCAACTTCCTCACTAAAAAAAATAAGGGTAATCTGCATTTCATGAGGTTGCTATAAAGACTAAATGGTTTAAAACACACAAACCATCCAGCACGATAGCCTAAACATCTTAGTTGCCTTCTTCTAGAAAATTCTGTATTATGAAACTTTTTAAAGGTAGTTAAAGTAAAACTACTTTGAATGCACTTATTGATAAGGCTATGTGCTTTTTTATGCTTTCCACTCCATTAAGATTGTCAGATTTCCTCCAAGGAAGGGAGGAGGTGTGGAGGACAAGCAGCAGACAAAAAATGAAACAGAAAAACAGCGCAGATGTTGTCCTTACTTTCATTCTCTTAGGTATTTTTTTTTAAACTTGACTTTTTCTCCCTCTTACTACCTATTTTTCCAAAAAAATAAAATTATTTTTTAGTCTTTTTGTTCTGAAAAAGTCAAGTTAAAATTAAGTTGATATCATATGCCAAAAGTATACCTAAAAGTGATACGGTATCTTGGTTGTTGAGCATTTCACAGTGTGAGGCCTCGCTCTTTAAAAATAAAGACTAAAATTACTGACGACTAAGCATTTTCTCAGTTATGAATTATTTCACACCACTTGAAGGTTTTACTTGCATATAAAACTAATTATATGCAAACTCTCTTCTTTATTCTCAACCCTGCCTTTTTTTATGGCACAGAATTCACTGATGACAAACTTTTTGGATCCCAGTTCACTTCTAAACACCCCAACACTCACCCACCCGCGAAGAAATGCCCAAATTGTGTGGAGTTGGAACAATACATCTGCATTGCGGGTGGATTTACATCAGACACAGCCAGGCCTGGGAGCAGTGTGCAGTCTTTTTCCCCCATTTTCCTCTCCCACTCCTCCCCTCCCTTTTTTAAATTTAAATTACTCTTTTTAATTTAAAAACTTCCAGATGTTTTATTACCTTGGCAGCTTTACTTTTTCTCTGGATTGACTAAAAGAGTAAGTTTAAACAGTTTTTGTCAGGTTAACGGTTTTTTCATTTTTACATATGTATCTGATAACCAGTATCCACAGTGTCAAAACTGTGATAGTAATGTTACATTTTACCTGGCTAACTTATGTTTGGCACAATTTCATTGTTTTTTTGTAACCTAAATATACAAAAAATAAAAATGTTGCTTTACGTAGTTAAATTGGCTGTTCTCAGATCATTTTTATCAGCAGCTGCACACGTGCTTCCTAAGGGATATACAAGGATCTGATGCTTACTTCAGAGCTTTTCATTATGCTTCTTAGAAAACCATACAATACTATACATGCAGATACAGTAAGTCATTGTCTTCTTATGTAATATTCACAGAAAAGTACTGAAATTATTTAAATTTTAAAAATCTAATATTAACAATACTGTAAAGCCTAAATGCAGCTCTTCATTGAGCCACATTAACTGTCACCTAGTCAGCAAAGTCAAAGTTGTTTTTTCCTAATTTTCAGGCATGTAAAAAAGAATTAAGTACGATAACTATCTTTAATAAAATTTATAATTAAAGCCATCTCAGTGACTAAAATCCTAACTTTCCAACAAATTTCACTAATTATTTTATCTAAAATCAAATAAGTTAAGCATGTTCTATCAACATAGTTTAAGGTATAAAAAAATAATAACGTATGCAAAAACTCCCGAACATATGTAAATGATATAAATGATTAAGAATCACATTTCAAATTAAAAAAGAAACACTTTTACCTATAAGACTGCAGAAGTATGAGTACACAGTTTTAACATTTACTTTCTGCACTACTTTCTCTTCCCTTCTCATCCTAGTTTCCCCTGTACCCCAACACATACATAAAATAGATCATTAAGGCTAGTGGTATTTTAGTACTCAGCCCCTCCTCCTCCACTTAGACAGTCTTGCCTTTTATATGTATGTGGAGGTTCCCATGGTAACACTCACTTACACCAATACTATTTTCAACTGAAATGAGAGAAGCCAAAATCTAAATGCTCCATTACTGAATTACATACACCCAAACAAGTAAGAATTTTTTTCCTATTATTTTTTTAAATAAAAAGGCAGAGTTCTGGAATTTTGGCAAAAAAGTCATTTAACATTATAGAAATAACTAGAAAAACAGAGTCACTGTAGGCAATTATATAGAGCACATTATCACATGAGACTTGCAAGTGTTTATTCTTACTGCATAAAACTGATATGCTGAGCTAGGCAGCTTAATTATAATTATGAATAGTTAGTGTAATTTTTATTAATCCTAGTGAATCAAATTCTTTTTTTTTAATGCTGGCTACAAAAAAAAAACAAAAAACCCTGGTGAGAAATTCGAACAAAACAAGCCAAGAAGCAATTCATGGACAGCAGGAGGCAATTCCAGAACACAGGCACAATCTATAAAGAGAAACCAATACAGCTTTTTGATGTTAAATAAGTAGAAATATCAGCATACAACAAAGCTAAGAAGCAGACTGTTGTATCAAGTTTAAAACTAAAATATTCAGGATTAAACGTCTTGAGTACCTTTGTCTAGACTACTTTCAAATGTGCAATTTTCATAATTTTTAAAATAAAGTTCTCTCTTCGTAATAATGAAGGTTGTATATATTTAGTTTTAGTACAACACACATTCTAACCAAGTTATTCAAAATATAGGTAAGAGAAGGGTGTGTGTGTGTGTGTGTATGTGCCCATGCTTAAAAGCAGGACCATCAAGGTGGGGGGTCAAACATTTACTTTGAAAACATATACGTTTCTTAAACAGACTGTGAACACTAAGAAACCTCAGAGAAGAGGGTAGAGTATAAAATGAGTACCATTTCATAAAGCTTTTTGATAAATGATCAAAGCTAAGCATTAAGCATCTCTCTGCATGGCAAATACATTTTTTAAAAGACTAAAAATCAATAGAATGTACACCGAACCGTATTTACTCTAACAACGTATCATAGCATCCAGATAGTTGGATTAAATAACTTATGTGTTTGTAAAAATAAAACATTAATACATATTTTAATGAAAAAAATCTTACTTTTATAAAATTTATGAGAGCTTTTTTTTTATGCTTTACATATCACTTTCTTAAAATGAGTTGATTCAAAAGACTGAAGAGAGTCCCTCAAAACCAGTTCAGGAAACTGCAGGAATTTACTTTCCCCAAAACATCGTCTAAAACGTGAACATGAATGGCCTAATGAATCATAGTTCGGCTTGTGAGAAGGACTAACCTACACCTTTCAGAGGTCTTTCCCTCCTTTTATAAATTCCCATACAGTGAAACCTGCGGACACTTTTTATATAAGGGCTGGGGCGAGTGTGAGCGTGTGTGTATTTGTGTGTTGGGGGAGAGTAGGGCCATGCAGAGGGTATTTTTGTAACATTTGTTCGGGTTTTCATAGGCAAGATCCTCTCTGAAGTGTTTTAACAAGCAAAACAAAACAAAATAACCAACTGTTAAATGTTCATTTACTAAACAACAACAAAAAAGGCTATCCTCTGCAAATGTTTCAACATTTTAATTTACTTTCATTTCAATATTAACCACCTAAAAGCAAGTATTTGCAGAGTTCAGAAATCTTTTCAGTACTTTAGAGATATTTAATCAACTTTGATTTAGTTGCTTTTTTACATGAATTTCAAAAACAAAATGTAGAGAACATATTATGACCTCCCGCGAACAAAAAAGAATGTATTTTAAAATCCTCCCGTTATCACAAGCAGGTTTGGATGCAATGCCATCTGGTGGCACAGAAAAACTCTTAACTAGGCTTAGGTTTTTAGAAACTCAACTGTTCAATGAAAACTCCAACCATCCCTTTTGACGACTCTATCCTCCTCCCAAACAAGTTATTCATCTCAGAGTTTAACAATAAACGATGATTTTTAAAACTTTAAAAATTTTACGCAATTTACTGCAGGTGCCAATTCCTCAGTGTTTAATTATCAAAAAAGAAGCAAACTATTTTTCCTCAAAAAAAACCTAAATTGTCACAAAGCTTTCATTTTTAAAAGATGAAATGTTTAAGAATGGGGGAAAGGTAGGGATGGAGTAACTGAGCTGCTTTGTAAAATTACACTGTATAATTAATTCCATGGTAAGAATGTTTTTATGGTGTGTTTTGGTGACCTTTTATTACCATCAAGTTCACAATGCTGGTGGGCTGCCTTTTAATCCCTCGGCAGACAAAGGCCCTAAATAAACACAGATCCCTTCCTGGGAAAAAGTCCACTCTGGTTAAATGGTAAGGAAATGAGTAAATCATTAGTAATCTTTAAAGCCAAAGCTATAAACTCAAGTTACCTTAAGTTGAAATGAAAGTGTCCTGCAAGAGTTTCAAAGTTCTGTCACAGATAGAAATCTCCAGCTCTTGACTCCAGACTAGGCGCCAGCTGATAAACAAACAATTTAAGTCAAGAGCTGGAGAATTCCCAGCTTTTTCATTTAATGGCTTTGGCCAAGAGTATTTATTGCCTCCAGTTTTATTCTCACTTAGCTCTAAGAGGAAATTTAAACTCATCATTATCTTAAAGCCCCATATGGGTAGCAGTCAGCTCACCTGATAGAGCTCGGTACCAGTTTGAGTCTCTACTAGAAGTGATGTAATAATGTAAGCTAATTAACTATAGTTTTAGGTTGACTTTTTAACAGGCTAAATAAATTTTGTTCAATATAGTTTATATTCCCACTTGGGGTAGTAACAATTCCAAAAAAGTTTAACTTTACAGTTTTATTCCAAACTACTAGCTAAAATGGAAAAGGACAATGTAATCTCTCTTGTTCCCCCCACATGCTCCTGCCCTGCATCCATCCCCTCCCTTCTCTCTCCTTTGAATGTTATATAAAGCAATTTTTCTGTATAAAATGTACACTATTTCTATTAACTTCAAAATAACCACTGTTGCTCAGCCTATTTCCTAACAGAGCAGCGTGCAGGATATAAGATGTAAATACCTGATCATGAAAAGCTGTTGATTTTATTAGTACTAATAAGAATATAAAAGTACAGTCCAATCACAGACCATGAGATACTATCAAATATTTCTAAATGCTGTTTTTAAACGTTTCCTGTTAAAGATTATAGATCTCAAAGTCAGAATTATGTTGTTTTTATTCCTTTCTCAAAATTATCATTTTTATTTATTTATTTTTAGAGAAAGTGAGAGGGGAGGGAGAGGGAGAGAGAGAAACATCAATATGAAAGAGACACATCGATTGGTTGTCTCCCACACAGGCCCTGACCAGGGCCAGGGGAATTGAGCCTGAAGATATTTGACAATTACAATAAATCAGCTACCCTTCTTCCTCTAGCTGCTTACCTAATAAAAAAAAATGCTGCAGAAAAATTTTATAGCCTGAGGTAAAGAGTTAATAAAATACGATATTAATGCAAAGAAAAATTCTTTCCCTCCCACTTCTTAAATTTCAGAATGTTTTATAAACCTATCTTGGCTGGAAAAGCCAATTATTTCAGTTTCTGCCAAGACTATTTTCCTACTCTTTTAATATATGTACACAGTACATTAAAAATGTTGGCCACTTGAGAATAAGTATTACCCACACATAAGAATTAGGGGAAATGAAACGTAATTAATGATGAAATTATTTGGATGCCTCATACTATTTCATTTAAAAAATAAAACCCTAAGAGATTGCAATGGAGAAAAATGATGACTGCACCTAATGGTCAACAACTCAATAAAAAAAGATGTCAGGTACAAATCTTAAAATTCCTAATACTCTTCTAAGAGTCCACATCGCTCATATCACTGGACATAGTTTGAGCTAAATAACCAAAAGCCAAAAACCCCTCTACTTTGAGGTCAAGTTCCAATCACTTTAAGGCAGAAGAGAGAAGGCAAGTCCACACTTCACTGGCCATGATGGGAGGATGAGAGGATGACTACTATGAAATGTGCATGTAAATTTAAAATTCTCACAAACAAAGCACCTAGAGGAGTACAAAACAAAATAGAATTGTATGGCAAATGTATGCAGAGAAGAATTTAAACTCAACATATTTTTTACCTGCTAACATTATCATACTGTCTTAAGAAAATCAAACATCTAGAAAATAAGTCTGATCATGGTTTGATCATGATAACAAGGCATGATATCATGTCAAATTCTTAATTCCATTTCCTACACCCCCTTAGCCCTCCCCCCCCCCAGCCCCCAATGCTATCCAGGGATCACAAGCCAAACAAAATAAAGACATAGAACACATAAGGTATACTGGAACTAATTTCACACTGCTTAAGAATCAATAGATGTTAATGAAAAATAAATTATACATTAGTAATAGCTTCAGATTTACTTACTAAATCTACTTTACCTTTATGTAAACACCAGTAGGCAGTCATGAACTATGTCACCAGACCCAATTGTGTCTGGTCTGACTCACATCCTGAACGGCAATTAAAGGACATTAAAAATACCCCAGGATTGCTTCAGGTAGGACCCCTGCCTTATCCCTGCACTTTCCAACATAAGCATGTGAAGAGAACACAGTGTCCCTCCACCACAGGACAGAGCCTGGCAAGAGCAACCCTGGTAATGGTTACTCAACTGGAAATTGCAATGCAATTAAAATCTTGCCTGCAGATTTGCAGATGAGAGAATTTGAAAACTGCAAGAAAGTAAATTCTTGGACATAAACTAGGTTGTTGTTAGTGATAATACGACTAATAATAAATGATGGCAATAATACAAAACCTAAGTGAAGTGATCACCTTGGCTTCTCTAACCCATTCTTCTATTTTCTTAGGAGACAAATTATTAAAGCTGCCTCAACCATGTTATCTTGGGCAGTGAGTCAGCAGTCTTACTTAAACGTGTTAAGAACTCATTAACACATTATATAGGGGCTCTTGTCCATGACACTGTTGTAAGGGAGTCTTATGCATGCCAAAGAATGTAAAAGAAGTTTTTATGGGCAACTCTTCTCTGGGACTAATTTCAAAGAAATCTTTGTAATTTATTTACCATACATTTCTGAAGTAATTGTGCAAACTGGAGAAAATCCCAGGCTAAAGGTATCCTCCAGACACAAAAAGGATACCTAATGGATACAGGGTAATAAGTCCAGGCATGCCCCTTTTTATTGCGCTTTGCTTTATTGCACCCCCACAGCTGCTGCGTTTTTTACAAATTGAAGGCAAGACCCTCCACCAGCAAAAATATTATGACTTGCTTTATCGTGGTGGTCTGGGGCCGAACCTGCAATATCTCCAGGGTATGCCTGTGAAATTATGGGTAAATGTAAATGGCTAACATATTTAACTCATTTCTGGTATATCAGTATTGATAAGTCTTATGTCATTTTTAAGAAAATGGATTTGCCCATTAAACAGTTAAAGAAAATTTTAATTATTTCAGTTACTAAAACTTTATTTTTTATTTTATTTTTAATTACAGTTTATATTCAGTATTATTTTGTATTAGTTTCAGGTGTATAGTACAGTGGTTAGACAATCAAATACTTTACAAAATGCCCCCCCTATTATTTTCAGTACCCACTTGGCACCATACATAATCCTATATAATAAAAGGCTAAGATACAAATTGTCCCTGGAGTTCAACCGACCAGGAGTTAGATGTGTGCTGACCACCAGGGGGCAGTGCAGAACATGGCGGGTGTCAGCAATGTGGTGCTGGTATTGGGCAGCAGTGGAGGTGCTGCCAGCCTCTATGGGACCCAATGAGAGCCAGACTGTGGTGGGATGGTGGAGCAGGTGAGGGGGTGGGACCCGGATTGCCCCACCAGTCGCCCCACAGATGGCAACCGGCGGCAGGAAGGCAGGGCTGGTGAGCAGGTGTCACCAGGCCAAGGCAGGTGCAAGCGGGGGCCCGATCGCCCCACCAGTCACCCCAAAGATGGCAACCGGCGGCAGTGGCGGGGGGCGGGGGTGGCAAGTGGGCAGTGCCAGGCCAAGGCGGGTGTGAGCGGGGGCCCCCGATCGCCCCACAGATTGGCCCTGATCATCAGCCATGCACAAATTTTGTGCACCAGGCCCCTAGTTACTACAATGTTAGAAATGCCTGGCAATTGTGTCACAGGGATGAGACAAACACGTGAAACTGCATTGGCAAGGTGAATCTACTTCTGCAGAAGGGTGCATGCCAGCTGAAAATCATGGGCAAAGCACACCCAATGGAAAGTCCATTCAGGATTTATTCTAACTTGGTCTGCCCTGCCCCTCACTCTGACTCTGACTTGATTGGTCAGAACTCAAAGCTCATATTCACATTACTGCACAATTGGCTAATTCAGAGGAAGGGGTAGGGTAAAGCAGAGCCCAAGATGGTGACCCTCTCCTTTCTTTGACAGAAAAGATTGCTGGTTCACGCTCACAAATATTCCTGACTCTACTAGAGGCCCAGTGCACGAAATTCGTGCACAGGTAGGGTCCCTAGGCCTGGCTGGTGATCAGGGCCAATCGGGGCCTTCCTTCCCCAGCTGCCGGCTGCCAACCAGGGCCTTCCTTCATTCTGCGCTGCCCCCTGGTGGTCAGCACATGTCATAGCGAGCGAACTCCCAGTCTCCTGGTCAAACTCCTGAGGGAACACTTTGCACATTAGCCTTTTATATATATACTAGAGGCCCGTTGCAGGAAGATTCCTGCAAGAATAGGGCTTCCTGCGGCTGGAGCGAAGCAGAGAAGGGAGCGAAACGCACTGAGGCGGGCTTAACTCCCGCCTCCACCACCAGGCTTGCTCCCTCCCTCCTCCGCCGCCTGGCTTGTTTTCCTCCTGCCCCGCCACCCGGCTTGTTTCCCTCCTGCCCCACTGCCGGGCTTGTTTCCCTCCTGCTCTGCCTCCCGGCTTGTTTCCCTCCCGCTCCGCCGCCTTGGCTCCGTTCCTGTCTATGCCGCCTCTACTTTGCTCCCTTCTGCAGCGCTTCACTTCCTTCTACGTTGTCTTCAGTCTTCGCTCCCAGCCGGTATATGCAAATTAACCGCCATCTTGGTTGGGTTAATTTGCATATAGCCACTCTGATTGGCTGGCGGGCGTAGCGAAGGTACAGTCAATCTTTGTCTTTTATTAGTGTAGACTAGAGGCCTGATGCACGAAATTCATGCAAGAGTAGGCCTTCCTTCCCCCAGCTGCCAGCACTGGCTTCCCTCCAGCCACTGGCAGGCACCCAGGACCCGGGCTTCCCTCACAGCCCTGGAAGGACATCCAGTCTAATTAGCATATTACACTTTTATTATTATAGATAGATTCCCTTATGCTGTACTTTAGATCCCTGTGACTATTTTGTAACTACCAATTTGCACTTCCTGCCACCTTTTTCACAAAGCTCCCCAACCCCCATCCCTCTGGCAGCCATCAGTCTGTTCACTGTATCTACGAGCCTGTTTCTGTCTTGTTTGTTGTTTATATTATTCTTCAGATTTCACATACTAGTGAAATCATATGATATTTGTCTTTCACTAAAACTTTAAATACCACCAAATTAGACCAAGGAGAGGCTTATTTTATTTCATATTTTTCAAGTCTCTCATACAAAGATCAATGCCACGAAGTACTTTTTAACTTTATAATAAATAATAGAAGTTGATAAGTTAAAAAGAACGAAAAAAATCATCACATAGTATAATTCTTTAAAAAGAAGAACCCATAAAAATGAATTCTATTAATCATGTTAAACCAACTTATTTCAAAACATTAAAAACAATGAAATCAGACTGGGGAAAGACTGACATATATGAATAAACACCACACACAATACTACTTTGTAACCAAACAGCTTGTCAGAGCATCAAAGACCTATTGTGACAGCTCTTCCCCCTCCACACATTATAAACCACAGCACATTCAGTTATGAAATTTGGTAAAGAATTTGCTTTTGGACAGAAATAGCACTGTTTCGGCCCAAAGCCAAGTAAAAGTGCCAAGTTGTAAACCTCTCTAAGAAAATACCAAGTCCCTTAACTGTAATGGCATTAGGTGCCAAAATATAAATAATTTTTGTTTTTGTGGTCCCTTTACCATAAATTAGATACAGATCTAGTGGAAAACACAGTACATATCCAGCTCAGTGAGCAGGAAAGGCCAAGCTGCACACTTGATTTTAAAAATGATGATGGGAGTCTAGTGAGGCTTTCATGAAGAAGTCGCCAGCAAGGCGAGCGCTAAGAGAAACTCCTTTACAGGTTGTGTGCTCACTGCTCTGCGGTGTAAGAATACCTCAAACAAATCACACAAATGCAACCCAGCCAAGTAGAGTATAAAACTTGGTTTCCTGGTAGGGAATTGTTATACAAACACGTACACACAAGTTCAATGATTTAATTTGACATTAAACCCTAACTGGAGCAATACAGCTTAGCAAATCAGGGAGGCTTGCCAGCAAGAGAGCCCTGGGCAAACTGCAAGTGCCACTTCAGAGTGACTCCACTCAAGGTCTCTACGCAAATCTACAGACATATTAGGCAATCAGTGAGTTTATTCTTCAATTATTCAAGCACAGTTAAGTGCTCTAATTATGCCCTGAGAGCAGACTGAACAGTCCTGGTCATTAGTCACAAACAATAGTTTTTAATTTGTTTTATGTCTAGCATTCATTATACCAGAGAGCTGATCAAATTGAAACTAGCTAGCTCTGTAGTAACAGACCCATTCCACACTTAGAAAAAACATGCCTGTATCCAAGATAGTGCAACTAAACAACAGTGGACATTAAAGAATGATCACAATTTTTATAAAAATGTGACTTACACAAGACATATGACTAAATTAGGGCATCATACTTATGAGGCCAGTGTCATGGGCTAACTTACAAAATGCCCATTTAGCTTTACTTTGGAAACCACAAACTGTTCAACAAAGGCGTGATTTAAACATGGGGGGTGTCACTGCATAAGTGCTTCAATTTAACGAGTGAACTAGGGATACAGTCAAATGTCCCAGAACACACCCAGCTTGTTCAATGTCTCAGAGCCCCGCAGAGCAGCCACGGAAACACCCCTCGGGCCGTGCAGCCACATCTCTGCTCAGATGTCACTTCCCCAGAGAGGGCAATCTGCCGACTCCACAGAAAAGGGCCTCCCTTACTCTGTCGCCTTAATGGTTTACTCTGACTTTTTTTCCCTTCATAGCACTTATCATTGAAATTATCTTTGTTAATTTGTTTATTCTGTTTCTACACATAGTAAGCTCCATGAGGTAAGACTCTGAATATCCTCAAAGCTGTAAGTCTAGTGCCTAGAACATATCTAGCACATACGAAGTACTCAATAAATGTTCACTGTGTGAAAGCAAGAATGAAGCGTGCCCCTTGCAAGCAAGGTGTTATCAAGTAAAACAGAAATAAGAGTCAGTAAACAATCTTGTAAGATTTATATCAATAAAATAATTTTAAGTATAAGACATGTCAATGGAGAAAAAATGAAAGCCTTCATTTTTGAAATTCCTTTCTCTCTCTACAAGTTCTAGGACCTCCCTAATATCCAAGTTAATTTGTTTTGGGGGGTGTTTTTTATGAGTGGTTTTTTGTGTGTGAACTTGTTTTAATTTATTAACATAAGAAAACAAAAAATGACACTAAATGGGATGCAAGAATTATATGAAATAACCAATTGCCTTTCTTGCCTGCCTAAAGGATATTTACTAAAGGACTGTCAAATCTAATTCCAAATCCTATTGGTTCCCCTCAGATATCTATCATCTATGATATTTTCAGTTGATCTTTAACATACATTTTTACTAAAAATCCTTCTGTTGCCCTGGAATCAGCTACAAAATTCAAATCTGGTGTTACTCCCTCCCTTTAAATATCCATAAAGGTGAACATAAGATAAAGGCCAAAATATTAATAGCCACCCAGATAGGACAAAGACAGTGTTTCTTTCTCCATGCTGCCTAGCATGTTGCTGTGATCAAACTGTTAGTGAAGCATTCATCCCTTTTGGTTGTTAAATATTGGAAATACTACTGTACTGCATTATTTTTCATTTGGTAACTTTGCAAATCATTTTATTAGTATGTTTCCCTAAATTTTAAACTTCTAATATAAGGACTTCCTCTTTAAGTTGTTCTGAATATTATTCTACTTCTTCCTAATCTCACCACCTAGATCACAACCACATTTCCCAATAGCATCTAGTAATAAAACATAACATTTTAAACACAGTGAATACTTACTATCTGACTGATGATAGAATGTAGAGGTGGTTACTTAGTTTAACTTGAGAGAGAAGTCAATAGTCTGAAGATAAATAACCTGAAGAACAGCTTGGAAAGGAGAAATAACTGTAGGAAGGCCCCAAATATTTAATAGTAATCTTGAATTTAAAAAAGTAGAAGACTTGATTACATCAACCATACTTTATTAAATGGCCACCAGGAGATACAAACTGGAGATAGAAATGAATAAGACAGAGTCTAGTGGAAGAAACAGGCACAAACATAAGCATAACATAGTGACCCTCACACTAGTATAGATACCACACAATGGGAACACAGAAGGACATGGAAAATAGCCTCATTCTTGCTATATAAGACAATCCTTTCATTCATTTGCTTTCAGGTATAAGCCTGTGCAATTCTAAGTCCTCACACCTCAGAAGAGATCCTGTCCCAGTCAAACCTGAACATGTTAGAGATTTGTCAAGATACCACTTTACTTTTTCTTTTCCTGCAGATTTAGCTGGTTAACCAGTCAGGTGGGCCTAAAAAAACTCTGGTTCTATCCCAACCCATCAGCAGAACAAAAGACTCCTGATAGCCAGTTAAACATACCAGGACAGGACTAACACAGGACTGATCTGATCTCTCCAGGGTTCTGCAGGTTCCAGCATAACGACCTCTAGTCCATTTCTTCACAAGAGACTCTGAGCAGAAATGTTCGGCCTCTCTGAGGTTAGAAGCCAGCCTCTGAGGATTAGAAAAGCAGGCAACTGCTTCCCTCACACCCCAACAAGTTTCACTCCATGGCAGTGCCTGTCAGCTAACAACAAAGAAGACAAAGAAGCCACTGAGGTAGATAAAATTGCTAGAAATAGAATAAACAAAAGGCAATTACTATGAAAAAGAGACAAGGCCACCACAGGATGGGACTGAAGGGAAGGTCTGCCAAAAGTGGAAAAGCCTTATGTTGAGTTGGGAGAGTAGGATTCTACTTCTAGATCTGCTATGAAGCTGGAGAGTCCTGGGCAAGTGACCTAACTTCTTTAGACCTAAACCTGTCATCTATGAAATAACAGAGGCAAATTAAATTATTGCTAAGGCCCATTCTAATAATAAAACTCCACTCTAAGAGCACAAGAAACATTTAAAAGCTAGACATACTGCCCAGCTAACCACAGAAGAAGAAGCTCCCATTTATAGTTTTAGAATACTACTGCATTTTTATTATCTCTATATAAATACACTAGAGGCCCAGTGCACAAAATTCATGCACCGGGGGGGGGGGGGGTGGAGAGGGCCTGTCCCTCAGCCCAGCCTGCACCCTTTCCAATCTGGGACCCCTCGGGGGATGTCCGACTTCCAGTTTAGGCCCGATCCCAAAGGGATCAGCAGTTGGACATCCCTCTCACAATCTGGGACTGCTGGATCCTAACCACTCGCCTGCCTGCCTGCCAGCCCAATTACCTCCAACTGCCCTCCCCTGCCGGCACGATCAACCCCAACTGCCTTCCCCTGAGGGGCTGAGGGGACTGGGGGACTCCGACAGGATGAGCCAGGACTGAGGGTACTGGGGGACTCTGGCTGGATGAGGCAGGGCTGAGGGAACTGGGGGACTCCGGCTGGATGAGGTTGGATGCTGCGGGGTCTGGGGGACTGAGGTTGGATGAGGCTGGATGCTGCGGGGACTGGGGGACTCCGACAGGATGAGCCAGGACTGAGGGGACTGGGGGACTCTGGCTGGGTGAGGCAGGGCTGAGGGGACTGGGCGCCACCATCTTGTGGCTGTGGGCACCGCCATCTTGTGAGGATGTGACAGTCAATTAGCATATTCCCTCTTTATTGGCTGTGTGCACCACCATCTTGTGAGGGCGTGGCGGTCAATTAGCGTATTTCCTCTTTATTAGATAAGCTGTAAATGCATTTTTTTAAAAAAGTTTAAGTTAAGAAACATGAGGAATAGAGAGTAAGGGATAAAATGGGGAGCTATTGTAAGGTTTTATTCAAATTACCTGATCTATTCCATGTTCAAGATTTATAAATATGGAACTTCTATAAAACCATGGGTGTCTAAGCCATGCTTTACCCAGGTTACCTTTCCTTAATTTTAGTTAAAATGTAATGATTTTTAAACCAGTCTATTTAACTTACAAAAAATTTCCTCTATTTTATATTAACTGAGCAAGTTGAGCCATTTATAACCTACCATCCTATCTAATAAAAGACAAAAAGGGTAATTAACCATACCTCCGCTACGCTTTCCATTGGCTAATCAGTGAGATATGCAAATTAACTGCCAACAAAGATGGCGGCCGGCAGCCACGCAGCTGAAGCGAGCAGGAGGCTTGCTTGCTCCAGTGATGGAGGAAGCCAAGGTTCCCCGCCTGGCACGGCCCGGCTCTGAGCTCCAAAAGCAACAGCTCCAAAAGCAACAAAGTTTCAATTATAGAAGCTAAACAAACTCCAGATACCTGCTTTCAGCCAGCCACAGCCTCAGAGCTGGAGCGAGCAGGACAGCAACAAAGTTTCAATTATAGAAGGTAAATAAATCCCAGAATTAAAAAAAAGAAAAAAAGGAGAGGCTGGGAGCTTCAGTCGCTGGCCAGCCTGAAAACGGCCCTCAGCCCCTCACCCAGACTGGCCAGGCACCCCAGTGGGGACCCCCACCCTGAAGGGGGTGTGGCCAGCCTAAAAACAGCCATCAGCCCCTCATCCAGGCTGGCCAGGCACCCCAGTGGGGACCCCCACCCTGAAGGGGGTGTGACCAGCTACAAAAGGCCATCAGCCCCTCACCCAGGTTGGCCAGGCACCCAAGCGGGACCCCCACCCTGATCCGGATCACCCTTCAGGGCAAACCAGCCGGCCCCCACCAGTGCACCAGGCCTCTATCCTATATAGTAAAAGGGTAATATGCAAACTGACCCTAACAGCAGAAAGACTGGGAATGACTGGTCACTATGACACACACTGACCACCAGGGGGCAGACGCTCAATGCAAGAGCTGCCCTCTGGTGGTCAGTGCGCTCCCACATGGGGAGCTCTGCTCAGCCACAAGCCAGGCTGATGGCTGTCAGCACAGCAGTGGTGGTCGGAGCCTCTCCTGCCTCCTCAGCAGCGCTAAGGATGTCTGACTGCAGCTTAGGTCTGCTCCCCGCTGGCAAGTGGACATCCCCTGAGGGCTGCCGGGCTGCCAGTGGGATGTCTGATTGCCATCTTAGGCCCAATCTCCCGGGGAGCAGGCCTAAGCCAGCAGGTGGTGATCCCCCGAGGGGTCCCAGACTGCAAGAGGGCACAGGCCGGGCTGAAGGACCCCCGCCCCCGAGTACACAAATTTTTGTGCACCAGGCCTCTAGTATTAAATATAACTGAGAAGACAAGTATAAGCTTCTATTATATATTTCTATTACAAATTACATGATGACCATGTGTCAAACAATAAATTAGCACAAACCATCTCTGCACAAAGTTTCCAATCTATAAAATGGTTCAGATTCAAGTGTATTTACTATTATAAGTTAGCATTTTTTTGCGGCTTAAAACTACAAACTAGGGTTTAAGAATAGCTTAACAGGAACAAAAGAGTAATCTCAAACTTTTATCACACAAAAAAAGACTATTTTAAAAGTTAAAATAACATTTAAAAATCAAATTGGCATTCTTTATCATCAAATGATAATTTTAGGCCAGAGGTTCAAAAGGTTGGTGACCGCTGTTTTAGGCTATATTCTTGAAGCAAATAAAGAGCAACAGCAAGATCACATGTACCATATCAATTTTCAAATTCAATTACAGAACCACACAAGGAAGAAATGTTCAGTTTCATTCCATTCTATAAAAAAAACAACACACCAACACCAAGCTTAAAACTGCTTATTAGTATTTTGTGATCAAAGTGCCTATATCATTAACAATAAAGAATTTTTTAAAAGTGCCTAAAGAGAGCCAGAGAAAAAAATTTTAGAATATAAGTATTCCTGTTACTTGCAGGTTTTTAATATTTCCTACAACTTTTGTGATATTATACTATGTTAGTACAGTTTTGATATTATGTTTAAAATCTTTTTTTCTTGAAATATTAATGTTTATTACATGTAATGTTATAGTTAATCGTTTTTCTTGAAATATTGTTTATTGCATGTAACATTACTATATTTAAAATCATTTTTCTTAAAATATTAATGTTTACTGCATGTAACATTATATTTAAAATCGTTTTTATTGAAATATTAAAAAGTGCCTATATCACTATTAACCAATCACCCCAATAAATTTAATTTACACAGTTAAAATTATAAAAATCACACAATAAAAAAAATCACATTGTAAATCTTTTTTTTCTTAAATAGGTTTTTACTGATATTTTTTTAGGAAGGGAGAGGTAGAATGATAGAAACAACACTGAAAGGAAGGTCAATCGGCTGTCTCCTGCATGCCCCTACTGTGGATCAAGCCCACAACCCAGGCATGTGGCCTGACCAGGAATCTAACCAATGACCTCTTGGTGCATGGGTCAGTGCTCAACCACTGAACCACACCAGCCAGGCTCACATTGTAAATCTTTACTCCTAAATCCTACTTAACCAATTCCATATAACAATTAGAGGGGCTAATAATTACTTATACCTCCACCTATATTAAAAAATGTTTAAGATATACAAGATGCCTTTACAAGACCATTAGGTACTTTATGAAAAAACAGAAACTGATTTAAATTAATATATTTTGTTATTTCTGAATTCCAAAGCCTACAATCAAGTTTAATATAATTAGAATAACAATGCTATTCCACTATCCACTGCTATCCTATCTAATAATAGACAAACATGGTAATTAACCATACCTCCACTACGCTTCCCATTGGCTAATCAGCAGGATATGCAAATTAACTGCCAACCAAGATGGCGGCCGGCAGCCACGCAGCTGAAGCGAACATGAGGCTTGCTTGCTCCAGTGATGGAGGGAGCCAAGGTTCCCCGCCAGCCGCGGCCCAGCTCTGAGCTCCGGAAGCAACAATGTTGCAATTATAGAAGCTAAACAAACCCCAGATACCTGCTTTTAGCCGGCCACAGCCTCAGATATTAGAGCGGCCAGTGATGGCAACAGAGTTTCAATTATAGAAGCTAAACAAACCCAGATACCTGCTTTCAGCCAGCTGGGGCCTCAGAGCTTAGAATGCCAGTGATGGCAACAGAGTTTCAATTATAGAAGCTAAACAAACCCAGATACCTGCTTTCAGCCAGCCACGGCCTCAGAGCTGGAGCCAGCTCTCAGCTCCAGTGACAGCTATAGAAGGTAAATAAATCCCAGAATTAAAAAAAAAGAAAAAAAAGAGGCTGGGAGCTTCAGTTGCCCGCCAGCCTGAAAACGGCCCTCAGCCCCTCACCCAGACTGGCCAGGCACCCCAGTGGGGACCCCCACCCTGAAGGGGGTGTGACCAGCTGCAAACAGCCATCAGCCCGTCACCAGGCTGGCCAGGCACCCAAGCGGGACCCCCACCCTGATCCGGATCACCCTTCAGGGCAAACCAGCCGGCCCCCACCCGTGCACCAGGCCTCTATCCTATATAGTAACAGGGTAATATGCAAACTGACCCTAACAGCAGAAAGACTGGGAATGACTGGTCACTATGACACACACTGACCACCAGGGGGCAGACGCTCAATGCAAGAGCTGCCCTCTGGTGGTCAGTGCGCTCCCACATGGGGGAGCTCTGCTCAGCCACAAGCCAGGCTGATGGCTGCCAGCACAGCAGTGGTGGTCGGAGCCTCTCCTGCCTCCTCAGCAGCGCTAAGGATGTCTGACTGCAGCTTAGGTCTGCTCCCCGCTGGCAAGTGGACATCCCCCGAGGGCTGCCGGGCTGCCAGAGGGATGTCTTATTGCCATCTTAGGCCCAATCCCCCGGGGAGCAGGCCTAAGCCAGCAAGTGGTCACCCCCGAGGGATCCCAGACTGCGAGAGGGCACAGGCCAGGCTGAGGGACCCCATACCCCTGAGTGCACAAATTTTTGTGCACCGGGCCTCTAGTCTTACCTAATAATAGACAAACATGTAAATTGACCATCCCTCCACTATGCTCACCAGCCAATCAGGAGAGTATGCAAATTAACCCAACAAAGATGGCGGTTAATTTGCATAGGTAGGCACGAAGCGGCGGTGTGAATACTGACGGCTCCGGCCAGAGCAGCGAAGACTGAAGGCTGCTGCCAGAGGAGCAAAGGCCTGGGTCCCAGGTGCCGGAGGAAAACTGGTGCCGGCAGCCAGGGGAAGGGAAGGTCTATTGCACGAATCTCTTTGTGCAACGAGCCTCTAGTACAATTATAATTACACTAGTGACCCAGTGCACGGATTCGTGCACATTGAGAGGAAATTAATTAGAAGGTGGCCGGCAGGACCGGACTGGGAGAGACGGGCCGGACACGCCCTGGAGCCAACCTCCCGCGGTCCCTCCCCTGTGTCTACAGAGTGAGCAGGGTCCCTCCAGCAGGTGGGGTCTCTCGACCTGGCCTGCGGGGATCAGACTGAAACGGGCTCTCTGACATCCCCTAAGGCAGTGGTTCTCAACCTTCTGGCCCTTTAAATACAGTTCCTCATGTTGTGACCCAACCATAAAATTATTTTCGTTGCTACTTCATAACTGTAATGTTGCTACTGTTATGAATCATAATGTAAATATCTGATATGCAGGGTGGTCTTAGGCAACCCCTGTGAAAGGGTCGTTTGACCGCCAAAGGGGTTGCGACCCACAGGTTGAGAACTGCTGCCCTAAGGGGTCCCAAAGTGCAAGAGGGCACTCTGCAAAGTTGCTGTTGTAGAGGTTGTGGAACACAAACACAAGTGTGCAGTAAACCAGATTTGGGGCCGACAGTGCCCCAGCAATAACATAACCCATGGCTGAAGGTGAAATCACATGGCCCCACAAGGAACCAGGCTCCCTTCTCTCTGGTTTCAGGATGTGTCACCCGAGAATCGCCACTGCCAAGACACTGCAGCTCGGCAGCTCCTGCACTGAGCATCTGCCCCCTGGTGGTCAGTGCACGTCATAGCGAATGGTCGGACACTTAGCATAATAGCCTTTTATATATATATAGAAGATATGTATTGTATATATATACATATATATGCATATGTGTGTATACATATGGTATTGGATTACACAATTTGGAAAATTAGAAAATCAATGGAAATAATACCCACAATTCTGCCATTCCAAAAAACCCAGATACCCACTATGAATATTTAATATAATAAGCTTTGAGAATTTTATTAGTGGGTCTCCTTATTCTGATTGAGATGATCATGATTTTTAAATGTTAATGTGATAAAATGTATGTATAGATTTTCTAATATTAAACCATCTGTGCATATATGAGATAAACCAAACTTGGTTATAGTGTTTGATCGTTTTTATACATGGTTAAATTCAGTTTGCTGGTGTATTTTTTAAGTTTTTAGTTCTACATTCATGACTGATATAGACCTATAATTTTTCTCTCACAATCTTAATCACTATGCTTTAATTATGTTCAATTTGTTAAAATTTTATTTTTAATTTTATTTTCATTGTTGACAGTATTATAGATGTTCCCATTCTCTTCCTCCTACCTTTGGCCCCCTCTACCCAGCTTAACAGCTACTTTTGACAAGTAGAAATAGGTGTGCATGTATTTTAATACCACTTACCACCAGAAACAGGGGCATCCATGAAAACTGCTCCCATTTTCTCAACTTCTTTGGCCAATTCTTTTGAAACCGAAGGATCAATAGTACTGGAATCTATTAATAGTGAGCCTTTCTTCACTTTTCTAAGTAAATAAATGAAAATACAGTTTTTCAAAAACACTATAGTTTTAAAAATATAGTTTACAATGCTGAATATACATTTCATGCAACTACCTATAGAACCAGAATCTGCTAAAAGCTGCCAGATATCAAGGTCATCTTTGGTTTAGTATTAAAGAATTATCATAAATGGTTCAAAATCTCAAATTCATTTTCAGATCAATTATAGCTTGAAGTAAACCCAAACTCTTTCAAACAAACCAAAATAATCTAATAAACTATATGGTATAAATTCTGGTTTTAGATGAAATACACACTAATCACAATAAAATAGGTAAGCTAAGATTTAAGCAATTTAAAATATCTATGAACTTTAAAAGAGGTATTTGGTAGGATTTATATATATATATTTTAAAGTAGCTGAGTCTCTTTTAAAAGTAATTTATTTGCCTTCAGAAAGACATATTGCAAATTTCAGATATCCATGTAATTTCCACTAGGTAGAATATAAGCAATTGAAATTTCGCCATTTGCTTCAGGATGGCGTATTCTTTAATAACTGTAACTTTTTTAAAGGCAAATTAAAATATCAAACAGGCAGAAAGGGAAATGTAGGTAGGAATGGACCTGGAAATCTCACAAAGTCTTTTTGTTCTTTATAGTAAATTTATATACATTCTTTGTTAAAAGAGGGAAATAGCCTTTTCATATATCATATTTCACACCAATATTTAAATGGCATTCTTATAGTAAAACATTTTTGTTTGTATTATAAGTGCAGACAACATACCTAGATAATTCCTTTGTACTCTATAATATCACTGGCTAGGAAACTCTGACTTAAATTATATTTTATTTAAAGGACTATGGTTAACCTTTATTTTTTTATTTTTTAGTTAATCCTCGCCCGAAGATATTTTTCCATTGATCTTTAGAGAGTAGAAGAGAGAGGGAAAGACAGAAAGAAATATCGATGTGAAAGAAACACATTGATTAGTTGTTTCCTGCACACGCCCTGACCAGGCCCCGGGCCAGGGAGGAGCCTGCAACTAAAGTACATGCCCTTGACCAGAACTGAACCTGGGACCCTTTGGTCTACAGGCCAACACTATATCCACTGAGCCAAACCAGCTAGGGCAGTGGTTCTCAATCTTCCTAATGCCGCAACCCTTTAATACAGTTCCTCATGTTGTA
The DNA here is from genome assembly GCF_000147115.1 of Myotis lucifugus. Taxonomy (NCBI): domain Eukaryota; kingdom Metazoa; phylum Chordata; class Mammalia; order Chiroptera; family Vespertilionidae; genus Myotis; species Myotis lucifugus. The sequence continues at coordinate 3,433,326 of NW_005871100.1, read as the reverse complement.
GTGACCCCAACCATAAAATTATTTTCGTTGCTACTTCATAACTATAATTTTGCTACTGTTATGAATCATAATGTAAATATCTGATATGCAGGATGTATTTTCATTGTTACAAATTGAACATAATTAAAGCATAGTGATTAATCACAAAAACAATATGTAATTATATATGCGTTTTCAGATGGTCTTAGGCGACCCTTGTGAAAGGGTTGTTCGACCCCCAGAGGGGTCGCAACCCACAGGTTGAGAACCGCTGAGCTAGGGTATATGGTTAACCTTTAATTAAAACTTCCCAAGACATTTAATCAAATTATAACTGGAAAATTAGAACTGAATAAATAGAAATATTAAAGGAATATATAATCATTTCTAAATACTACAGAAAAGAAAAATCTTCCTATAGAAAAAATAGCACACAAAATGTTTATAACAATTTTAGACATATAAATTGATCTGGCCCAAATGCAATAATTGTGTGTATTCCACAGGAAAAAAACCAGTATACTCTAATACAGATCACCTCAATACGTAGAGTTTCACTTTATGCAAAAAATAAAAATTAAGTTTACCACCTATCTTCAGTGATATTAAGATTTAAGATCTTAAATCTTTAAAAAATGGGAAATCATCTAAAAAATTATGCATGCGCTGGATGTGGAGAAATGATCCTGACCCAGAAGAAAATAAAGAACCAATCATGAGAAGCAAATTATCGTTCAATGTAAAGCCAAACTCTTTCAAAGCACGCCCTAAATAAGACTGCCCTGGTAGTTGGCCACCATATTCCTTAGTAAAGGATATTAATAAACGTAGGATTTGTCTCCACCCAAGTTTTCAGTAACTTTTCCTTGAGAGGTAAAGCAGGGCCATAACTGGAACAGACTAGGTAACAAGATAGGTAGGTCACCTCAGGACCACACACACTGTGGTCCTGAAGGCTCCATCCAAAATTAGTATCTTTCAACACTCCCTGAAGCTAAACATTTATCTTATCAGTTTTCTGTCTAATATCCAAGTGTCTTTTGCTTCCAAGTTTGTTAGTTTTCCAAAGCAATTCAATTTCCAAAAACTTCAAATTTCATATTACAGCTTCATGAAATTAAACCCTTTTGTTTTAGCCCTTCATGTATACTCAGAGCCTACCCGTCTGTTCTACTTCTTTGCTGAAATTCAAAAACAAAACAAGTTAGGAACAGGAACCAGTAAGAGCAGAAAACTAAACTGGGAATTCAACCACTGTCATCCTAACATAACCACAAGGGTTTGGCAATAAGCAGCAATTAGCCAAGAGGTTCTGGAAGCCAGGGAAGCAAGGCACTGGCTAGGGGAAACTTTGACCTAAATTATATTTTATTTAAAGAGCAACTGCTAACCTTTAATTCCAACCCCTCAAAGTTCTTACTGCAGATGTGCTAACCCAGAGGACATACAATAACTTTTTATTACACAATAAAATGTTAAATAATGGTGTTCTTTCCAATGTTTGGTTTTATTTTTCATCGAAACCTTTTCCTGAATTTCTATAAACCATATTATGCTTGTAACATTTGTGGAGTTTAACATGCAAACTTTAAAAGTCTCTTAAACATGTTTCCAATGAAAGCATAAGTTTAATGCAAGAGTTAAAGGAAAGAAACGGAAGCAAAAAAAAAAAGTGTTCCCAAAAGTCACATACTTGACTTCAGTGAAAAAAACAAACCCTTTACAACAAGAGAGAAACCACATGATTCACTTTTAAGAAATAAGAAAACAGTATGGAAAGTTTTAACCAGCATAACTGTAATTTCTTAATAGTTTCAACAAATGTGAAATTCATGAACTATCATAATGAGAAAATATCCACAGTTGAGAAATACATACTTCAGAATTCCATTTGCTCCGGAATAAGCTTCTATTGCATTCATACTGGTGGGCAACATGGTAATAATTCTGTCAGCTTTTTCAGCTACATCTGCTGGGGAAGACACTACCTTTAAAAAAAATTTAAAAGGCACATTTAAATCAAAATGTAAGTAGTTTCTAGAGCAAAAGTAGGATCCACTTTTTATGCATACTGATAACAGTTACAGTGAACAAAACTCATCCTTGATTCCAAATGACAAAAAAAACACACCAAAAACATTTACTGCCTAAAACAGAGTCCGCTCTTACACACATACAGATGCAGTTTATATGATATCAAATCTATTGTTTATTTTTAAAAGTGTGAAGTGAACCGAGGGGGAAAGGGCAAAACCCAACAGTCCTGGGAACAGACAGACTTCTCAGGGATTCCTCCAACTTAGATTTTTAAACAGCATACTTTTTTGGTAGATAATTTGACCAAGAAAAACATTCTAATACAACAGGGGCTGGTTACCAAACTACAGGGTTTACCGGTATTTCAATGGGCAGCAAAATCCCCTAGTAAAATGATCAAGTCCGGATCCTCTACTCTCTATTTTCATAAAAAAGAAAAAAAAAAAAAAAGCCCTGGCTCACGCGTCTCAACAGCTGGAAGGTTGGCCTGAGCACCAAAGGGTCACGGATTCAATTCCCAGTCAAGGGCATGTACTTGAGTTGCAGATTCGATTCCTGGCCCCAACTGGGGTGCATGTGGGAGGCAACCAATTGATGTGTCTCTCTCACATCAATGTTTTTCTCCTCTCTCTCCCGCTGTCTTTCTACTCTCTAAAAATCAATGGAAAAAAATATCCTTGGGTGAGGATTAACAAAACAAAACAAAACAAAGAAAGAAGAATTCTGCCTGTTTCAGAAAAGAAAAGGTCAGGACAAGGACATAAGCACTTCCTGCACTGACTGTGAGTACTACCATGAAGGCTGAGAGCATAAGCTACCAAGACTCATGTGGAAACTATATACAAGATAGACATACAAATACGCATCAAGTTATGCTTTCATTTCAACCCTCATTTCTGCTTCCTTGATGACCAGGAACTGGCTGAAAAGTTGCTCTATTCAATCTCTATATGTGTGCATGCCGGCATGGGTGTACACACCCTTACCATACCCCAACCCCTTGATCTCTCTCATATATACATCTTGATTCACCTGGCCAACCACTCAGCAACCAAAGAAGTCAGAAGAGACCAGGAGCTCACTCCTTGACTCAAACTCTCCTTTAACAGAAAGAATCCATCACCCAATTGTCCCCAAAGCTCCTCTAAAGCTGTATCTCTCTTTAGAAAAAAACAAAGGATTAATATGAGGATAATTAAAGATTTCTCCATAGAATTATTGGCATATGTATTAGAAATTGACATATTCTCTACTAGAGAATATTAAGTGACATGTAAGCACCTTAGGAATGGAAGAGCCAATGCTTTTCATGTGGTGAAAATACACGTAACATTTTCTTGTCGTCTTTAATGCAGAGGTGATGAAAAGTGAAAGAATGGGAAACCAAGCACAGCGTGTAACCTAAATATTATAAGCTAGATGTAATTTACATTTCAATTTTCCATAACAGACTATCACCTACCTTCTAAATAAAATTCTAGATAAATGTGGTTTTAACATCAATTTCGTAAGTCATACTTTAAAATTTCAGACACTCAAGTATCCCCAGCACCTTGTATATTAACATTAAATGATATCAAACATCTCACATCTCAACAAAAACAAAAGATATTCTCTCTCTTTTAATGTTTCATTTTAAAGGCAATATAGCATTTTAGAGTCTATAATGTGGCATATTTAATATGTATATTTTGATATATCATAGGGATTTGCCACAAATAATTCTGGAAAAACATATTTTTTCCATCAATTACAAAGAAATACTTAAGTTGCCCTGGCCAGTGTGGCTCGGTTGGCTGGGTGTCATCCTGTGTACCACAAGGTTGCCGGTTCGATTCCCAGTCAGGGCACATGCCTGGGTTACGGGCTGGATCCCCAGTGTGTTTCCCTCTCACATCAATGTTTCTCTTTCTCTCTCCCTCTCCGTCCTCTCTGAAATCAATAAAAATATATTTTAAAAAGAAGAAATAATTAAGTTAAATGAACACCCTTCCTACACCCAAATAAATTCTGAGATTCAAAAAGAGGTAACTATTTCCTGTCAAACAGTACAAGTTCTCTCAAGAAAAATATAGCTCAGTAAGATGAAGAAATTAAAAAAAAAAAAAGTTGTAGGAATCATAGTTCTCTGTTCCTGGACTGTATCAAGGATATGGGTTACACAGAGAGCCCCCATCTGTTCATTTCTACTTAAATAAAGTAAACACAATGCAAAAACGGTGGCATACCTTTCAGTGGCCTTTCCTCCTATAGCAGATCTTCCAGGGACTGCAGTAAGCCTTAAGGTCTAAGAATCAATTTTAGACTTTCTCTTAGGAATTGAGAGAGACTCTTCCATTGAAGGAAATTCAATTCCATCTAGATAACTCCTTGAGAGGTGCCCTCAGGGGCACCAACAATTAGCTCACAGACCTAAAGATACTTCACACCTCCAAGATTCTCATGCCAATGAATTGGCAGTGCCAATTCATGCAACTGCCAAGTGCATGGGGTGGCCAATCAGCCCCCTGCATCCCTAGCATCTGCTTCTTGGGATGCTTGTGTTGCCAGAGGACCACTAACCCCTCAATTATACAGGAAAGTAGTGTCAAAGTCACAGGTCCGGAAAAAACACACAATCATAGTGATAGCTGGAATGTGATTACTGTACTGGCCACAACTGCACCATAGCTAATGACTAGATACAATTGGTACATTATAATAAGTCTCTAATTTGTACTACAGGAGGCATGTTTATTAGACAGATAGACGTTTGTGTCTGGCTATTCAAATCATCTTGCCTTCCATGTGATAACTTCAAGAGTCTGAAATAATTGACTGACAAAATTTGGCCAGTACTCAAAAGCTGGAGGGAAAAAACAACAAAACCTTGTTGCCTGTCTGACACTAACCACAAAAAGGAGCCAAACTAATTAGAGTCCCTTCAATTCCATTTGCTAATTGAATGGATAAGCAAAGATGGCACGGATCAGTGAAAGGAACTCTAATTTGGGAAGCCAGACACGCAGGTTTAGTTACATACATTTTGTGCAAATCACTTAACCTGTCTGGCTTCAGTTTCTGAACCTACAAAATAAGAGTCATTTGGGTTATCATAAGAGTCATTTGGGTTATCTTTAAGGTTTTTCTAACTCCAAAGTAGAAAGGAAATGTAGGCAAAGAAACTTTACGAAGGTACAGCCTCTGTAAAAAAAAAAAATAAAATAAAAATAAAAATGTGTGGGGGGTGCTGATGGGTTGGGAAGCATCTGCAATGACTCAGAACAAATGTATAGCATTAGCAGGGCTCCAGTACACCTCCGCCTCTGTGGACAGTCACTGACCTGGCTCACTCTGGGCCATGGCTATGCTCAGATCGTCATGGCCATCCCAGAACAGCCTCTTGCTAATTCCAATTGCCACATTCTTACATTATTATGAATAAGGATGACTCTACTTTACCATAATCTTAATTTTGACTGCAGGAGATTGGCTCCTTTGTGTACCATGATATCTACAGACTTTACAAGTTTCTGTAGCCAATTTCTCTGGATTTAGATTCATTCAGTGGTTCTCAGCCTTCTGGCCCTTTAAATACAGTTCCTCATGTTGTGACCCAACCATAAAATTATTTTCGTTGCTACTTCGTAACTGTAATGTTGCTACTGTTATGAATCGTAATGTAAATATCTGATATGCAGGATGGTCTTAGGCGACCCCTGTGAAAGGGTCGTTCAACCGCCAAAGGGGTCACGACCCACAGGTTGAGAACCGCTGATCTATATGCTAGTACACATCAATGACAGGTGTGCAATACAAAAAGTAGAAGACTAGATAAATTAAAGACAAAACCTGCTTTGCTGAGTGAGGGGAAGGAGAAAGGGTGAGGGCATCAGACCCCGAGGTAATCAGAAGGAATTGCATCTCCTTTATGCACATCCATTGGAAGGAGACCATTAACTAGTTGCTTTACATTAAGAGTAAAAATTTCACTATCTCTTCTTGACAAAAGTCACAGAAGTCAAGCTCAGCACTGCTTCCCAGTAAGTGCGTAAGATAAACTTGCAAAGAAGATGAACATGACCTTGGTTTAATTTGCCACTTTGTGTTTTTTAATCTTCCCAAGTAGAAAAGCATACACTATGCTTAAAAAACTGACAAAAGTGGTTTGTGCCTCTATCTTGAAACATTTGGTAGACAATGATGGAGCCCACTCAGCAAGAGACTTTTAAAGTTCTCATTTAACAAGACCTGAGCGGATGCCAGATTAAATCCTAGGAGAATTATTTAACCAGACATGTTCAGCCTTACAACCCACGAACAACAGGATGCTTTCCAAGTTTTTAAAGAGAAAACAAAAGAGAATCTAATTAAGCCCAGTTCAACCAGAAAACTCATGCAGAAATGGTGTAAGACTTTTGGCACAGATCAGTGGCATCTCCAGGGAAAGTCCTTAGACAATGAAAATAAAAATGAAGCACAAATCATATGCCCTTGATGCTAAAAGAGAAATCAGTATCTTCTGCAAAATACAAGTGGCACGGAAGGGACGGTGCAGAACATGTTCTTAAGCAGCGATGCTGTCAAATCACTATCTCCTAGTTTTAATTTTTATCATCATTCTTTCACTTAAAAATATGTCTACATTTTCTTCCACAGCATTCTGGACTCAATGACTTGGCCAAGAGTAGTGTGTTTCTCTGTGTGGTGTTGGAGAGTGAAGATTTGGGAGAAATATGGTAGAGACACAACAACATTCATAACAGCAGTAGTAATACCACACACTTACTCTGTGCCAGGTTCTCTAGCACGAAGAGGAAGGTACTATTACTATCCCCATTTTATAAGATCAGAAAATTTAAGTAGAAAGAAGTTAAATAATTTGTCTGAAGTCACACAGCCAGCACAAGGAAGAGCTGGGATTTGAGCACAGGCAATCTGGGTCCAGGGCTGGTGTTTTTAAAACTGCTACATTCACAATTTACTGATTTATGATTTCTAATATGCAAAGGCCTAATAGTTATCATGGGTTATATTCTCAGAAAAGATGCTAGAAATTGAAATGAGGCATGTAGGTTAAACCTGAATTTCCAATAGAAATAAGGATACAATAAAGGGATACTGAAAGAAGAATGCACAATTTTTTTATGAAAATGACTACAAATAATATATTTAACCAGTTATAAATGCCCTATTAGATTAGGCTAACATTTAAAGGCATAAATAAGTTGGTTAAATATAGTGAGGTAAGACATGTAACATGTCAAAGTTTTGATTCCCTTCAGAACCCATGTATTATTTTTCACTACTACTAGGTAGAGTTTGAAGAAAAACCTCTGGGTTGAACATTCCAAAGCATTTCTTCGCCTGGATCCTTGAGGGGAGGGAGGATCCTGCCTGCAGAAAGCAGAGCTAAGAGCAGGCAGAAAGGAACCTGACTACATCTGTGCCCAAAATTCAGCTGTGCTGGGATCAGACCACTCCCCAGCTCTTCAGTTATATAAAACAGTAAATCCCCCGATTTTGCTTTTTAGAAAAAAAAGAATAAAGAAGAAATAGCACTTCTTCAAGGAGATGTCCAAAGATCTTTAGAACCAGTTGACTGCTTTTGATCCAGATATGCCTATTTTGGTACTTTTTCTCCCTAAAAATTTCCCACTAACAATACAGTAGACATTAGGAATCAACTAGCCAGCAATTCTGCAATCTTTGGGTGCGGGGGAGAAACTCTTTTCTTGGACTACCATTTCATCAGCTTCACTTGACATAGTAACATATGGGAAGAACGGGACGCCTGTCCTTAAAATGTAACAGTCAACTCAAATATAGTCTGAATTTTTAAACCCTAACCCCTTCATTGCACTATTGTGCACAACAGCAGGAAGTTTCAAGGTTTTCACCTCCATTTTTCTATCACATTCCTAGTCCTGACTTTGTCTTATAGTAGAATGAAACATATTTTATTTTATCCAAAAATATTTAAAACTAAATATGAAATACTGACATTTTACTATATCAGAACTTATTCATCCAAATTAATGTTACCTTTTAAAGTAACATTCCTAGGAGATCACACTTGTCAAATGACATTGCCACTGTTCAGAACGTTTTTTAAGCTGCTAGCATAAATTATTTGTCAACAAATGTTTTCATTTTATTATGACACGATACTTCCCCTCAGGCCCAAAGCTTTTTTACCCTTTATCACTCTCCCTTCATTCATCTACCCTCCATTTCTGTTATTATAATCAATACTCAGAGGACTTCTTAGAGCTGAGACTCTTAGGCCAGCAGAGATGTGAGATGAGCTGTGGGAAAGAGGATTCTGTCTGCAAGGCTTGCTGCTTCAGTGTGAACCACACACAGAACTTTTCCCACCATGTGGGGGGCAGGGGTGGGAACTGCACACCAGAAGCTAAAACAAGCCTTCACTCTTCACTACTCTCGAGGGGCAGCTACCCAGAACCCAGCTTCTTTCCTTCCTCACACCCACTTACGTATCTCAGGGAAGATGGAAAAAAGGAAAATGTAATAATTCAGTCTGTGTCCCAGAACCTTCTCATTTATTTTCAGGAATCTGAGAGACCTTGTCTCCATAACTTTCATTTCACTTCTGTCTGAAGGTGATTAAAAATTATACACAATGTCGGTGTAGTTTCCTACCAGAAATAAAATGACTCTTAACAGTTATTTACTTATTTTTTTCCTCCTCAAAAAACCTGTTTCAGCACTTTATATTAGAGTCAAAATACAATTTTAGTAGAAACATCCTTGTAATGTTATTTATCTTGCGACCTGAGACACATCTGATACCTTGCCATATCTGACTCAAACTATTTTATTCTACACAGCACTCCTAGGCACATGGCAGGGACTCAACCTGTATGTGTTAATCTAAAGTAGAAATCTCCAAGAACCTGGGAACTGAGGCTTCCATCTTTAAAGAAAAGTGCTTCTTTATCCCCATTTTTCATCTGGATAAATCTACTTATTCTGCTATTCCCTTAAATATGTACATTTCAGAGAGAACTTCCCTAACTGCATTCTCACCCAATATAGTGCACATTTTACTAAAGACTAATGAAACTCTTTTTCTTTTGACTTATCCATTTGTAGGCTATGCTGAACTGGTACTACAACCAGTTTTCAGAGATTGTAATGGGCATAGCAGCCACCGCCCTACCCTGAAAAGTTCCATGACACTCATACAACACCACTGCTGTCCCCATATGACACAACGACAGGAAGGGAAGGAGATGGAGAATACCAATTCTGCAAATGGCCTAAGTTGCCTAAACCTGCGCTTTACATAGGCACTGCATTTCTCAGTATTTATTTTAAGTCTATTAACCAGAAGTTGACTACAGTAGAAGTTCGGTTCTCAAACTTAATTCATTCCGAAAGGCTGTTCAAGAAGCGATTTGTTAGAAAACGGAATCATTTTTCGCCATTAGAAATAAATGTATGTTGAATTAATCCATTCCAGACCCCCAAATGATTCTGTTTTAACCTTTCTTATATACAGTACATGTCTAACATATCGTTTAATCTATATTTTCTTAAATTTAAAGAACCACCCCCTACCAACCTTAAACAAATTTTTCATATATCATTGCCTATAAAGTGCTAACACTTGCTGCTTTTTGTTTATTCAATTAACAAAAGTTTTTCTACCTATTCAATTCCCTGTGATTGTTGTCTTGTGAGCACTTTCACACCCTTGGCAACATTAGCACTCTGGGTGGCCTCTTTATGTTTTAAATTGTGCTAATTGTCACCAGCAACAAAAGCATTATCTTCTTTGCCATGCTTTTTGTCCTGCTGAAGCATCAGCATGAAAGGCTTGTCAGGTCAAAAACTGAAGTTGTGGTTGACAACCGAGACAATTTTTCTGTGAACAACTTGGTCGAGAACCGAATTGCTCGAGATGGGAGACTTTTGAGAAATGAGATTTGACTGTAGTTAATAGTATATTTTTTCTCTCACTTTCTATATTTCTCAGAAATTTTTTAGTATTCTCCCAGTTCTGGGATTATATTAAACCCCCAGTTACCCCTCTACGACTTGTAAAAGATATGAAGAATTTCCTTCATGTCTACGACTTGTAAAAGATATGAAGAATTTCCTTCATATCTTGAAAAAACAAAACTCTAAATCCAGTTAACACGTGGTCTTCTGTGTATATATATACTATAGACGGAAAGAAATAAAAAGATCAATCAGGTTTACAACTCTATTGGGTATACCAAGAAGCAGTCACTTATTTGAATGTACATTCATTTTTAAACATCAGAATCTTAAGAAGAGACCTTACCTGTTCACCTGCTTCTCGAAACTCTTTGCATGCATCAGGGAACACATCATAAATAACGAGGGGGTAGCCATGCTTCATGAGATTTTTTGCCATTGGATTCCCCATGTTGCCTAGTCCAATAAATCCAACTGGAGTCTTAGAGGCCACTGACCTAGAACACACTGATTTCAATGCATTACTTTCAATAAGAGCAGATAACATTTTTTATTGCAAACATCGTTTAACATTAGTAAGCCAACTGTTTGTGTGTTTTTTTGTACCCATCTCCCCGTTCCCTCCCCTTTGGCAACCATCATCTTGTTCTTTGTATCTACTAGTATGTGTCAGTTTGGTCAACTGTTACTTAGATGTTTTCTATTAAAAACTTTTTAAAGACTAGTTTTTAACTAATGATCTAATCACATTTACAGATATTGACAATGTGCATTCAGACTAACTTCTACTTCAGTTTTTCAGGAAACAATAATTTTTAAGCAATCTCTTTTCTAGAACATCCCTTTACCATATATATTTTTTTTTTAATCCTCACCTGAGAATATGTTCATTGATTTTTAGAGAGAAGAAGGGAGGGGGGAGGGGATGTAGCAGGAGAGAGGAAAGGAGAGAGAGGGAGAGAGACACTTTATCATTTTTAACAATAAACTTTAAAATGTTATCATTTATAAAATATATATTATGTACTTTATTATATGAAGGTTTCTAGATTCCTCATAATTATATTTATTTCATAATAATGCGTATAAAAAACAGAAAGTATTCAATAAAACCTACAGCTTGGACAAGATCCAAAAATAGAGAATTTTTTACATCCCTCCCACTCACTTACAGAAATCATCCCCTCCACTGGTATAAAAAAGTCTGAATACAACGTTAACAAAGGAGACTGTACGTCAACCAAAAATCACAAGTTTATAAATAGGTTCTAAGAGCAGGGGGACACTTCCAAGGGCTTTAAATGGCAAGGTTAACAGTCTCAGGACCTTGGGCTAAGGAGTCGGTGCCCTTTCAGAAAAGAACTTCCATTTATAGGGAAAAAGTCCTTCTTTAAAAAAGCTGTATGCTAGTTGTTTTATTTGATTTTCTTCTTTTTCACAAAAGTATTTTTGAAGTCACACTGTGGCCAGACAGATCCGAGAGGCTCTGCATTGCCATGAAAATAATATTAGAGGTTATTTCAGTTTCTGGAATTAGAAGTCCACTCAACAAATATTGACTACATCAAGTTCTATGACAAAGCTCAGAGACAGACACTGATATGGGCCTTGCCCTTGAAAAGTTTAGTCCAGCCAGAAAGAACGAGAAATAACTCCACTTGACTTGTCCCCTATCATTTCCCACATTATTTTTCTTTTTCTTTCAAGGGCTCCAGTTTTAAAACTATGTAGTGTACCAACTAACCACAGTCACTCTTTTAAGTTTCAAGTCCTCTCAACTTATGAATCCCTACTTTCCTTGAACTTAATCTACATGCAATGAGATTTCTTAAAAGCAAATTATTTGAAGCCCTGATGCTTAAGAATCAGAGGTCCTCTTGGGTTAAAAGCATATTTAATTCCTTTTAACTTGATCGTCTCTAACATTTCCATTAAATATGGGTGTCATTCTTGTGCATCATCACCTCACCAACACACGGTTTAAAACAATGGGTATAAAAGGAGCCCCGTGTCTGACTTTCTGGTCCACAAGAGGTCCAGTGATGATGATAAACAGCATATTCGTCAGTAGAACAAGAATCAGAGGGGGTTTATATGAATCAGAAGACTAGTTCAGCTTCTGAAATACTGACAGGATAGCAATTCCTAGTGATGAGATCTTAGAAGAGCTGAAGTAGAGAGCTGATGTTAGTTGCTGAGGTTGAGGTGAAAGCAATGAGGCCCTTGGTGCTCACATGTACTATTCCCTTACCCCTCTCCTTCCCCCTCAGGCGTGCATCTCCTAACCTCTGAGGGACCCCAGGAGACTGGACCCCAGGAGACTTGCAACTAGGGGAGCCAGGCTAACCCCCTGAACCTGTCTCCACCGCCCCCTTTCCTCTGACTTCCCAGTGAGCCAAAGCAGCCCAGCCTAGGCTCTCCTGTTGCTTCTTCTATGCCCTTCCTTGTTTCACTGTCCTAAGTATATTTTTGCTTTGGCCAATAAATTCTTGCTTGCTTTTCTAAAAAAGATAAAAATTAAAAAATAATGAGGCCCTTGCCCTGGCTGGTGAGGCTCTGTTGGTTGGAGCGTTGTCCAGGACACCGAAAGGTCTCAGATTTGATTCCCAGTCAGGGCACATGCCTAGGTTGCAGGGTTCAATCTCTAGTATGCTGCGTATGGGAGACAACCAATCGATATTTCTCTCTCTCCCTCCCTTCCTTTCTCTCTCTCTCTCTAGAATCAATAGAAACATGTTCTCAGGTAAGGATTTTTTAAAAATCTATTAAAGTTAAAAATTTTAAAGAATAATCAGGCCTAGAATTTTAATTGGCCAATATAAAAATCAATGAAGATGAAGTCTTTAACAAGGGCTCCGTTCTCTTCATAACATCTTTGCTTGTGGCTAAGTTCAAGAAAGGGTTATATAATTAGGTGATTTGATGTCATAAGAGAAGAGTTTATTTACTGACAGTGATATTTAAGAACTCTCAGTTTAGAAGACTGAAATTCCTATCCATGCAAGGTTAATTCCTAGATGTATGCCCTTGAACTAACAAGTTACTTAACTTCTCTAGACATTTGTATCAACAAGAGTAACTCATTCAGAAGGTTATTGAAACTACTTGAGATAATACATGTAAAGCATTAAACAGTGCTTGGCACATGATCGTGAATAAGATTTGCTACTTTTGCTATCAATGGTCAAGAAGTAGCACAAGGGTACAAGTCATATGCCAAATGTCTAAGGAAACACAGATTTTAGTTAACGTGATGCATCAGAAGGTGTTCTTGTACAGTACAGAAGAATATGTTCCTGCCCGCTGGTGTGGCTCCTGCATCGACCCAGGAACCAGGAGGTTACCTGTTCCATTCCTTGCCAGGACACATGCCTGGGTTGCAGCTCAATCCCCAGTGGGGATCATACAGGAGGTGGCCAATCAATGATGTTTCTCTCTCATCAATGTCTCTTTCTCTCTCTCTATCCCTCCCTTTCCTCTCTCTCTAAAAATCAATAAAAAACATATTTTTAAAAAAGAATATGCTCCCAAAGGAACAGATATTCAAAGTAGTATAACAAAATTATTATCCTAAAAATTTTCAAACTTAAATAATGCATCTTCCTTTAAGTAAGTCACACACATTAATGTGTAGAAATAGTAGTACAGTTAGAAAACATAGCTAAAATCAAGCTGGTAGAAAGTCAGTCTACACAATACAAAGGTGATACTGATGGGTAAAGAAGCTAGTTGGAGCCCTAGCTGGTGTAGCTAACTAGTTAGAGCATCAGGCCTCGAACCGAAGGGTCGCTGGTTTGATTCCCGTTCAAGTGCGCATACCTGGGTTACAAGTTCATTCCCCTGGCTGGTTGGGGGCACATTCCGGAGCAACCAATTGATGTGTCTCTCTCCTCCGCTCCCTCCCTCCAAAAAAAAAAGTTACTAAGGATGGAGACTTACTTTATAAAGGCTTTCATTTTTTGAGTCAAGTTATTTCATTATTTTAAATTTTTATTTATTGCTATGGGGGGGAACTATAGAGGGCCTGTGTGTGTACACTTTAAAAATCTGTATAAAACTAAATTTACTTACCTTCTAAGGTAAAATACAAAATTTACTTTTATTAAATGGTGATTGAATAGTAATATATGTAGTTTAATATTGCTTATTTTTTATTTCCTTTTTGATACTTTAAATATTAAGAGGTACTATTAACTGGCAACTTTCAGGTCTCATTTTTTTAAAGTAGTAAATAATTATATGGATCATTATAGTACCACCATCCATATGATATAAACATCTTAAACATACAATGGAGACAAATAACCCACAGAATTCAGAACACTAAATGTGTTACTATTTGGACATGGTTCTTAATGTCTCTAGGCTCCAAAGTTGCAGGTAGATTTTTTTTTAAGACTCCAATTCAAAAAACTTAATAGTTTTGTACTAAACTATTAACAGAAACATTTAAAACAATTACTGAGGTGTTTTTAAACAATCATCACACAAAGAACTACTTAAAATGTATCATAAATCTATATTCATAGAGCATCTCTGGGTCAAAGGAGCCAAGGAACAAGATCACGTGCTGAAGTAGTCTAACCAGCATTATGGAACAGCATTCCAGTTTACAGAGACGGTTATTATAGCCTTGGGGCCCAGGCTCTTCTATCACGAATTGTAATAACTTTAAAACCCCAAAAGGTGCATCAAGAGTTCATTAAAACGTCGTTTGAACACATTATGAAACCACAAAACAAATCAAAACGGAAAGAACTGCACCTTCATGTGAAAATTGGTACATTTGCTACTGTGGAAAAGTGACTAATCCATTTTTTTTTAAAGTTTCTCTAAAGTGGGAGCCTTTTTTTTTTTTTTTTTTTGTAGCTCAGAACAGTAGCCCAAATAGCGGTTACAATAAAGTTTGGCAGGATCAGTGAGTTTGTATCTTGTTACTGTGATTCTGTATCAGACATCTGTTCTCTTGCATCACAAGGAGGAAGCCTGCCCTTCTCAAGTCAGGGAAATTCACTCTTCTGCTTAGCTTTTACTGAGAGGGAGGAAGGGGAGCTATGAAGACCTCAAGTCCCAAACTGCTGTATTTCAAATCAAAGATTAAAAAAAAAAATACAAAGGCTTTTTGAGAATCCCGAGTATGAGCTTGCAGTGCGGCGTTACAACTCTCACACTTTTACAGGAAAACAATGGCAGTGTCCTCACAATTTTTCAATTAAAGAGAAACCCTGGTGTGCCAGGAAATGCAGGAATGAGGAAGAACCAAGGACTAACGGTCTATCCTGCTGGATAGATGCCCTAATTCACTTGCCCAAGGAGCCTCAGGTTCTTCACCTGGAAAATGAAAATGATTTTATCTCTGTGGGTCTAAAACCTGTCTCTCTCCAAGTCCATGCTTAGCTTCCCTAACTTGTAATGTACTGGGGAGAGGGAGGGAGGATAGGTCCGGGCCTCGATTTTGAGGACGTGTCAAGTGTTTGGGTTAATAATTTGACAGAAGTGCCATCTCCGGGAAGCACAGTTCCAAAGAAGGGGCGGTGGGGAAGCCCGCCTCGCGGGTCAAGGGTGCGTTACAACTTTGCTTGAACGACTTCCCAACTGGTTGGCATTCACACCACTTGTGTAAAACCATCTTGTCCGATTAAGGTGGTTATTAAACAAAAACCAGGCCCCGCTGCCCAAGGGGGCGCGCCCACCCTGGGGGTGCACCCCAGGGGAGCTAAACGCCAGCCGGCGCTGCAAGGCGGGGGGGTCGCAGGGGTGAGTGCGAGGTCGCCCCGGTGGCTGGGCGGACTGGTCCTCGAGCCCTAACTTACTCCAAAGGAGCGCGCCCCGGACCCAAATATCATTCCCTTTCCCCCCAGGTCCTCCCACCCCTACCTACGACCCGACAAGGGCGCTGAACGCCATTCACCTGGATTCGGGACAAGGGTACTAGGGGGAAGGAAACACAGCGGCGCCAGACACCAGGCCCTGGGACCAGCCAAAATGTGGGGTGGTGACCCCGACCCAACCGCAGCGCCTCCCGTGAAAAAAAACCTCTTGGGCCGTCAGGTCGCGAGAAGTGGGCGGCCGGAGGAGGGACGGGGAAGGAGGCGCGAGGTCCTTACCCGCTGCAAGGCTGGCCGCTGCCGGCCGCTGCCGGCGGCTCCAGTACCGGAGGCCGGAGGCGGCTCCACGGAGCCATAAGGAGGCTGCCATGCTGCCCCCGCCCCGCCTCCCCGCTGTGACCTCCGCCGCTCCGGCTCGCCCACTGATTGCGAGTGTACGCGGCCGGGCGGGCGGGCACCGCACCGGCGTGGACCGCGCGCGCACGCGCTCTGCCGCTCGGGGCGGGCACCCACCCGCGAGGGGAGGAGCGCAGCGCCACAGCGGCACCGCCCGTCAGGACAGGTGCTGTCAATCCAGGGAGCGAACCAATCAAGACTCGCAGGTCCTCGCCCTTTGAGAACCACCAATAGGAGGCGTTTGGATACCCTCATCAGGCGCCCTGGCCCCGCCCCCAAGCTCCTCCCTCCTTTGCAGACTGCGGGAGTTCCCTTGTTTACCAAAAGGCGGAGGGTGTGTGGGAGGCGGTGGCTGTCGCTCACTGACGCCTCCTGAGAGCCCCTGACTCCCAGAGCTACCCACGCAGAGAGTTGTAACTGCTCCCGTTGCCTTCTTGCAGCAAACACTAAACTGACTCGCAGCTGCTGCTGCAATTTTTAGGTAAGAGAAGAAATTCCCAAGTTTTGAAAATATGGGACCAGTCTTTAACTGCAATAATACGTGGGTCTCTTAATGCTAGCAGTAGTACTCTTAGTGTCTGTCAGTTCCTTGGGAAACCATTGACAGAAACCTACCATGAATAACATAACTTTTTAATTTATGTGAGTTCATTTAACCCAACAGTTTCTTTCATAAATTTGAAAAAGAGTAGGAAAACAAGTTGATAATATTGTTCTCTTTCAAGAGTGGAATTACTAGGAAGTTATATTCTCTATTCCAATACATATATTTCTCCAGTGTTTTAAAATTCTGCATCCATTTTCTAAGCAAAACTGAACGTACATGAAAGTCCAGAAAGTAGTGTGTATGTGTGCCAGAGAGATTTATTCATTCTTCTGTCTGTGGTTGATGTACATACAGTGGGGCCTTGACTTATGAGTTTATCTCAAAAAACTCATTAGTCGGGACACTCGTAAGTCAAGGCCCCACTGTATTTGAATCTCAACTCTTTGGTGATAATTGCGGGGCTTGCCATTTCCCAGACCCCATCAAAGAGTTGGGAGTCAGGGACACACCAAAGCAACACTTGAATCCTTTGTAGAAGGGTAGTACAGGAGGAAGGTGAATGGGGAGTAGGGCAATAGGAACCCCAGGGTGCTCACTACCGCCCCCTCTCCAATTCATTTTATTTGCTCATTTGCCTAAGTTGTGCTCACCCAACCTTTTAATCTAAGTAGCAGAATCAACAGATTTGACTTTCACCTTTTGCCCTGTCACTCAGGGAGTTGGAAATGCCTAAAGAAAAAGCAAAGAAATTGGATAATTTCCATGCACACTCTCTCCTGGTTCTGGGCATGCTAGCAATGTTTCCAGGAACTGACTGGTACAAAGTGCAGGGTTCCCATTTGTAACTGATACAAAAATAGTTTCCTTCTTTGGCTGTCTCTTCACCCTGACCCTCTACCCCACACCAACCAAAAAGAAGGAAGGAGGAAGAAAGGAAAGAAAAAAAAATCATGTCTACCATTGGAACAGTTTTCTAGCATTTTCTACCTGACCCTCTGTTCTTGGTTTATTTAGGTTTTAGCTAGAATAGACCTCCTGCAACCAATAAATGTAGCTCCCCGGACAGGTTTCTATAATTAACTGCTGAAATGCGCTTGCCTTTCAACTATGTCAGCCTACATAGCAGAGCTATTTACAACGCAGGACAACATAGCAATTGATCTCCCAGCTCCTAAAGTTTATATCCCAGTCCTCCTGAGATTTTATATCCAATCAGATTGTTTTTGTCATTTTTATTGTGAGCTACTGTTTTTGTTTCTCTAGGTTGTTTATAGGGCTCTTTTCTTGAAAATTAGTACTACTTTACAAAAGGTTGCCTCCTATGAACAGTGAGTGTTCTCTTAGGACTCCAAGAAGGGCTCAGAAATAGGAGCAGGCAGACCTGAAGCTGGGCATGGGATCTTTTTAATTTGCCTTTTTTTTTTTTTTTTAACTGATGTGATGGCTTTGAAAAGGAAGTGAGTGGCATTAAAAATTTGATTCTTTTTGCTCAACCAGGATCAGGGCATAAGTCACAATTTCTCCGTATCCCTACACCATGTAGTTTAATATCTCCTCTCAGAAGCCCTATTCTGATTTATAAATTAAGGCTCTGAGATTTTCATGGAACTTTATCAAAAGCATTATGATTTTTAAGGATTACTCTTTGAAGGTGATTGCAGATAGTCTTGTATTTGCAAGGGCACTTCCTACCTATGGCTGGCTTTCTTTATTCGATTGCCTTCCTGATATCTTTGTGTGAAAGGCACTGCAACTTCTCCCTAAGTCTCAGCTACTAGTTTTGTTTGAAATTGTGTTTCTGTGCATTATAGGCTCTTCAATTCTGCTTCTGGGAAAATGGGATAGGTATATTTTTCCCTATTCTTCCCAAATACAACTAAAACCTCTGAACATCTATAATAATAAAAGCATAATATGCTAATTAGACCGGATGACCTTCTAGACCAGTGGTTTTCAACCTTCTTAATGCCGCGACCCTTTAATACAGTTCCTCATGTTGTGGTGACCCCCAATTTCATTGTTACAAATTGAACATAATTAAAGCATAGTGATTAATCACAAAAACAATATGTAATTATATATGTGTTTTCCGATGGTCTTAGGTGACCCCTGTGAAAGGGTCGTTCGACCCCCAAAGGGGTTGCGACCCACAGGTTGAGAACCGCTGTTCTAGACGAAGCCAGGGCTGCTAGGGAAGCCCTGGTCCCCGGTGCCAGAGGGAAGCCAGTGCCAGCAGCCGGGGGAAGGAAGGCCTACTCTTGCACGAATTTTGTGCATCAGGCCTCTAGTTATATATAAAGCAGGTAGAGAAAAGAAAGCATACCAGCTAGGGACCTCAGGATCTAACGAGGAACAGAGTGTTAAGTTCTTGGGTTTTCATTTAGCTTTATGTTTTCTTATTGGATATTAGAAAAGCCAAAACCCAGAAACCTGAAAATGCCAACAGGCACAGACAGAAATGTCCCAATGAAAGGCTACTCTCTCTAGCCAAAGGATGAAAAAAGATGCAGCCTACCAAGACAGATAACTTTTAGAAAATAACCACTCCACTGTAGACAAATGCCACACAGTGAAAACCTATGGTCCCACCCCAACTGTGCTAGCCAAGGCTGAGTGAAGATTTCTAGATTTGCACACTATGCTGGCTATCTAATGAGACACCCCAACACCCTAATACCCTAATCCCCCTACTTAACCCACCAGTGTGTGTCAGAGAAGGCCCAATAGAGAATCAGGACTGAACATTCCCACCATTGGCTGGTAACAAGGACCCCTCCACACGTGCCCCTCCCCCAACCCCAAAGTGTCACTGGAGACGTGGGGAGCCTGGACTTCCACCCCTACATGACAGTAATGAGACACCCCTCCCTGTCCCTGCCTGGGTAGTATCAGAGGAGGGGCCAAGTGAAGAATCAGGACTTTGATCACTGCCTAGTATAAGGAGACCACCCCTCCCCACAATGGTGCCAGTGGATGCCACATGGGGGGCAGTAATGAGGCACTCCTACCCCTGCCAGCTAGGGAGATATCAGAGGAAGCCTAGTGGGTAATTGAAACTCCCAGTCCACCAGTAATGAGGAGCCCTATTCCCACCCAGCGGTGTCAACAGAGGCCAAATAGAGAACCTAGACTTCTACTCCTGCCTGGCATTAGCAAAGATGGTGCTCTCTCTAGTCCCTCCCTTGCCAGAGCAGTGTCTGGAAAAGCCAGCTAAAATAGACAGCTTAAATAAGATCCAGAGTGTCATAATACCCAAAACGTCCATGCTCTCATAGAAAATCATTAATCTTATCAAGAACCAGAAATCTCTCTAATTGAATGGGTGGTGTGTGTGTGTGTGTGTAAGGGGGGAGATATGTCATTATCAAGGTGACAGAGAAGTTAAAATTATCTGACAAAGATTTTAAAGCAGGCATCACAAAATATTTGAGCAGTTAGAACACACTTAAAATAAGTGAAAAAATAGTCTCAGCAAAGAAATTAAAAGTCTCAGAAGATATAAAGAAGAAATTAATGGAAAATTTAGAACTGAATAGGTGTCTCTTTTTGTTTGTTTTGGTATTTTAAAAAAATCTTTTCCTCACTTGAGGATATGCTTTTTATTGATTTTAATGAGAGGAAGAGAGAGAGAGAGAGAGAGAGAGAGAGAGAGAAAGAAACATCGTTGTGAGAGAAAAACATCAATCAACTGCTTCCTACGCACCCTGACTGGGATCGAACCCGACACCTGGGTATGTGTGTGCCCTGACCAGGAATTGAACCCACCACCTTTCATTGTACAGGATGACACTCCAACCAACTGAGCCACACAGGCCAGGGTAAACAGGTGGCTTTTGAGAAGTCTATATCAGCTGCCAGTTTTCCATAAACTATTACCCTTAGCTTTAGTGATATGGGTCTCCCATCCACATTCTGTAGTGTCAGGTTTATCTAGGGGGTTCCAACTCTTAACTCTATAAGAAAGAAAATCAAACCAAAAATTACTCACATTCAAGTCTTCCACCAGTGGGTTCTGTATATTACTTTATGTGTTGAGGGTCTCTAAGACTAGGTTTAGGGATTCGCTGAAAGAACCCAGAACTGAATATATATATATATGCCTAAGCGACCAGTCGACAGATCACTATGACGTGCACTGACCACCAGGGGGCAGACGCTCAATGCAGGAGCTGCCCCCTGGTGGTCCATGCGCTCCTCCTGCAGCCCCTTCCCCTGGCCAACCTCCTACCACCCTGATCGGCCCTGATCACCAGCCAGGTCAAGGGACCCCACCTGTGCATGAATTCGTGCACCAGGCCTCTAGTATAATCATATTCATGGCTGTGATTCATTACAACAAAACGTCACAAAGCCTTGAATGTAGTAGTGGGGGCCAACTCAGACATAATATTTAGGATTTTGTAGACTTTGGGCCACACATTCACTAGCCTACCTGCCACACTGACTATCCTCTAGAGCAGCTGTTCTCAACCTGTGGGTCGCGACCCCTTTGGCAGTCGAACGACCCTTTCACAGGGGTCGCTTAAGACCATCGGAAAACACATATATAATTACATATTTTTTTTGTGATTAATCACTATGCTTTAATTATGTTCAATTTGTAACAATGAAATTGGGGGTCACCACAACATGAGGAACTGTATTAAAGGGTCGTGGCATTAGGAAGGTTGAGAACCACTGATCTAGAGTAGCACTGTGCAAAAGAAATACGATGCAAGCCACATGTCATTTCAAGACAGTAAAAGAAACAAGTGAAATTAATTTTGATATTATATTTTATTTAACCCAATATATTAAAAATGTTACCATTTCCTCATGACAATCAATATTAAACGCTATTAATGAGATGTTTTACATTCTTTTTTCATGCTAACTCTTTGAAACCTGGCGACTGTTTTATATTTGTAGCTCGTCTTAATTCAGACAAGCCACATTTCAAGTGCTCAGTAGCCTCATATGACCAGTGGCTACCAAATTGGACAGTGTGACTCTAGAGAAAGGCCAAGAGGTCACTCAGAATCCAGCCATTGCCACAACAGTCAGGAAGCTGGCAACCCTGTAATGCATGCTATTTCTAGGCATTCACTTGCAATACAGACTGGTGCCTCCAATGCCATTGTCCCAAGGAAACACTTGGGCAAGGTGCCCTGATACACATTCAGTAGTTTCACACGGACAAGAGCCAGATGAGCTTAATTAAAAGGGTACAAAAACAGCTCCTCACCGTGAAGTCCTAAAGACCCCACCTACACACACACACACACACACACACACACACACACACACACAAAACCCTAGCACTTAGCACGTTTAGAATGAAGCCCTAAGTCGCTATGAGCCGCAAGAAGTTAAGGCTGGAGTCTTAATTCTTCCAATGGTTAATTTTAGGTTTTAATGGGCTTTGAGATCAAGTTGGAAAGCTAGTCCATCCCAGGTCATCCATTAAAAAACCTGGATTGTCCTACAACCTCACAAAGATTGGCAAACCTCATCCAGTGACACCAAAGGAAATCCCTACATCTGTCCATGGTTGGCAGCACTCTGGGAACACCCTGACAGTTAGTACATGGTGTGAACTGGGAGTAAAGAAGACCTCTAGTGAAACTATAGCCAGTTACATGTCCCAGCAGACAAGACCTGGATCCAGGCCTTTCTGCTATGCCAGGATGCAAACTGAGTGGGGCCGCTGGGCCCTTTCAAGAGAGCTGTTTTGACTCAGTAGGGACTCTAATAGTCCCATATGCAACATAACTTCTTTCATTTGTCAGACAAATGCAAGATACCGCTGGCTAAAAGATAAGTCAATGATCCCCAAGGAGCTATTATTGCTTTTCCTGTCCCCTAAGCCTGTTAGGGGGCAATGTCATGCAACTTCATCATACACCTGCCTTTTTCTCTGGGTCCACGCCAGGGGTGATGGGGCTATTGATGAAGATAGTTTATATATCACTTCTACCTGCTCACACTTGGGCTGAAAATTCTATCATGCACCTGCAAAATGCAGGAACAGTATAGACCACCCTGCTCCTACAGAACTCTTGTGGGGAGCCATACTTGGAACCCCTCTGTAAGGCATTTCAAATCCAGGTCTACTTCCCATTCCCACTAAATCCATGACCAAGAGTCCATGAACGGAATATCAGAATAATTCAGATTTAGGCCATCTTCTTAAGGGGGCAGTTGCCCTTCCTAGAGCAGCCTTCACAGTCTGTTCTCAGTATTTATGAGTCTGTTTGCATTGTGTTTGTTTACTTGTTTATATTGTTCTTTAGATTCCACATGTAAGTGAAGTCAAATGGTATTTGTCTTTCTCTGACTGACTTATTTCACTTAGCATAATACCCTCCAGGTCCATCTATGTTGTCACAAATGGTAAGATTTACTTCTTTTTTACAGCCAAGTAGTATTCCATTGTGTAAATGTACCATAGTTCTTTTATCCACTCATCTACAGATGGGCACTTGGCTCCTTCCAAATCTTGGCTCTTGTAAATAACACTGCAATGAACACAGGAGTGCATATATTCTTTTGAATTAGAGGTATTGCTGGTGAACCAATATTGACTCTAAATTGGGCTGGGAGAGACAGAATGTCCATGGTAATTTTTACTTGATCCTGTTTTTGGCAATGAAAGATTCTGTTGCTTATTTGTCAGACTTATTTTTTGGGGGTGGGAAGGTTGCTTCTTTCAGTTGTTTCTTTGTAGTCAATCATTAGCGAGGGAAAATTAAACCTAATGAATTCCACTTTGGAGTTTATAATTATTGCATATTCACCATGACAATCATCATTCTATATTCCCTCCAAACTTGACATTCTTGAAGAATATAGTTCTATTCCCCTAATGGCTATATTCTAACTAATAGGATAATCTAACAAATGATCTACTCTGTATCAAATGGGAGAGCATCCTATAAATTACATCTTTTCAAAGGTCATATCATGATTATTATTACCAGGCTTCACTCTTTTACTGCAAAGGATAAGTTAATTAGTTTTCTTTGATAATAATTTTATGAAGTAGGATCATATTGTGAAGGCAGCAGTGAAAAGGCCTTTATCATAGCATCGAGGAAGACTAGGGTGGGAATAATGGTCATTGTTGTTGCCTATAAGGCACCTAGTTCCATTTCCCTCCCCTTCCTAACAGTATCCTGATTCAGGTACCAGTATGACTCTTACGTAAATCAGCGGAAACTCACACCCAGCTCCAGAGAAAGATTGTTTTGAATTAAGATGATCCCATCTCCTTGGTTTCAGTGATGGTGCTGGAACTCTAAGCTGATCTGCACACGCATTCCTCTGGCCACAGGGACTGCTTCAGGAGCAACATGGAAACGAGATGGATGAAAAAGGATGAGAAGAGACGTGCAGAACCTTCTGAGAAAGAGTTTCCCTCATTCTTACAAGAGAATCACAGGAAGAAACACCCTCTCTTTCTCTGGACCTTGAGGAAGGCAGATGTGAAGGCAGCATTTTGCCATGGGAAAAGTCAGTGTAAGGACGAATCCAACAAACAGAGGAATAACAAACAGTCTTGGCAGGCAGGATTAAGTTAAACCTGAAGCGTTCTCTGCTCTGGAATTCCATTATGTGGACCCGTGAATTCCCAGTTACTGAGCCAGTAAAAACTCAGTTCAGTCTGAGTTTCTGTTACTTTCAAGCAAAAGTGTCCTAACTGCAAAGGTGAG
Organism: Myotis lucifugus; assembly: GCF_000147115.1. Taxonomy (NCBI): domain Eukaryota; kingdom Metazoa; phylum Chordata; class Mammalia; order Chiroptera; family Vespertilionidae; genus Myotis; species Myotis lucifugus. The sequence goes on along the minus strand of NW_005871100.1, from coordinate 3,408,901 downwards.
TTATTTTTTATTTTATTTCACTTTTAAATATTTTAAAGCTGAAAAATTGATAAGCACATGGTAAAATTTAAGCAATATGAAAGGACAAAGTAAATGTTCATCTCGTTTCAAACATTATTCACTTCTTTAGAGTCAACCACAGAGTTAAGTTTCACAATGGATGTGTGTGTTCTAGTTTCTGCTCAAATAGAAGCACAGTATACACATTGTTCTATATCTTGCTTTTTATTATTTATGTATCTTGAAGATCATTAAAATCATATATATAGATTTATCTCATTCTTTTTAAAGGCTGTACAGTATTGTGCGAAAATACCGTAATTCCTTTAATCGATTCTACTTTTTGTCACTATAAATAATGATGGCATGGTCATGCTTAAATTTACATATTTGAACAAAGATGTAAGTATAAACTTGAGGATAAATTCCTAGAAATAGGATAGCTGGTTCAAAAAGTATATACATTTTATATTTTAATAGATATTACCAACATGGATTAAAGGAATTTTGGTAATAGCTATTAAATTATTTTTCTCCTGTTTATTGATCTAAAATTTGATATCATAATAAAATAGATTGTTTTTCCTTGTGCTCAAAATTATGCTGTATTTTAGATTGATTAATATTTGAACCACAACTTTATTTCTGTTTTTTTGTTTTTTTTCTAGAATTTATAATTGCCTTTTTCCCCCTAAGAAAAGTAGCATGCCTTTTTCAGCATGCTCAAATATCTTCCAACACCTTATTTATTCTATCTATGACATAGAATCTATGCCTTTCTTATTACAGATATTCTTTTTTTGGTCCCCACTGATTCTTGTTCTATTTTAGAAAGATATTTCTAGGCCTGCAGCACTCCAGTCATTTGGGATTTCTGCTCATTGATCACTGGGTTAGGTCCATGTTTTCTGTATTGCAGGTCATTTTCTTTCTGATTTTCTTCCCTCTTATTTTTTCTCAAATAAATACATCAAGTAACTTATAAGAAAGGAAGTTCCTGAGTCCTTGACTATTGTTATCTTGTTCTGTTGACCAATTGACAGTTTGACTCCAAGTTTCCAACCCCAGAATATCTCTGAGGGTTTATTAGACAAATAACTCCTATGGTCCTCCTGATGGTATCTGACTTGTGGCTTCCTTCCCTCTGTTCAATCCATCACATGGTTGCATCTCTTTTCTGACGTCCCTAAAAAAAAAAATCTTCATCTGTTAGTGATTCTCATCTTATTCTTTTCATTCTTGGGATTTCATTTCCTTTTTTTGATTTTTGTTCCTTTACTTTCATTTTAATTGCAGCCAGATCAAACACATGTGCACCGTCTGCCATTCAAGTGGGAAGCCTCTCCTTAATTTTTAGAGTCTCGGAATAATTGTGTTGGTTGTCATCATGCAGAATAATTTACCTGCCTACTTTTTCTAGCTCATGGTGAGATCTAACCTCTTATATAATTATATGAAAGTGAGCTATTTAGGTGGGAATGAAATGTCACCTTTCAGAAATATTAGTCACGTAGCACTTCAGGGTGGTTTTAAAGTATCAGCATAGACATTATAGGAATTCAATTATCTATTTACCACCAAAGCATTTAAGGAAATGAAGCAAACAATGAATGGGTATTCCTATTAAGCATTGGTAACAACCTGAATTTGTTGTAGGCTGTTGGAGTGTGACTCAGAATGGAGTCATACTAGTCTGGAATTAAGTGGGTGTGAGTGAAATGAGATGATGCATTATTCATATTTTCTTATTAGCAATTCATTATAAACATATAACCTATAAGCAGTGTTGTGGTAGTAAATTTTTAACAGCCAACTCTACAGGGGCAAAAAGTGTGTGTGTGTGTTTGTGTGTATGTGTGCGCGCGCGCGTATATAGTATTAATTTTATAATATAAAAGATGTGTGGCATACAATTTACAAATAATATAACATATACAATATTTATTATAACTCCTATATAGTCAATGGATTCTTACAGAATTATTTTGTTGACTTTTGCCAAGCTTTTGTATCTGTAGCCAACATATGGTTGCAATTGAACTATGATTTGACAAATGGAGTTACATCCTAATATGCTAACTCTTTTCCTAATAAATCTATTGTCATTATACCTGACATATGTAGTCAATTTTTTATGACCAGCTTGAAAAATTCCTGAAAATTTAACAGTTATCTCTTGCAAACTGGCACAAGCCAACTCCAATACACCACTGCCTATAAACTCCACTTCTCCAACCTAGGGCTTAAAATGAGAACCACTCTATTTTTGTTATTCAAATAATACCCCTCTGATATCATTAAAAATGTCCTTCTTCTCTGTAATCCCCTATTTCTAACCAATGCCCATCTCCCACCATAAGGAATCCATATACATTAGGGACTGGGCAGTTAGCTTTACTTACCTCCAGAAGAGACACTAGAAATCAGCCCGTCAACTAAGGTGTCATATTGGGCTAGGGCTAGGCTGTTGCTGGCATCACAGCCACATGGTGGCGCAATTGAAACACAAGAATTGCAGTTGCCTCAATACCCCCTCCACACACTCTCTCCACCCCCAACTAACCCTACACCCACCCCCCGCTTGCCCCCAGTCATGCAGAACTTTATAGTGAATCAGCCTACATCTCCTCTAAACACATAGCATCCCTCTCCCCTTTCACACACTTTTCCTTTCAGTGCAGGAAATTCCATCACTGTCAACAAGCCCATGAGCTTTCTGCTTGCCTAGAAGTTATATAACAAGACCTTCCTGTTTCATCTGTCTGGGTAGATGACCTACTTGTTGACCTCCAGTTTTTAAAACCTGTTACCCATGTCTCCAGGGGCCTCCCTGTCTCAGATTTACCTGTGATGCAGGTAAATCTTTAAATACCAGTCCAGGGCCTGGCGAAGTTCAAGGCCTTTTTATAATATGTATGTCCTTCCTTATTTGTGTTTTTCTATTTTTTTCACTGTCCACTGTATCCACATGGCCTGCTAGGTTATGTTCCACTTTGGACCCCAAGGGGAAAACTCCATTCTTTGTCATCTTTCATAAGAAATCCAACAAAAGTCAGGGTTTTTGTGTTTGAGCAACTTCATTGAAATGCTCTCAATTTTATATAAATATCCCTGGGATGGGCTCTGATTCACCCAGTTTGCATCATGTGCCTAACTCCAAGCCAGTGTATGGTGAGGAAGATGGGATAGTATGACCTAGTATATCACATCACAACTTCATTGTTGCAGGAGTATGAGTGGCAGCTCAGAATTGCAAGGAGTGAGGGAAGTGAAATACTCCAAAGAAAGTAGGGAAATGTTACCTAAAGATGAAAGACAGAAATGTGGAAAGAACAAAGGCAACAAAAATCCACCTTTGGTAGAAATTTGACTTTTCCTCATAGTTAGTTCTCTCTTTTTGGATGTTTTTATCATTCCTGGAGAACAACAGGGAAAAGTATGCTTTGTGGGAAAGAACTGTAAAGTGAAAGCATGGTTAGCATAAAGTAATGCTGAAGGATATTATTTGAAGCACTCCTTTGAAATATTAGCTTCTCTATTATGAAGCATAGATTTTTGTTCAATTAGTATTCTCCAAGTAAGGCACAATTTTTGCATGCTTTCAAATCCTTTGACATGTGGTATTACTTTAAGTTTTTGTTTAATGTGATATAATTTAGGACCTTCGGTGGAAACATTAAATCAGAAGATGCCTCCTACTAGTTAGGTAGAGGCAAAAAATTCAAAATAATCTCAGTGCTATTTACTCACCCCACTATTCCAGCTCTACAAGTTTGTGTCGTAGAGGCTTTTTCATCTCTGAAAATTCATATCTAGACATGAGAATTAGGTCTTGGACTGTGAGCTGTTCCATAAGGAGAAGCATTAATAAAGGAGTCCCTTTGTCCTACTGAGTTTCTGGAATGCCTGTTGCTGTTTGAGCGTCTTCCCATTGGAAGACTATCTTGTATTCTGAGATCTTTGTAGCATGTGCATTCTCTTTTAAAAAGGGTTTAGAATAGCAGACTTCAACCTGGGCACTCATACTCCTAGGGTACATGAAGACTTTCCAAAAACACATGGTGATTGGATAGTTTTAAGGCAAACTACTTTCAGATTCTCAGCTCCTGAGTCCTGCTAGTACCCCCTTTTCATGTTCATCCTCCCATCACACAGAAGAGAGACATCTCTCTCCCAACCTGAATCTTGTCTTGGTGCGTTGCTCCAGGCTATAAAAATCTTGGAGGCAATTCAAAAGGAATGATTAAATGTGTACTGCCTCTGAAGAAGTATTCTCCCATTCCCCACCTAAAAATGAAACAAAGGGAGAGCCTCAGTAAAAAGTACTCAAGTCTTATTTTATCTAGGCAGCCAACTCTTGGCAAGTCTCCATGCCTTCTCTCTGTATCTCTCTGTGTCATTCATGTGGAATTAGGATTCAGAATAATATTATCCCAATCATTTAAATTTTAAAATGATAGACATTCAGTCTGATTTAGCTGATGAAGATTGGGTTGACAATATTTATATGGTGGACTTTTTTAATAAACTGAATGAGCCCCAAGGATTTGATAAAAACAAAGTTGGAGTATATATTCAAATTACAATACACCAGGAAGTACATTCTCTGCAGTGATTTAAAGTTAAAGATAAACCATCTTTAGATATCAATGTAAAATATTCAAGGGACCCTGTGTTTTCCAGAATTCTTTCAGGATTATATATGCAAATAATTTTGAAGACCCCTGGTCTAAAGAACCAGGAAATCACCTTGAACAATTTAAATTCTTCATTAGAAAAATATAATTGTATGACTTGCAACTATAATTAACTATGAAAATTGTCCTATTTAAAAGAAGAATGTAAAAGAATATAGCATTTTAGTAAAAACTCATACTTAACTAAGCTAACATTTTTCTTAGGTTCACTTAATTTTTGTAACCTTAAGTCTAATCCAATGTGGGTTTCTCCCTGTTAAATATAGTTTGGTCAGAGGGCATACGAAAGCTTTCCATTCCATCATCTTGCAGCCTGTTTGTTTAGGTTGTTGGAGGGAAGTGGCTAGTTCTTAAATTCTGTTTTCCCAATTTTTAAGCCTATTAAGCCTATATTTGAACCCCCACAGACTAAAACTTTCTGATTACAGTTCTCCTGATGGTGGTTCCCCCCACCCCCACCCCATCTCACCCTAACCCCCGCTAATTATCAAAGAAGAAGAAAATAGCAAATTTTCCAGACTCTGGTAGCTCTCATGACTATGTCTACCCTATGAAAAAGAAAATTACAGAAGCACCACTAACTTTTACCCCTCCCCCCTTTCACCTCTGCTGCTTAGATACCTTAGGGTCATTGAACACAATACGATGCAAAATTAATGACTGAGGTTTGCTTCTATTAAAATGCCAGACGGGTTTACTGACCCAGAGCCAACCCAGTTTTCTACTACCAGAATTTTCCTCCCTGTTTCTAATAACTGAAAAATGTTGAAACATATAAAGACATTGTAAACACTTAGCAGCACCGTTTTCTAACTTCTTACCCATTAATTAGCTGCCAACTGAGAGCAAAACTTAGCCAGGGACATGGAGACCCCTGAGAACAAGAGGGAGAGAGAGTAGAGGTGACTACAAAGGGCAAAGGGAAATGTTTGGAGAGTGAGTGTGCCAGGAACAAACTTCCTATTGAACAAACTTGCCTCTGGCCAGGCCAGCCTTTGAGGACAAGGCCCTCTTTAATCACCACACTTAGACTGGCATAACCTTGGTTTCAGGAGAAATAATAATTTCTTAATATACATTTTTAGTAGAGGGTTCATTTTAATTTCGTGTTTCTGTGTTTAATTTTTGTTTTCCATCTGCACTGTAAACTTACAGTTACTTCCTATCTGCACTGTTACTTAAAGCAGCAAATTGGCCCAACTATATCTTTGAGTACAGAAATCTAGTTTTCAGAAAGATAGTCTACCTTTAGAATTTGAGGGGTTTCTCTCATTTCCTCCCGTATCCACAAGAATTTCAATGTTATGCCTGTTTCATCTATAATTTGTGTTTGTATCCTGTAAAGATGTTTTTCTGTTCACTCATTTGGGGAGTAAAAACTCCATCAATTTTTTACCCCCAAAAAATAATCCCCAAAGGGTAATTATGTATTCCCTGGGGTGATAGGAGCATGTTCTGGTCTCATCCACGGAGGCTGCAGAGCACAGTCTGTGCACAGTGAGTAATTGTGACGATAAAGCCATAAATAAGCAAAATTAAGAAAGTGTGGACTCATTATCATCAGATAATGCAACGGTGAACTTGTTACTGGAAAGAAACGACTTAATTATTCATGCAATATATTTTAAAACGATAAGAGAACCTTTGGTTTGTAGAGTAACTCTTCACCAGCTCAGACTAAATGAAGATTTAAGTGCAGTTAAGGGCATGCATATGCCCTAGAATAGCCAGAGTCATCTCTTAACTGGCTCATGCTAATAAGGATACGGAGGTCACAGAGGAATTCACTGAGACTTTGCCTACACAAAGCCCTAATTTGGTCAGTTTTGAGACAATGCCTTACAAATATGTTCTCGGCATCATGTAGGAATAATCTTAATTTTAAAATATCAACATGGTCTACTCTTTTTTAAAAAAATATATGTTTTATTGATTTTTTAAAAGAGAGAGTAAGGGAGTGGGAAAGAGAGATAGGAACATTGATGAGAGAGGAACATCATCAATGGGCTGCCTCCTGCACGTACCCCTACTGGGGATCAAGCCTGCAATCCAGGCATATGCCTGACCGGGAATTGAACCAATCAAACCGGTGACCTCTGGGTTCAACATGGTCTATTTCAATTCCCGCCACTCCTCAGCAGGTACTGCTATGTTGAAAGCTTCTGGTTTCCCCAGCCTTCTTAGGTGAAACTAACAAATATTAAAAGATACACTGGATTACTTCTTCAAAGTACTAAATCTACTTTCCCTCTGAAGAGTAATAGGATGATGCATCAAAAAGCAAATTGCAAACCAGGGACTGACTAGACATTTAAGATGAAATGTGGAATGAGAAAGTAGAGACAAGGAAACATATGGATGAGGAATTATCTTGTTTGGAAACATAAATTTAAAGCATTTCCTTTGATGAACTTCGGATCAAGAGTGAGTTCACTCAGAAGCAACATCCAACTCACACAAACAACCTCCTGCCCTCCCCCCCTGGCATAATGGAAAGAATGTTTAATAAATTATATGTAAATGACACCTCCAAGCTTCAAAATGAGATGGGTAAAATGGGATATAAAATGATATGTGTCTCTATGTATGTGTAGAGGAATAAGAAAAAGTTAAATTCTTATTTTTTGCCTTATAGGCAAGTTTATGATATATTAAGTGAAAATAGTAAGTTTTGGAGTAATGTATATAATAGGATTGTATTTCATGGGAAACAAATGCAAAATTCAATCAATCTCTCTACCTTTCTTCTTTTTTTCCATCTATGTGTATGTGTGTAACCTATATAATTGTGAACAAATTATATAGGTTTGATTATACTATATAGTTTGTGAAAAGATGCATGTCAAGCTTTTAACATGTTTACCTTAGATGACAGGGACAGAGTAGAGAGATAAAATTGGTTTTTTAAATATTTATAATTTTGTATTATTTCAATTGTTACAACCAGCCTTTATTAGTTTTATAAGGGGGGAGGGGAGGGGAGAGTCAACCCAAGGACTTGTATGCATGCATATAAGGCATAACCCATGGACACAGACAGTAGGGGGGTGAGGGCATGTGCTGGGGGTGGGGGGAGGTGGGAACGACCGGGGAGAGGTCAATTGGGGGAAAAGGAGACATATGAAATACTTTAAACAATAAATAATTTTTTAAAAAAATTAAGCAAACTATATAAAATAACATGAGGCTGGCCCTGGCTGGTTTGCCTCAGTGGCTAGAGTGTTGGCCTGCAGACTGAAGGGTCTCAGGTTTGATTCCAGTCAAGGGCATGTGTCCAGGTTTCAAGCTTGATCCCCAGTGGGGGCGGGGGGCGGGTGCGGGAGGCAGCTGATCAATGATTCTTTCTCATTATTGATGTTTCTCTCTCTCTCTCCCTCTTCCTTCCTCTCTGAAATCAATAAAAATATATTTAAAAAATAAATAAAATAACATGAGGCTGAGTTTTACACAGTGTGTGGATTTAGTGGTAAATGTCATACCAGTTCAGGATTCATATATAAATTTTCTAAATTTTATCTAAAAAAAAATCCATATTCATTTTATGAAGATTAAAAAGTATAGAAAACCACATACACACAAAGAAAATAAATATCATCAATAATTCCAGTCCCTAGAGATAGATGTTATTAATGTTTTGGAGTAATTATTTTCTGGCCTTCTTTTCTTTCTGTGTGTATCCATGTGTATTTTTTAAAAAACAAAAATGTCACACACTGTGCATAACCTACTTTTTTAAGTCTAACAAAAGTAAGTTTTGTGAATAATCAAATATCCCTTCTTAGGATTAGATTTGACGAAAACTAAATAACAGTGATTTAAACACAAAAGTAGGCAGTTCACAGGTGATGGGTTGGTTTCACAAAGTTAGAACTGTCTACCTAATTGTGGGGCCCAATGAAAAAGAGAAAATGTGGGACCTCTTGCTTAAAAAGTAGGGTATGCCTGGCCAGTGTGGCTCAGCGATTGAGTATTGACCCAGGAACCAAGATATCACTGGTTCGATTACTGGTCAGGGCATATGCCTGGGTTGTGGGCTCTATCCCCAGTAAGGGGTGTGCTGATCAATGTGCCCTTCATCTGTATACTAATGTCAGTTTTAAATGCAAATATAAGAACATGTAATTTGTATATGGAATCCCTGAATCACATGATTTGTATTTCATAGCATGTGCATGCATCTGTACCTGGTTCTTACCAAAACAGTAACAATGCTACACAGATTGAAATCAACTATTTTTATTTCACATGCAGTACCTTCTACCAACACTCTGACTTCAGCTTACTGATGAGTAAGAAAGAAGGACTGAAAGGAAAAGGAACTATAGGTTTTCTATCTTTTCCTTCTCCATGTCACCATTTACAGGTCAGTTGTTGACTACTTCAGGGAATTAACATGAGTAAGAAATGATACATGTTTCTGGGAATACCATTGCCTTCTTCTGGGTAGCAAGTTCTGGTTCAAATGGAAAGTGTGGCCTCTTGGAAGTGTCAGGAACCCAGCTTAACACGTTAAGCACCATGTCAGTCACCGGTGACTGAAACGGAAAGGAAGACAAAACAGGCTTAGTGCTTAACATGTTAATCACTTTTAGATATAACACACTTTCCTTGTCCTTGCTTTGAGTCTTGCTGAACTCTGGCTCATTGGGGGACCACTGGAATTCTGAGCTCATGGGGATATAGGTATACAAATGGGCAACAAGGAACAATAAACAAGCATATTGCCTGTACCCCTCTTCTCACACCGATGTTCTATCAGACCTCACTTACAACACACAACTTCAAAGACAAAATTAAGAATTTCAAATAGCAACAATAGAGCATTAGCCAAGCAAAAGGCCCTTCTGAGCAGGGGTTCTTGTGTAACTGCATAGTTTGCATGCCTGTGAACCAAACATCCAACAAGTTCAGTGACCAAAAGTAACCTCACAGGGTGGTGATCGGATCATAAATTCCTATCTGCGTAGGTCAGGTGATAGTCACGCCCAGGCCTATAACTTTTGAAATAAAAGGTTAGTCTTTGCCTTGAACAAGCCCTGTCCATTGTTCTTGTGCTTCTAGTTTAACACATCTTTGAAAGGCCAGAGTAATCCTCTTTTCCAGACCCCTCAGAGGCAAAGGCACCCTCAGTGGAGCACATAGTCTTGGTAACTATCCAGAAATCCAATCATAGATATTTGCTCACCTTGCTTTTTTCACCTTCATGTAAATTTTCCTTACATTCCTGCCTTAATTCCAGATGTATAAAAGAAATGCAAAACTGTCATTCTCCAGAACATTTGAGATCTTGCTTCCCAGTGTGTCCTCAGTTTGGCTCAAATAACCTCTTATAAAAATTCTCTACAGATTTGGATGTTCTTACATCAACATGCCCATGCCATCCTGAATGAAATTAGGAAGTTACTAAGAAATATAGGTTAGTTGATATAGATAGGCAACTAATAGTCTCTGCCTTGCCAACCTAAAGATATAATTTATTTAACCAAATTTTTTTTTCTTTAATCCTCACCTGAGGATATGTCTTTATTGATTTTTAGAGAAAAAGGAAGGGGGAGAGAGAGAGAAACATCTATGTGTGAGAGAGAAACATCAATTGGTTGCCTCTTATATGATCGAATCTGAAACTCAGATATGTGTCCCAACAGGAATCAAACCTGCAACCTTTTGGTGTATGGGATGATGTTCCAACCAACTGAGCCACCCAGCCTGGCTAATCAAATCTTAATTTTTATATATGTGGGTTGTTTCTTTTTACCATTATCAATATAATTTACAGCCCGGCCGGCATGGCTCAGTGGTTGAGCATCCACCTATGAACCAGGAGGTCACAGTTTGATTCCCAGTCAGGGTACATGCCCGGGTTGCAGGCTCAATCCCCAGTGTGGGGTGTGCAGGAGGCAGCTGATCAGTGATCCTTTCTCATCATTGATGTTTCTATATCTCTCTCCCTCTCCCTTTCTCTCTGAAATCAATAAAAGTGTGTGTGTATATATATATATACATACATATATATTTTTTAAATATACATATGTCATTTACAAACTTTAAAATTGCATCTTTAAGTTTTTAAAAACTTATTCCTAAAGCATATTTCTTTGGAAAAAAATTTCCATGAACTAAATCAAATTAAACACTATATACTTAATTACAGTTGCAATAATAACGACTGTTGTTTTTCTTTTTAAAGAGGGCAATTAAACATACTGATATTTGTCCTGACATGAACACTGAGTGGATGGCTGAAAATAAACACGTCAAAGTATATACCCAAATCATCTGTCAATATCAGGATGCACTGTATCATCTTATATTAATATTATCTATTGCTAATATTGAATATCAGGATGCCTTCTATAATTTGATTTTAATGTTATCAAGTTTCTAGTATTGAGTATACAGATGCATCGTGTCATCTTGAATTAATATTATCTATTTGAAATATGCCAGAACATAAAACCTAAGTGAAAACTAACTATTGTTTACTTTTGCATTAACATTTGCCTAGCATATAATCAAGCTGTTCTTTACTTGATGAAAACTAGTTCTCTGTTCAGTGTTAGTAACTCAAGACTAAAATAACTTGAATGTTCTTAGCTCATTGGTCACATCTTTGCCAAGCTTATCAAATTATTTCCATATGAAATGTAAAAAAGAGTTTACTAGCCTCCAAAACACTTTTATTTGAAGTAAATAACCAGGAAAGAATTTACTTATTCTAACTATTTTTAACCAATTCTTAAGTGACAAGAACTTGTAATTTATTAAACAGAAAGAACAGTTGTCTGCATATTTGGATTCTAGTATGAGGTTTTTCTGAATGAATTTGGGTACAATTAGATTTCAGAAATGGAACCATTAAAATCTGAGTATTACGAGCAAACTATTATTTATAGAGTATAGTTCTACATACTCTAACATTTTGTCCTTCACATATAAATATCTGCATACACGCACCATCTGAGTGTATAAAATTAAACTACCTGAACACCTTTAAAAAATTAAAGTAAAACGTTAAAATGTCTATAAAAAGAAATTCATTAGAGATTTCAAAATATCCGTAAGTGCTAAATAAGGTTTCCAGAAATCAGTGATTATGCTGAAACGTGTCACAAGGGGAACTGTTAACAAGTGTTACTTTGCCAATGGTAGGAAGATTGCCAACCTTTAATTGGCTTTAAAGTTGGTGTTCTATCAATGGAGTATTGTAAAAGGCAATAATGCCCACATTTATGATTTAATCCTGCACCGGGAACTCTAGATTTGACTAAATGTGGCAGTATGCATTAGTCCTTCTAATTAAAAATATTCAAATGCCCACCTTTTACATTTGGTTAGGATGTTGATTATCATGTTTTTATTAAAAAACAGCAACAAAACAAAAGATGTTTGTTTCCACTTTACAATATACAGTGACCAGTCAACCCCCCCCCACCCCCACCCCCGCCCCCTGCTTTGCTATGCATTAACTCTTTTGTCCTAATCATTAGGACCTAATGGAAATACTGAGAATAGTTCTGAAATAGGCTGCTGGGGAGATGCGATTCTACTGAATGAAATGAAAATCTGGCATGGCATTATTCTTTGAATTCTATAAGGGAGGTGTCCTTATTCATAAATGGAAATGAGAGATTATATTGTCTTTAATAAGCAGAGTAAACAATCCTTTCTCCATTGGTTTCTAGATTTCTGTGAATTCCTAACTACTGGACCCTGATCCCGGGGCAATGCAAGAGAACTCATGAATAACAATCTGAACAAACAAATATAAGTAAACTTCCAGTCAAACCATTAAGAGGGAAACCTCAACAGCAAGATCATTTTCCAAGTGTGTGAGGCTTCAGAGAGTGGGAAAAGATCCAGTGAGCTTTTCTGAGGGCACTCTATTTAGTATTCAGTATTCGGCTTATTAACCTGGCAGTCATGTCTTTCTGACTTGAATAGTTTTGTGAGTTAAGGATAGTTTACAACTTTTCTGACTCTTGCAGGTGACTCATTCATCAGATGGCCTTTCTATACCAGCCACGTGTTTCCCACTCCTCTTCCTCCTACTTCATGTGACATTGCACATTCCACATTTTAGCTCATTGAGCATAAGAAATAGGCAAGGCACATGCGGTGACCATAGCTACAAGGCCCCTGTGGCAGACACTGTTGGCTGTCTTCCCAAGGTCATACCAACTTTCCCGGCTTCCTTGCTGGTGTGGCTGTCTCCCACAGCAGAGACAAAAAATGCCAAGTACTCGCATTCTCAGCCTCCCTGGTGACCTTAATTCTGGCCAGTGATGTAAAGGAAAGTCTGCTTGGAATTTATGAGAAAGAAGAAAAGAAAGAAAGGTTTGTCCTCACTCCCCACCTGCCGCCTTTCTGTTTTTAATGTGATTGTGTGAAGATGTGATGCTCAGAACCCAGGAGGCCATGTTGGGACAATGAAGGTCAAGATCAAGAAATTGCAGTGCTGGCCGGGTAGCTCAGTTGGTTAGTGTGGATATGCCAAGGTTGTGGGTTCGATCCCTGGTCAGGGCACATACAAGAATCAACCAATGAGTGCATAAATAAGTGAATAACAAATCAATATTTGTCTCTCTCACCAATCAATCTCTCTCTCTCTCTCTCTCTCTCTCTCTCTCATAATCAATTAAAAAACAAGATCAAGAAACTGCAGAAAAAACAGTGAAGGGAAACAGAGTTTGCCACCCCAAAGTAAGCCTCTTTGCAATATTGATTATTTTGAGCTGATCAATTTTAACAAACGGCAGACATGGGCGAAGCTCTGAAAACTAAGTACAAGTAATCCTTTTAAAGGACATTCACATTTATAAGGGAAATCTCCATTCGTAAGGGTGATTCCCACACTGCCAGAACTTGAAAGGCAGAGGATCATTTTTCCTCCCTAACACCAGCTTAGAGCTTTCTGACTTTTGTTCTGTGATAAAAGTAAGTTATTTTTCACTTGAAAATTTTATTTATATTTTACTTCCATCCAAAAACATCTTAACTAATATTTACTCTTAAAATCAATATAGTTTGCCCACATGAACAGACTGATGATTCAAGATGACTTTCAGGCAGTTCATGGTACCTACCTGGTTATTTCTCGATCCAGTTTCTTTGTTGCTATGGAAAAGCAGTCCTCAACCAAAGGTATGAGGCATGATAGTAAGAAGCTAGGGAAATTCCTTGGCAAGTAGAATGGGGAAACTGAGACAGACAGCTGATTTAAACTGGCCTCATCCAGCACCCAGACTCACCTGCCTCCTTCTCCCTTGCACATCCACTCCCTTAAGCATTAAGCCCTGAAGACAGTGAGGTTCTGATCAGCATCAAATCATCTTAGGAACAAAGCCTCAGGTCTATTGACAACAGACACAGAGTTTTGGTCAAACTAGAGATAACATCTAGGCCAGCGGTTCTCAACCTGTGGGTCGCAACCCCTTTGGGGGTCGAACAGCCCTTTCACAGGGGTTGCCTAAGACCATTGGAAAACACATATTGAATATATAATTACATATTTTTTTGTGATTCATCACTATGCTTTAATTATGTTCAATTTGTAACAATGAAAATACATCCTGCATATCAGATATTTACATTACGATTCATAACAGTAGCAAAACTACAGTTATGAAGTAGCAACGAAAATAATTTTATGGTTGGGGGTCACCATAACATGAGGAACTGTATTAAAGGGTCGCGGCATTAGGAAGGTTGAGAACCTCTGATCTAGGCCTTAGTTGTGTTTTAGCTCCAGGCTCAGAAAAGCAGCAAAACCAGACAAAGTGACACCAAGGCCGACATCAGGACCAGATGCAATAATTAATGACTCCCCTACCTTAGCACCAACCAATCAGTAGAGACCACGAGTATTTAAAGACACACCTGCAAAGCTGATGAATATTCTATTGAGATTCTCCCCGGAAAACGCCCCTAAAATTCCTGCCTTTAGAAAATATAACTCTTAAGACCAAGGACCCAGCGCACACTCTCTAGAGCACTCCCTAGCCTTCTTTTTTCAGGTGTGTATCTTTGCTTTCTTTCTCCTAAACTCTAAGGGTCCCTATGAGACTTGCAACCAAGAGGGCAGTGGGCAGCAGCGGCTCGTGCTGGGCTAACCCCTGAACCAGTCTCCAAGGACCCTTCTTTTGTCTCTGTAACTTGTTTCCTGAGTCCACACAGCCCAGATGATTCACTTCTTCTGCTTCTGTGTGTGACTTTCTTTCTTTCTTCTTCTTCTTTTTTTTTAAACCTCACCAGAGGATATATTTTTATTGATTTTTGAGAGAGAGAGGAACATCAATATGAGCAACATGGATTGATTGCCTCCTGTATGCACCCCAACCTAACTGGGGATGAAACCTGCAACATGGGTATGTGCCCTGACCAGGAATAAAACTGGCAACCTTTTGGTGTATGAAATTATGCTCTAGCCAGCTGAGCCACCTGGCCAGGCCAGGGCTGTGACTTTCTTTTTAAAGCACCAAGGCAACTCTCCGAGCAGCCCACTTGAATCTTCTCTTCTAGTGTACTTAAGCTTCACACGTTAAGTAAACTCCCTCTCGTGCACTAGAGCCCTTGGCTCTGATTTTTTTTTTTGCCGAACTCAAGAACTGAGAGCAACATTGTCAGTAACAGGTATACATGTCATTTGTTGAGATTTAAGTCAAATCTAAATAGAACAATGGCTTGTTAAACAATTTATCCTTTGTGACAAAATTCAACCATCCCAACACTAATGCAATCTTTGTCCTTGATACTTCTATAAACATAAGACAGAATGCCTGTGGACATAAAAATGTGTTTCTCGGAAAAATAGACATTTAAAAATCATTGTGGATAGCATCGTTTGTGGAATGTAAAATATGAAAAGACTCCTCACTACTAAGAGCCAAAAGTAGTGATAAGAACTCAAAAAGAAAAACAAAATTGACTTCCATTTTTTTTTGTTTATGCAACTCATTCTCATGTAATCACAAACTATAATAAAAATTGTAAGTATTTAAACTTGAGGTTTTGAGTTCATCTCAGGAACATTGGCAAAAGGAATCTTTTGCATCTATTCTCAGAAAAATTGGCAAAAACCTACTGTCTCCCATAAACATAACAATTATTTGTTTAGGCAGGAGAATAAAATATGGAAAGGATATTACATTTGTTAGGAAATTGGCTTCAGAGTCAGATCTATCTATCCTGAGGCTATCACTAAATTAATTTGGAGCTCAAATATCAAATCCTGACTAAATTACCTTGTCTGATAGTCTCTCCCTTCTTCTGTTGGGGAGAAAAAATTATCCTCTAACCTTTGAGTTCTCTGGCAGGACTTATAATCAAATTAATATGAAAAAAATTAGAAGGAGAAAAACATTAAAGTTTAATAACATGCATGCCTCTTGAATATACATAAGAGAGACCCAGGAACACTGAGTAGCTTGCCAAAATGGCAGAAGCCACCACCAGAAATACCACCTCCAGCTAAAGACAAAAGACGTTATGGGAGATTACCAGGGAAAGCACAGCAGACAAGGGTAAGATTGTTACTCAGATTTAAGTCCCTGTCTTCTCCTTGATAATGAAGGCAAGCCTGGCACAGAGAGGGAAACTATACAATGGAAATAAATAGTTTTCCTTACAAATGGAAAAGATCTTTACAAAGGGTAACTTGTTTTTCAGACTATCTCCCATCCCTGCTGTTTGTTAAAATTAACCAGCCTAAAATAATGAATATCCCAAAGTGGCATATTTTGGGCTGGCAAAGTCTGCTCCCCTTCACTGTAACTCAAAAGTTATTTTAAAATTAAAAAGTTTATTTAAAACATATACTAGGCTTATGCCCTATATTCTCCTAGTGTGTTCCATTTGCTAGTGACTACAGTCAAAGATCAAACTTGCCTGGCCGGTGTGGCTCAGTGGTTGAGCGTTGACCTATGAACTAGGAGGTCATGGTTCGATTCCCGGTCAGGGCACATGCCGGGTTGTGGGCTCAGTCCCCAGTGTGGGGCTTGCAGGCAGCCGATCAATGATTCTCTCTCATCATTGATGTTTCTATCTCTCTCTCTCCCTCTCCCTTCTCTGAAATCTATAAAAATATATGAAAAAAAAGATCAGAGCACCCTTGTTCCTACTTAAACCATCAGGCCCACATTCCAGACAGGAAACAGGAAGGGAGTGGTTGGACCAGAACTTATTCTGATGGCTGGAGAATTGTCCTCTTTTAGCTGAGCACACTGTTGCCTGGGGGAAAAAAAGATAATTCTGTTACTAAGAAAGAAGATAAGAATGGATATTGGGTAGGCAACCAGCAGTGTGCACAGACCTCCACATGACAATGAAAATGAAGTTGAAGCAAGGACAGTGTTCCTCTAGGGAGCATGAGCATGAAGTTTGTAGTCTGATTAAAACCTGGATTTGATACTACCTCTGCTACTTATTAGCTATAGGGCCTCAGGCAAGCTACTCTCTGAGACCTAATTTTCTCTTGAATAAATGGGGAGGGGAAAAAATGTGCTTAGCAAGGTTACTGTAAAGATTAGCTGAGATAATAAGAGGAGTTTTTAAATTATCTACTGAAAGGTGATTATTAAAAAATATATTTTTATTGATTTCAGAGAGGAAGGGAAATGGAGAGAGAGATGAAACATCAATGATGAGAGAAAATCATAGATTGGCTGCCTTCTACACACACCCCACTGGGGATTGAGCCCACAACCTGGGCATGTGCTCTGACTGGGAATTGAACCCTGACCTCTAATGCTCAACCACTGAACCATGCTGGCTGGGCTGAAAGGTGATTTTAAAAGAGGAGATCCAGGGCAGGAGCTGTACCTAGAAGAGACTCCCAGGACAACTTCATGTTGAAAGCAAAAGCTATTTGATTCTCACAGGTCTGAGAGTGGTCTCCATGGGCTGCGTTCTTTCTGGGAGGCCCAGAGCCTTTCTGCCATAGTGGTCAAATTCTCTGTGATGGTTAATTTTCTGTGTCAACTTGGCTGGGCCATGGTGCTCAGATATATGGTCAAACATTATTCTAGCTCTTTCTGTGAGGGTGTTTCTGGATGAGATTAACATTTACATAAGTGGATTTTTCGTAAAGAGACTGCCCTCCATAAGGATGGCCTCATCCAATCAGTTGAAGCCTAAACAGAACAAAAAACTGACTTCTCTTAAGCAAGAGGGAATTCTGGCAGCTAGAGGCCTTTGGACTTCAACTGCAATGTTGGTTCTTTCCAGGGCATCCAGCCTGATGATCTTTGGACTTGAACTAAAAATTTTGGATTTGTCAGACTTCAAAATTGCTTAACCCAATTCTTTAAAATCTCTCTCTCTCTCTCTCTCTCTCTCTCTCTCTCTCGCTCTTGCTCTCTCATACGTGTGTGTGTGTGTGTGTGTGTGTGTGTGTCTTTTCTATTGGTTCTGTTTTTCTAGAGAAGCCTGAATAATACATTCTCTAACAGAAAACCCAGGGATTAACTTTATTGTAGCCTCTTTGAGCCTAGTTTCTCTGTTGGGAAAAATTACCCTATTAACACATGTCATTAAAATATCATGTATTTGATATCACAAGATGATGACTCAATAACAAGAATACTGGTTACAGTGAGCTTCTGTTATGAAGGGCAAGTGGGGGGTTGGGGAATGAACTCTTAGCTGTGTATAAATATACCTTGCCTACTCCAGCTATTTTAGGACAGAAAATACCATCATACATAAGGTAGGGACTATATAAATAAAAATGTAATATTGACTATATGTTTTATTCATATTACTTTTCAATACTGAGCTGGTGATTTCCTGGAATGCTTATTAATGTGAAAATTAATTGCATTTCTAAAAACTTTTTGCAGATTTTAAAATACAACTTATTAGCAAATACAGCACAACCACAAACACTTTCCAACTGTGAATACATTTATTCATCATTCCTTGATACTTTTTCATCATATATCTCAAAGTGCATTCTTAGTATTTGGTTGGGAAAACGTCAAGTTGGTGCTGAAATATAACTATTGAACTGGATGTGATTTTTCTATTATCCTATCTAATAATAGACAAACATGGTAATTAACCATACCTCCGACACACTTCCCATTGGCTAATCAGAGCGCTATGCAAATTAACTGCCAACCAAGATGGCAGCCGGCAGCCAGGCAGCTGAAGTGAACAGGAGGCTTGCTTGCTCCAGTGAAGGAGGAAGCCAGCGTTCCCTGCCAGCCGCTGCCGGCCTCTGAGCTGCACTCTAAGAAACAATGTTGCAATTATAGAAGCTAAACAAACCCCAGAAACCTGCTTTCAGCCAGCCGGGCCTCAGAGCTGGAGTTGCAACAGTGTTTCAATTATAGAAGCCAAACAAACCCAGATACCTGCTTTCAGCAGCCGAGGTCTCAGAGCTAGAGCCAAGCCTCAGAGCTAAAGCTGGCTCTCAGCTCCAGTGACAGCCATAGAAGGTAAATAAATCCCAGAATAAAAGAAAAAAAAGAAAAAAAGGAGAGGTTGGGAGCTTCAGTTGCCCGCCAGCCTGAAAACGGCCCTCAGCCCCTCACCCAGACTGGCCAGGCATCCCAGTGGGGACCCCCACCCTGAAGGGGGTGTGACCAGCTGCAAACAGCCCTCATCCCCTCATCCAGGCTGGCCAAGCACCCAAGCGGGACCCCCACCCTGATCCAGGACACCCTTCAGGGCAAACCAGCTGGCCCCCACCCATGCACCAGGCCTCTATCCTATATAGTAAAAGGGTAATATGCAAACTGACCCTAACAGCAGAAGGACTGGGAATGACTGGTCACTATGACACACACTGACCACCAGGGGGCAGACGCTCAATGCAGGAGCTGTCCCCTGGTGGTCAGTGTGCTCTCACAGGGGGGAGCTCTGCTCAGCCACAAGCCAGGCTGATGGCTGCCAGTATAGCAGTGGTGGTGGGAGCCTCTCCTGCCTCCTCAGCAGCACTAAGGATGTCCGACTGCAGTTTAGACCTGCTCTCTGCTGGCAAGTTGACATCCCCCGAGGGCTGCCGGGCTGCCAGAGGGATGTCTGATTGCCATCTTAGGCCCAATGCCCCAGGGAGCAGGCCTAAGCCAGCAGGTGGTCATCCCCTGAGGGGTCCCAGATGCGAGAGGGCACAGGCCGGGCTGAGCCCCCCCCCCCCCCCCAGTGCACAAATTTTTGTGCACCGGGCCTCTAGTCTATATTATAAAAACCCTGTGGCCCTAATGCCATGACGACCAAAGACTGGCGAGCATGGGTGGGCGGGGCTGCGCAATTTCGTGCACTGGGCTTCTAGGAAAATATAAAATTCTACATGTAATGATGACCAATTTACACAGGCACACTAGGTAACTGAGAAAGAAGTGATATGTCCATTTATTATTCCTGAATAACTACTTTATGACTATATGCAGGCCTTTTGATCATAAAGTAAGAATTAATTTTCCACTAAAGACAATATATAGCTTTTCTGTATTTAGATGCTTTTGATCACTTAAAGCTTACTGCTTTATTTTTAGCTTTTGCATTCTAAACAGCTGAAATCGTTTTATGAATCATGCCAGTACTCTTCATAACACTCCCTTGAGCTATGTTGGGTATAATCTTTGGGGAATATAAGGTTAATGCAATTAATTTATTAATGTAAGTATTTACATATCATAAGAGAAATACACACATACTCTGAGTGTGTTCAATTCTTAACATTTTTACTGAGATGTAGGTTAAGTAACAGAGACAATTAAATAAATGTCTTTTATATATTTTTTACCATTGGTTTCTCCTATGCAAAACTTCATGTTTATGAATGTCTAAAGATATATGCTGATGATTAAATTTATATTAAACACATACACAAAACATTACTATATTTTTCCTATGTATGTAAATGCATGGGTATAATCTGAAAGGATGCATGCTTAATTGATAACAGTGAATACCTCTGGAGAAGTAGGTCTGGGAACAGGATTGAGCTAATGTTCTAAAAGGACTTTAGCTTTATCTACAATATATAGTATATTCATTATTTTAATAAAATAATTTTTTAAATGAAGATGTTTAATGTGGTTTTTCTTCTTTGCAAAATAGAATTGCTAACAGTATTAGACATACCCATCAACTGGGTCCCTGTAATCTCATATCACTAATTGTGACCTTGGTCACCCAGTAGATGATATATAGACTCTTCTTACCACAAAGAAATGGACATGATAGAGATTTGTTCCACATGAGGCTTCCCTCATATATAGATAATGGCCAAGACAAATAATTGACCCACGTAGCTCTTAAGGCTCTGTTCAGAGTTTTGTTATGCTATGCCCAGGACCAGGGCAAACACTGGACATGCAAAGATGCATGAAAGTGATCTTGTCCTTAAGGAAAGGCGGAGAGAATGGGCAGACATAAATTAAAGAATGAAGATAAAGTAAGAGAAAAGCTAATGGAAATCTGAGCCAAGTCCCTGGGAAACACAGAGAATGGGGTAATGAATGATGCTGAGGACCAAGATGAAGAAGAAATCAGAGCAATTGTTTGACATTTAAGTGGATTCTTCCCCCCCCCCCAGTTCCAGAATTCCCTCTTTTTTCTTTATTGATTAAGGTATTACATATGTGTCCTTATCTCCCCATGCCCCCCCCACTCATGCCCTCACCCCCCCTGGTGTCTGTGTCCATTGGTTTAAGTGGATTCTTAAAGCAAAGTAGATGAGTGCTAGATGCACAGAAGATAATGGGCAGAATTATTAAACTCCCTAATCAAAGACTGCCAGGGGAACCTATTGATGGTCCAAAGCTGGGTGTGTACATATTGAGGAAGGCAGAGCACAACTATTGTGGCATCTCTAAAAGGAGGAGTCAGGGAAGGTCACTCAGAGGCTGCAGTTAATCATCAGATGGTCTTTGGTGATAGTAAGTATGGTCTGGGCAGAAGTTGGTCAGCATTTGTAAATGAGGTGAACTGGAAGAGCCATTTGTCCTTTCTATAGAACATAGGAGTCTGCAGGGTTAGTTATTAGTTTATCTGAGGTCTTACTTGGAAGATGTGCATCAGAAGGAGCTAGGGTTCAATCACTTTGATCTTTAATAGTGTGTGTGGCACGTTGTGCTTCAGTGCAGTTGTTCTGTTTTGTGAGGCAGGATGCATTTTTCAAGCTGCATTTCTGTTTCATTTCTCAGGATCCATTTGTGCACATGTACAGGGCACAAAAGGCCATAGCCTGATTATAAGTGTTGCGTGAAAATAATTACTGAGATTGGATGTCAGCTCTAAGGCCAGGCAGTGATAGATGTTTTTCTGTTCCTCGTTGCCTAGCAGGTCCCTGGGACTTTATTGGCAGTGGGACCATCCAGGGCTTCAGTGTGTGGCAGGAGAGCAAGAACAAATCTGTGAGCGCTCTGATGTCAGAGCCAGAGAAGTGTGTCCAAACAGGTTGTCAAAGCAGGGAAAGCCTGAGATGAGGATGTTGAGCCAGTGTAAGAAAGAACAAAGAATAAGTTGAACAAGTGAGATTCCTAGTGATGTGCTTGCATGTAATACCAGAGGCCAAGAAGTCTATTAAAAACCCATACACCAGATAAGAACTAAATGGTCTCTGGAGTCCTTTCCATATCCAAAACTTAATGTATTCAAAGGATAAAGGACAAAGGATAAAAGAACAAGATAGAACAGATGGACATAAGAGAAAGAGGCGATCATAAAATACATACAATTTTATCAAGAATGGCTTTTATCCACTCATTGCAACATCCCCTTGATGAGTGGTCATGTGCCCTTTCCATGAACTACTTTGAAAGGGGTCCTATACTACTTGAGAATGTTTCCATTTGTGTGTGGACAGTTTTAATATCACCAGGGGCGAAACTGGATCACCTGTAATTTCTGCTGGTTATTTCTGCCTCAGGCACTATACAGCGTATATCTTATCTTCCACACAAAAGAGACCGGCAAATTTTTGAAGGAAGTGCCCAATTTTATCATCTCACCAGTGTTCCTTATTTCTGGCTAAAATTTATTTAAAAATTTTCTTTCCATTTTCATTCTGATAGTTTCTTATTATATACACAGAAATAAATTATAAACATACATATAATTTTTTATTTTCTATAGTTTGGATATTGATAGATATTTTTAAACAGTTAATAACCTTTTTTCATTTTAGAATAGCATTAGATTCCTAAGGAAAGTTGCAGTAAAATTACAGAGTTGCCATTCACCACACACCTAGTTTTTCCTGTAGTTAACATTATTATGGTAGATTTGTTATAGCTAATGAACCAGTAAAGTCCACACTTTACTCATATTTCCTTAGTTCTTACCTAATGTCAAAAAGTTCACATGCCAGTTTTCTGACCTTTATAATCCTGGTCAAAGTTCTCTTTAAATGCCCAGAAATAAACATGATTCTCCAGAAATAATGTAGCTAGGGCAGATCTCTGATAAGAACTAAATAGTGAACAAAAATAGAAAGGGAAGGGTTGGGAAACCCCAAGGACAGATGTGAGGTCAACATCTAGGAGGCTGTTTCTTAAAAGCTTCACACTTCTCATTGGTTAACTTATTTAATCTTCCCCAACAAGCAAGGAGATAAGTGCTGTCATCATCTCCATCTTTAGAGAGGCTCAGAGGGATTACTTAACCTTCCCAGGGTCACACAGAACCTTCCAATCCAGGTGTCTCTGACTCAGAAGCTCAGTGTACCTCTCACTAGTATATATTTTTTTCTTTCTTTTATTATTTTTTTGTTTTTCTTTTACTAGTATATTAAAAAAAAACAAAAACAAAAAACACATGCCATGTCTGCTATCCATGAACCACTAATTGCTCAGACAAGATGGCAACACGAGGGGCATTTAGCCATCCTCTGCAGGTGGGTTCACCTATTTTAAAAAACATTTTAGTTCCTACGATGTGGCAGAAATGGCTGCATTTTGCAGGAGGGAGCCAAACCGGTTTCGGCTATTTTTTCTTTCTTTTATTATTTTTTTTGTTTTTCTTTTACTAGTATATTTTTTTTAAATATATTTTATTGATTTTTTACAGAGAGGAAGGGAGAGGGATAGAGAATTAGAAACATCGATCAGCTGCCTCCTGCACACCCCCTACTGGGGATGTGCCAGCAACCAAGGTACGTGCCCTTGACTGGAATCGAACCCAGGACCCTTCAGTCCATAGGCTGACGCTCTATCCACTGAGCCAAACCAGTCAGGGCTTACTAGTATATTAAAAAAAAACAAAAACATGCCATGTCTGCTATCCATGAACCACTAATTGCTCAGACAAGATGGCAACACGAGGGGCATTTAGCCATCCTCTGCAGGTGGGTTCACCTATTTTAAAAAACATTTTAGTTCCTACGATGTGGCAGAAATGGCTACATTTTGCAGGAGGGACTTTGGAAAGAAAAGAAGGGCAAATTGGGGGACCGGGCTCCAGCTAGTAACCAGGCTTCCAAGAACAATAAATGCTGGAAAACTTGTTTCATCATGTGATTGGAATTGGCAATAAAGAGGAACTATAATTAGGAAACCAATAGTACCCAAGTCCATAAATGTGCAATTTGTACTTCTATTTAAGGTGAACAGGACATTTATCAGGGTTCAGAGGTAAATGGGTGACTCTTAGGAACCTCAAGGTTAAAAACCACTGGTTCACTAACTAGATTCTATGTGGTTGAGAAACTATGAAGAAAGTCCTTTCTTAAATCTTTTGATATAAATTGCCCATTTAATTGCTCATGTAAAGTGATTGTGATACGATAAGCATGTAGTGATGATCACAGCCACCGTTTATTATGCCTCTGATACTGAGAGCCAATCTCTGCCTTAAGTGCTTGACATTCTCTCATTTAATCTTCAAAGACCGTGAGGGAGCTATCCTAATCACCATTCCACAAAGAGTGAGCTGAAGCTTAGAAAGATGAAGCACTCATTGTTAGTAATTTAGTATTGAGCCAAGGTCTGAGGCTGGTCTGTCTGACTCCTGGATGGGGAGGAATAGGGTGCACTTTACCTGCTCCAACAGAAGCCGTATGAGTTGGGGAAAGTGTGATGAGTGGCTGATCTTGACCAGGTCCACCCCCTGGGTTTTGGAAATAAAGGTGTCCTTCAGAGATGAAACAGACAGAAATGTTCAACTAGTCCTGGGATGTACCAATGTGTTGTGTTATGAGGGTCCCATGGTCCAGGTGCCAGGCTAGAACTTTAGGCAAAGAAGCTAAGCCTCACCTATGAGTGGATTGATGAGTTTGATATGGTTTATTCCAATAAACTTATGATACCGTTTTTTCAAAGTAATAGGGAAACCTGCTAGATACATCCAGGTATGAGGAAATAAGCGTTACCTACCCACGCAGGTAGGGGGAATGTGAGAAAGATTGGGGAGATGGAGACATAAATACAGGGAGAAGAAGGAGGACAAGCCTGGTGGTTGTCTTCTGAAACCACAGGGTGTTGTCTTCCTGCACGAAATAATGATAATAAACATTTTTTGAGTACTTACAAGATGCATGCATTTATGTGAGCACTTCACAACTCTACCAAGTAGGTGCTATGTACATGAGAGAGGCTCCCAGAGGTGAAGGAATTCTCATAAAGTCACTCAGGTTTGTCTGACTCAAAAGCTAAGAATGTATTGTATTTCTTAATCCATGTATGTATCACCTATTGTTCAGGCTGACGTCTCTCAAGCCCTTCTCAAAGAAGGCACGGAGGCAAAGAAAGGTGTGGAGAGAAGGGTCGTGGATGATCTGAAATAGAGTGTTTCTGGATAGGGCTCTCAGGGAAACCTATACAGGTAATTGTTTAGCTTGTCTATGGGTATGAACTTTGTGTTTTCCTTGCTTATGTTCCTTTGTCTTCAGTCAAGTTTCTTTGGAAAATTCCAGTCTGCTTCTGCTGTACTGAGAGAAACAATGTTCTTTTGTTTATGCTTGAGCCAAAGAGTGAGAACAACACTTTCTCTGTCAGGGGTGGAGGGAAGGATGGAACAGGGTGGCGGTTGGCATGGGGTAACAGTTGATACAAAGTGAGAGAAGCCTAAAAGGGAGACGCTGTGCACAAACACTCCTGGGTCCTTTTCTCCTGTGTGTATTGTGGCAAAAGGGAGGGCAGGGAAAGGGGGCAGGTGCCTTTCCACTTGTGTAGCTGTCGTCTCTTGACTGCAGATGCTCTAGGTGAAACGGGCATCCTGTGGATCATATGGAGGGATCTTTTGGGGAGGTCTCTAGAGGAGCTCATCACTGTTTCTCCTTTTTGGGATACATGAGCCTGGTGTCTTTTAAAGTCCATCAGTTCCTTCTTCTCTCCCCCTTGTTGGGGTCCTCTTGCCCTACAGGTAGTCTTCTTGGGTGGGGTACCCTCAAGATAGCACCAACTTGCTTGTACAATCTTTTTCATTGTACACTTGGCCAGAGAAACTTCCACATCCTTGCCATGCCTGTTGGAAATCTGACTCATTGATAAAACAATTGCGTTGTAATTGACGCACTCATGTTTTACCAGCTAAGCCAAAAACAGTGCCATCTCTGAGAACATCCACTGTTCTGCGTGAGCAAAGAAGCAGGCTGCTCCTCTACTGTCCCCTCTCCTCCTTATCATCACCTCCCAGTTCCTTTTTCTTCTGCTTAAATAGGCACATAGAGTAGATGAACAATTCCAGGGCATAATCCTAACGTCAGCCGGAAAATGGCTCTCTTCTTGCAGGCACTTCCCAAATTTATGAATTGACAGTGGTTCTTTCACTGTTCTCCTCATGCGGCCTGTGGGGGATGGGACAGGAAGAAGCAGGAAAAAGCCTGGTGGAGTAAGGGAGCTCACAATCCTGATACATGATTTTGAATTCTTGGTTTTTTGTGTATAAGCTGCTGGTGACAAGGATGATAGTTGGAGTAGCAAATCTAGCTTTGCTTTTAGCAAATTCTGAGGGCACATATCTGAAGGCTTTCTTCAGAACTGAAGGTGGAAAGTACAGATATCGGCTTTTGCATCTAATGTTCTCAACTTTAGGGTTTGCCCAGCAATCAGGCAACAGGAACAATTTTGTTCAACATTCAATTATGTGCATTACTGCAAAAACAAAGGCACAGAAATGTGCTTTTCTCAATTATAGGGTCAATGTGAGAGTAAAATGAAATAGTGTGAGGGCTAACAGCCATGGTAGCTCTTAAATCAGTGGTAGCCATGAGAGTTCGACAATCCCTAATTTGAAACCTGTAGGGCCAACTGTGTTCCAGAATTCAGAAGTTTGGGGATTTTAAATTTGGTAATTCTACATATTATGTAGCACCTCCAGGGGGTCTGGAGCAAAACCTTCTAATCAAATACATTTATATTTCTGCAGTGAAACATATAAATAAGTGGTTTAAATAAAGACATTAAGTAGTCTAATATCAGGTCTAATGATAACCTGTCCCTATATGTGTTCAGACCAGTATATGGTTTTGGCATCAAATGAGTTGTGATTAAATTGTCAACTTTCAGAGTTCCTAAAATATCAGTTTCAGACACAACATTATGAACTTGAATGGATAATACAAGGTCTTTGTTCAAGGAACTGAAAACTAACAAAACAAGTCACTGGACTACAGTTATCTTCACTGCCAATTCCCAACAATGCATCATTGATCTGGCCCTTTGCAAAATAAACTGCTTCATTTGACCCATTCATGTTTTACGGAGCTAGCCTAAAACAATGCCCTTTCTAAGTGCATCTACCACTCCGGCTAAAGTATTTGGTGTCTAGCAGACAGACCTCTTGGATGGCTATAACAGTATTGAGATTTATTAAATGGTGCCCTGCTGGTTAACAAGCATTCATACAACTCTGAAACATGCCTCTAATTATAACCAGGGAGCGTCGGGCACAAGGCTAAGTTCATTGGGAATTATATCCACCTTAAAGAACATAGAGTACACCTCTTATTATTAGTCCCTTTAAAGTATTGCATTCTGGCTACTATCAGTTGCTTTATATATGCCACGGAATTTGGCCAAGCTCCAGGCAATCAAGGATTCCTTCTACTTTTGAATGGCTCTTTTTTTTTTAAGTTTAAAAAAAGGTAGAATAAAAACTATAAATTTAATCCACAGAGTTCCCAGATTACTTAAGTTTATTATTTAGCTTGAGATATTTACTACCAATTAATTGACTCATTTAAAATAATATACTGTAGAAAGCTTCATGTTGTGCTAAAAATATTTTAATATTAACTTATTAGGGTAACAAGAGTGATATTTTTAGCACAATGTTTAAAGGGTCTTAGAGCTTTAGAATTGAAAGACTATGTTCATAACCTCCACAGATTTGGCATGAAATATAATTTTAAATAAATATTTAGGATGATAAACACTCAATTTAGATTGTTATCCCTGTAGGGAAGGAAATACAATCTCAATTGTATTGAGAAAAACTTATTCTTTAGACTGGATTAAAAGTACATGGGTATTTATTGTTCTTCATATGTTTTGAATGTCTCAAATATTTCATGATAAGTATATATTGCATTAACTCATTTAGGTAAGGGCAAGAGAAGCACAACATATATTTCTATGTTAAATATCTTAAAAATGACCTACTATTTAATCCTCAGCCATCTTCCATGGATTTGCTTCCCGTGTCCTCGGATATTTCTTGAGTATTGAATGCCCTTCATGCTCAAAATTCTTTATAGGAATTAGTTGGTAGACAGAGGGAAAGGCCTGCAGACAAAGTGTCTGTGGAAAATGATTCCATACTGAATGTGAAATTGGACATTTTATTCTTACAGGGAGATTGATAGCGCTGGAGGGACCCCTGGCCTCCTCCAGAGGCCACTGTGATCTCATTTCCGCCTCCTCGGTCCATCTGCTCTTCTACGTCTCCTCCAAGCCTACCTTTACATGATGCAGAAATTGGTCATTGGTCATGCTATCTGCATCTCTTGTGTGCTTCCTTTCTCATGGAAGCTATTGAAGTAAGGCATCATTATTACATGAGAGTGGCCTTTCCCAGAATCCCAGGCTTTTTCCCATGAAACTTTATATGCTGTAAGAACCAGAGTCCACATCAGTCATCCTTAACAAGATGTGGGAACCCAACTATGGGCCTATTTGGCAGGCAGAAAAATCTCCTTCAAAACAAATGGTAAACAAACATTATGAAAATGCTTTTTTAGCATTGGTGACACAAATTTAGGATATTCAACCGTGTCTCATATTAAAATTTTATTCTCTTTTTAGATATCATCCCAGTAATTATATAACATTCCATTATGAGTGTAGTTCAGATAATAAAGGCCTTTGATATCATGTACATAGGTGCTCTGTATAATGCTTGCAATATGAGTGTTCTTAGGATCTTAGAGAAGTATGTTTATTTCTCTGAAGTGAAATGTGCTAAAATTAAGATCTTCAAATAAACTCATGATTTTCAAAATGTGTTGCTTCATGAAGAGGAAACCTAGGTTTTGTTGGTGTTGTTTATCCTTCTGCCTGTGGTCTGCCCTTTGGGGAAATGGGCCGTTCTAAGTCCTTTTGGCACAGTAGCTGTCTCTGCTATTAACCCCCCAAAGAGGTGTGGAAAACACCAGGAGCAGAATCAAGGAAGAATAGGAAATCAAACTCTGGTGAGAGTGTCCAGAACTCACAGTCGGGAGTGTTGTCACATTAAATAGGGTAAAGGAAAGAGACTCAGGGGCTGTGTCCAGCACAGCTCTGGTTTGGTGAATGAAGACAAGACCCTGGTTTTATTGCTTCCATGGACAGTGGTCTGGTCAATTGTTTGTGAATCTGCGTAATGTGTTCTGAGGAGGTTGGACCCACAGCTCTAAAGATCCCAGAGTAAATTCATTTATATTGAAAAAGCAATCCAAAATTATCTCCTTCAAAGGATAGGTTGGTTACATATCTCCAGCAATGAAATACTCAAGCTTGGAACTCCCAAGTACACATTCAGTAATTACACACCAGAGAGGAGACTCCATTCAGGGAAAGCATAATTTATTCGTATTTAAACATTCCTTTACTGTTTGACAATGCAGTGATACCACCAAGGGGTACCAGGGATTTATAAACATTTGTCTTCATGCCATCATGCTGTAGAAAGCAGCCAAAGTGCTCACCTTAGATTCTCTTAGCCCCTTCCGCACAGACAGGGAGGCACACGCATTGTCAACGACACATGTAGAATTAATGTGTCTCATATCGCTTGGCCTCCTGTGAGAAAATCACAGATTTCATGGCTCTTTCAAGCAGTTTCAGGAGACCTGGCAGCTCTTGCAATCTGTAAATGTGGAAACTTCATTAATTCTAATTAAGTGTCAGAAATGAAAATCGAAAACACACAAAGAGGCTTTTCCTTAATAAGGAATGTTAACAACATGTGACCTTAGCTGTGTGACAAAGACAGTACTTGTACTAGAGGCTAAGGTGTGGGGACTGTTGTGGAGAGTATTAAAAGTGCTCTGAAAAGGAAATTTCATTATTTTTAATGATAAGTGTCAGGTGGGAGAAATGGGTAAACTGCTTTTTGTTTTTGCTTTAAATACATTGAATTAAAAAAACCCATAAATATACTACTCTCTTCATAATGAAAATGAAAATTTATAAATCACTCAGAAGATATGATCAATGTAAATAAGCTGGTGATTTAGACACCTTTACTTTTTAGCTTATATTGTCAATCGAATGTCTATCATACAAATCAGATAATTGCTAAATCTCCACCTTAATTTCTTCAGATTAGACACAATGTAAATCATTGATCCAGGCTACAAGGTAATTTTATTATAAATTTAAAAATAGCTTTTAATAAACCAATTAAAGAAGTCTTTGTGTGCGTATTAAACATATATAAAATACTGCCTGGTGTTTTGCTAGAATCACTCTCAAATTGCTCTCAACGCTGTAGACTCCAGAACCTTCTCACTGAACCTGCAGCATCCGCTTTGGGCCTTGCAGTATGGGTGGGAGTTTGAAGATAGTGGGGGTGGTGGCAGCATTCCAGTAGAATGTACGGATGGGAAAATGTGAAACATATTTTAGAAAGTATAGGTCCAGTTTGAGTTGTGGAAGAGGAAGTGGTGAGAGCTGCGGTTGAAAAGTTAGATTGGAATCAGGTGGTGACAGTTCTCGAATGCTATTCTGAGTTGGCACAGGACTCAGAAAGTAGTGGGAGAGAAATTATTAGGTATGTGCATCTAGCCTTGCTCAGCTCTCTCACTCCATAATGTGGTTCTGAGCCAAGGCAAGAATTACTTCTGATATCCAACCTTGATCTGTTTCTTAAGCTGGTTAAAAACAAGACTAACAAGTTGTGTGTGTATTTGGAGAAACTAGAAGCCTGAATCCTTGAGGTCAGGGACCTTGTTCTATTTATTTTGGTATGCTTAGCACCACACTTAAATTTGGCATGTGATTATACTGCTTATTAACTGTTCATTCTGGTTTTTATCTTCTCAATCATTATGTAGAAAACAATAAAGGTAGGACCACACCCCATATATTGCCTTATTTTTCGTAATTGTATTTTTAAATTACAAAAAGACACTGAACATGTATAACTAACCAAACACAATGTGTTGTATTGGACCTTGGCTTGAAAAAAAAAAAAAGGTACAAAAGGTATTCCTGGGATATTTGGAGAAATTTGAATATGATCTAGGTAGATGAGAATATTATGAAATTATTACTCATTCTCTTGGTGCCTATAACTAACTTTCAAATGTTCAGCAACATGAACGGAAATAAAGCAAACATATCAAAATGTTACTAATTTTTGAATCTGGGTGGATGATATGTAAGTATTCATTTTACTATTCTTTTCCTTTCCTAAATGTTTGAAATTATTCATAGTAAAAAGTTGGGAAAGCTTTTAATTTGAAAAATATACTCCAGTCAGTGTTCTTGGTTTCTAATAAATAAACCAACTCAGGCTAACTTAGGGGGAAAAAAGTCTTTATTAAAGAGATAGTGGGTAGCTCACAGACTCTTTGGGAAGGCTTGAAAATCATACTGCCCTACAGGTCTTACGAAGAGCTCCTTGCCTGCCCTAGTGATGTCACAGCTGGTTCAGCTAACCCCACCTGGGTGCTGCAATTTCTGATATGTCTTCCTCCGGAGTTGGGCTATAGCTGCCAGCCAGCTGCTGCCTCTCCTGGGCCAGATAAGCCCCTGACTCATGTAGCCCATGCCCTGACCACAAGGGACTATGGGAAAGCACGTAGCTTGTATTTCAGTTTCTAGTTTCTAGAGTGGAATGCTTTGCCTGCTTCATAAGGTGAGGAATTATCCAGGAATAGCAAAAGTGGTTCAGATGTGTTGGCCAAGAACAATAACAAAATTCAACTGCTTCTCCAATGGAAATAGATGTCTATATTATTAAAGGTAAAAGTTATACTTCCCAGAGGAAGTCACAGTTTGACATGCAGGCATGGGTGTGTGTATGTATCTATTGAAAGTATTGATAACATATATAGATTCTTTACATAACAATAATGATGGTAGTAGCTAATGTGTACAGAACAATTTCTGTGTACCAGATACCACTTTAATATATTTTTATATGAATTAAAGTAATGCTCACAATAACCCTATAAGATAGATACAAACATTACTATTTTTGTTTTTCTATGAGGAAACTGAAGTTCCAAAGGTTAAGTAAATATTTAAACTATGCAAGTTCTCAGAGCTAGTAAGTGGTGCAGCCAGGATTATGAATCCAAATAGAGACTGTGCTCTTTAATGACAGCCTCTCTGATAATTATTGTTCTATTGTTTTGTGTATTCACATATCAGTATATTGGAGAAGGTGAAGACATAAGGCAGTAACAGCTGGAAGGAAATACAGATCAAGGGAATTTTAAAAAAATTACTTAAGAATCTTGAACAATGTTGAAAAGACACTGGGAAAAATCCAGTGGAGATGGAGGGCTTGAATATATGATGATACAGGATTCCTGAGAAGGTGGGAGGGGATGGGATCTGTGGGAATAAAACCACATTTCAGCCTAAAACTTTGATTCCACCTTTGTTAAAATTAAAACTTTTAATATTTCCTCGAAATAACTTTTATTAATTAAAAAAACCCCACATTGTGACTCAAAAAATAAAGGTATGTGATGAGAAACACAGAGGAAAGAAAGAACCTTATTGACATTAAGTGCCTAAAGAATTCAAAGTACTGTGTTGGCTATTACTCTTCTCAATAAGATAAGGAAGAGAGGTTGGATAATATGTACATTCCAGTGACCTCTCAGTTGCACAAGAACACTCTTAGGAGCCAGGTGGGGCAAAGGTCTTACTAAAGTATAAACCTCTGCAGGCTCGGTTTCTTTTTTGTTGTTGTTAATCTTCACCCAAGGATATTTTTGTTATGCCCAGATTTCAGGATCCCCAAGAAACCACATCAGGGAGCCAGCCAGTCCGATGCAAAAGCATAAGAGTCTTTATTCGAGCTAGCTCGGCTCCCCCACCTTGCCGACGCAGCGACAGGAAGCAGAGAGAGATAACTCTGTGTGGAGACGGGTTATATAGGGGGAGTTGGAGGAAGGGGAGGAGAAAGGACTGTGCTCTGCCGATTGGCCAGGCACAAGTCTGTGTCTTGTTCCTGGGTGTGGCTAGCAGAGGCTTAGACTTCCGGGAAGAAGCTCCTTGCCAAGCACGTGGCCAAGGTAAGATGGAGCACTTACCCTGGGGCAAGGTGGAGGGCGTAGCCCTTACCCTGAGGCAAGGTGGAGGGCCTAGCCCTCGCCCTTTCAATTTTTCCATTGATTTTTAAGGAGAATGGAAGAGAGAGGGATTCATTTATTTTCTTACCTTTGCTGTCATACGTTATAATAGAGAAACGATGTCTTTTAGATATTTTTCCAATCAAAATACAGGATAAGTGGTAAGTTAGGCCAACTGCCTAGAAACTACTTGAAATTGTCATTGCTTCAGAAATGTCATGGGATACTGAGGGATTTATTTTGCAATAATTCTTTGACCAGATCTATGATCTCTTATTCACTATTTTGAAATCCAAAACCTTTGATCAAATGTGTGTTTTTTTAACATTTGGTGGCAAAACCTCTTCTGACCCAAATTCATCTGTCCATAAAACATGACCTGGAACCATGGTCAAGTGGCAAAACCTAAAATAAGACACTGTGCTGCCTCAGACCTTGTGGAAGGTTGTATAACATAAAGTATACTTTTCTAAGGTCTGAAAAATTCAGACTCCTGAAATCCATTTGGCTCAAAGGTTTCATATAAGGGATTATGGATCTATATGTCTTATAGCCATTGTATACATTGCTATACATATAATAGGTTAATTTTTAAAAATTCAATTAAATACAGAAACAGTATATATTTATCTTGCTGGAAAAATCATTGTCCAAAAACTTAAGGCATTATTATTAGCAGGACTAATAGGACTAAAGTAAGTTAAAGTTCCAAAATGAATATCTTCATGGGAGAGAATAAGGTCTAAAAATTCAGGAAATTATTAAAAATAAATAAATACCTGCATAAAATGTTTTCCAATTGTAACTTTTATTAAGAATATTGTTTTTATGATTTCATTAAGTGAAAATCGGTGGTAATTAGAATATACAGAGTGACATCGCTGAAAAATTGCACTTATAAAGTTTACTGCTATATTTACATTTAAGGGACAGGTATTTCTACTACCAGAAGGTTATTATCAGTAGCACCAATGATTATTGATATTATCATACTGTTTTCTTCATCTGTCAAATAAGGAAGTTGGGGCTAAATATTCTTCTGAAATTCTGTGAAAAAGTAGAATCTACAGACAAGATTAAGTTCAAAAATTTCAATTAACAGGAAAGAAATTAATCATCAAATATTGAGAACCTATTATTATTGAAAGTATTATAAATTTAATTAAGTGGAAGTGAAGATGAAAGTGTATGAAAGAGGATTTTGTAGTTCTGTACTTAGGAAGTGTTACAATGTTTAGTGTGATCTAATTTATTATCCTTTCATCCCTGATGATATTGCAAATTTTATCAGAGTTTTATGGCAACCCAGGATATGATGACTAGAACAGAACACACTTGCTTCCGTGGAATTAGGATTCAGAGTGAATGCTGTGGATGAAAAAAGGGCCACATGCTAACCTGACAAGCTCAGGGAAGGCCTGCATGGCAGTCTTGCAAACACAAAGACCTAAAGTAACCACAAAGGATGGTCTGAAATTAAAACTTTAACTAAAAGCAGTTATGGTGGGTAGTCATGTCCTAGGCTGGTATCTTCCCTGACAAAGGTCAGTCTTTACCTTAACCAAGTCTATTGTCTTTTTACATCTGAAAGAACATATCCTTGAAATACTTGGGTAACTTGTAACTTCCCTTTTTCTGGACCTCCCAGGGCACAACCAAATGCCCTGGGTGTCAGGACAGATACCACAAATTCCTTCATTGTTATTGTTATCATATTAATGTTGACTGTTAACTATCCTGTACCCACCTAAGTAAAAGAAGTATGTGTCTATCATTTTATTTTTCTCAGAGGTTTCCTTGCTTTGCTTTCTCCTGCCTCCCTAATCTATCAGCAATGGATTTCATGTAACCCACCTACATCTCCTCCTTTGACTGTAATGTATAAAACAACATGAAAAACTGCCATTCTCCGGAGCATTATCCTAATACAGTACATTGAGACTCAGCTTTTGGGCAGTTGTCGACAGTTTGGCTCAAATAAACTCACAAAAATTCTTTTCGTGTTTGAATGTTTTTTACCTTAATAATGCCTACTATAGGGAGGTAAGATCCTATATAATAAAAGGCTAATATGCAAATAGACCAAACTGCGGAACGACCCGCATTTCTGAGTTATCTGCTTTTACTGTGTTATTCTGTGTGTATGACTTTTGTCCTGTATTCTCTGTTCAATTATCTATCTACACTAATAAAAGAGAAACATGGTAATTAGCGTACGACCACTACCCTTCCCATTGGCTAATCAGCATATCCTTATGCAAATTAACTGTCAGCCAAGATGGCGGCTGGCAGCCATGCACTGAAGCGAACAGGGAGGCTTGCTTGCTCCAGTGACTGCGGACTCCAACGTTCCCCGCCTAACTTGCCGGCCTCTCAGCTGCAACTCTAAGCAACTATGTTGCAAATATAGAAGCTAAACCAAACCCCAGTCAGCCGGGCTTCAGCCAGCCGGACCACAACATTGTATCAATGTTTTCAGCAGCGAGGCCTCAGAGCTAAAGCTGGCCCAGAATAGAAAAAAAAAAAAAAGAAAAAAAGGAGCGGTTGGGAGCTTCAGTCACCCGCCAACATGAAAACGGCCCTCAGCCCCTCAGCCAGCCTGGCCAGGCACCCCAGTGGGGGACCCCCACCCTGATCCAGGACACCCTTCAGGGCAAACTAGCCGGCCCCCACCCGTGCACCAGGCCTCTATTCTATATAGTAAAAGGGTAATATGCCTCCCGGCACCGGGATCAGCGGAACAGCGAGGCTCCCGGCACCGGGATCAGCGTGACAGGGGGCAGCGCCCAAACCCCCTGATCGCCCTGCGGCTCTGTGTGTGACAGGGGAAGGCGCCCCAACCCCCTGATCAGCCCTGCTCTGTGCCTGATAGGGGGGAGCTCCCCAACCCCCTGATCCCTGCGGGCCCTGCTCTGTGAGTGACAGGGTGCCCCAACCCCCCTCCCCCCACTGGCCCTGCTCTGTGAGTGACAGGGGGCAGCGCCCCAACCCCCTGATCGGCCTGCTCTGTGAGTGATGGGGTGGCGCTGCAACCTCCCCATCGACCCTGCCTTGAGTGTGACAGGGGGCGGTGCCCCAACTCCCCAATCAGCCCTACCCTGAGCGTGACTAAGGGTGGCATCGCAACCTCCCAATCCGCCCTGCTCTGTGCATGACAGGGGGCGGCGCCCCAACTCCCCAATCGGCCCTGCTCTGAGCCCCACCAGGGGCTGCACCTAGGGATTGGGCGTGCCCTCTGCCACCTGGGAGCAGGCCTAAGCCAGCAGGTAGTTATCTCCCGAGGGGTCCCAGACTGCGAGAGGGCACAGGCCGGGCTGGGGGACCCCCCTTCCCCCCCCCCCGAGTGCACAAATTTTTGTGCACCGGGCCTCTAGTATATATATAAAGGCCTGAACAACCGTTACAACTGGTCAATTGGTGGCAATGATGCACACTGACCACCAGGGGGCAGATGCTCAATGCAGCAGCTGCCCCCTGGTGGTCAGTGCGACAGAAACCAGGCTCATGGCTGGCGAGCACAGTGGCGGTGGCAGCACTAAGGATGTCCGTGGGGAGCAGGCCTAAGCTGTCAGTCGGACATCCCCTGAGGGCTCCCGGACTGCGAGAGGGCACAGGCTGGGCTGAGGAACCCTCCCTCGAGTGCATGAATTTCATGCACTGGGCCTCTAGTATACTATAATAATCAAGTAATTTTATAAGTTACTAGAGGCCCGGTGCACAAATTCATGCAGGGGTGGGGTCCCTTGGCCTGGCCGGCAATCGGAGCCAGCTAGCCAGGGGGAGGGACCATGGGAGGTTGGCTGGCTGAGGGAGTTTGGTTGTGGGAGCACACTGACCACCTGGGGGCAGCTCCTGCATTGAGCGTCTGCCCCCTGGTGGTCAGTGCGTTGTCATAGCCACAGGTCGATGGGTTGTTAGGTCGACCTGTTGTAATGGTTGCTTAGGCTTTTATATATATAGATAATTGAACAGAGAATACAGGACAAAAGTCACACATACAAAGTAACACATAGTAAAAGCAGATAACTCAGAAATGCAGGTAGAAAGAGGCCACTGCTAGGGCAAGAGGAAATAGAATCACAGAACATTAGAGTTGAAAAGCTCCTAGGAGTCACTGAGGTTTTTACAGAGAACAAAACCTCACAAATAAGAAAAGGACAGTGTCAACAACAACAACAAAATAGAGTTAAAAATAAAACAATTAAAAGACCACACAGGACCAGGGGTTGGGAGAGCGCCTTGGGGTGAGGGGTTGCAGCTCCAGCTGTGGGTGGCTCCTTCACTTCTATGGCTGGACACATTCTGATCTATAAAGTGAAAGGATTCGCTTCAACAGATTTTTTAAGAGCCACGCAGTGATCTGGTGATTGTCCATATACCTCTGGCCTATCCTTTCCACTTTACCGGAAATTTACTTAATTTTCCGGTAAATTAAAAAGTCATAAATGCAAACCCAAACGGACCCTCTTTAGTGGCGACTAAGTTTCAGAGCGAAACGACAGGGCCTAAGAAAGAGGAGGATCCGGGGAGGAGGAAAGGCAGGCTCAGACTTAGGAGGGTAAAGTGAGTGCCGGCCAGACTGGAGGGGGAACGCGAGTAGGGGAACTCTCCCCTCTCCCAACCCGAGGCGGCGGAAGGGGCGGACCCATGGGCGGAAGTGACGTAGCCGGCTTTGGGCTCTGAAGGGAGGCGTAGCCGGTCACTGGAGGTGGCATTGGTGGCGGAAGAGGTTCGGCGGTTGATGGCGGCTCCGTCTCGGGAGCCTCAGTAGGACTCCCCGTTTGTCCGGGAGCCCCTCCCTGGGTAAGCGCTTTGCCCGGCCCGGCGCCCTGTGCGCGGGACCCCAGCGGAGCCCTTTGGGGGCTCGGGAGACGCCCCTCAGCTCCTAGACTCTAGGGCCTGGCGGGTCTCGGGAATGGTCTCCGTGGTGACGACGCACAAAATGACGACGCTATCCCTGTCGAGGACAGCCTTTCCTCCCGGGCCGCGATTGTGACAGGGAGTGGGCGAATTCAGTTGGCAGTGGATTTGGAAAAAGGCGACGGGTGGTTGCCCCACGCCGCGGGGAGGCCGGGATAAGCCTTCGCGAGTTGGGGGAGGCGTGTGGGACGTGGGCGCTATGGCGGGGGCGAGTGGCGGGGGACCCCCAAAGCAGAAACGGGCCTGCCCGAGGCTCAGCTCTCGGGCGAGTGGTGTGAGGGTGCTGCCGGCCTAGGTAAGTTTGGGCAAACCTCTAGGTCGAGTCCGGGAAGGACGCTGGGGTTTGCTGGTGCGGACGGAACCCCAGTGTTTTGGTTTGAGTCGCCGGTGGAGGAGGCGGAGACTCCCTGCGCCGCCCACGGTCGCGGCGGGCGGAGTTAGCCCGGTCTCCGGCCGCACCTGGGGTGCGGGATTAGATAACGCTTTTTTTCCGGCTGTTTATAAATGGCGCTGAAGCACAGCGTTCCCGGGGAACTTAGCAGATCTCCTGGGAGAGAGTCACATCTTCCTTTGCTTAGGCAACTGTTGTTGATTTCACAACTCTCCTTCCGGTCCAGCCGACACTCCGCTGGGCCGCAGTGTGTTGACACGTCGGGAGTGTGCGCTCCTCGCTTTGGAAAATTGTTGGGGGGGGGGGGGGGGGGTGGAGAGGGCGGAGAAGTGTGTGTGTGTGCGTGTTTGTTGATAAACATATATTACCCTATTCATAATAGCTTTGCTTGAAAACACTGTGGCATTTGACCTACATGTATTAGGTTTCAAAAAGTAGTTATGGATTACTATTAAGTCGGGGATTTAGATCGAAAAATCCAAATTTTTCAACTGTCTGCTTTCCGCTAATTGCAAGGTTTCTACAAACCGCGCACAGACAATTACTAATTATAGTTTTGGGGCTCAATTCCAAAAAGCTTTTAAAGAGATTACTTGATTAACCAGTTAATCTAAACATGGGTTAGTTGCCTTCAGGTGCCATTCGGGTGTAGAGAAGGCCTTAGTTTTGTTCTTAGTAAGGGTGAACTTGATTTCTTGAAGGATTACTTGATTACATTAGAGACGAGGTCTTACTAGGGTTGGGTCTTTTTTTTTCAACTTCAAAGAACATTTTGTAATTTTTGTTTTCTACTTATCACATTTTTTAATTGTACACTTCTGTTTACAATTATGGCCTCAGCCATTTATGTAGAATTAACCAGTAAATTCCTTTTCCTTAACAAAATAGCAGGTATCTTGGAATTTTAAGTTTCAACATTTTTAATGATGTTAAATAATTATGAAAGATCCTAACTACTTTTTTCTATACTACTATGGCGGAATTATCTCAGGTGAAGCTTATTGGTTTGTATTCTTTTGCAATTTGCATACTGTTAAGTAAGATTTTGGCTGGATGAACGCCTGGCTTTTTAGTTTATTTTGCCTCAAATAAATCCGTAATAGAAGAGAAAAAAATTCTCCCCTCTAATATAGTATATGGGCCATGATCGTAGCATTTTAGAAACCAACTTTTAAAACAGTCTAAAATAGTAAAAAGTGATGTCAGTGACCCCTGAGCAGAGAACTCACCTGTAAAGAGTTCTGGAGGTAGATCCCTGTCAGAGTGCAAATTAACAGATGGGTGGCTTTTCTGCCTCCGAGAAAGAATGTTAGTAATATTTTTCTGGTGTGTAAACTAGCTGCTAGTCTTTGTTTAAGTTATAGTATGAATAATTGGAAACTATTAAAATGTCAGACATTTTATCCTTCATATATTTGTGTGTCCTATAGGACTGAAGTTTGGAGGTAATTATAAATTTTATATATTTTTAAGTGAAGATTTAAAAAAATAATTTTGCTAAGTTTGTCAACCACTACTTGTAATGCGTTTTCACTACTAATTTTTATTTGCTGTGGTTTTACTTTTATTATGGAAAATTTCAAACATACATAAGGAGAACAAAGTAAAAAGAACCACTGTTTTGCTAATCTTGTTTTATTACCTCCCTCAAACATTTTTTCCTCATTGAGTTTTAAAATAAAATCCAAGACATCAGGGTATTTCACTTATAATTAGTTTAGCATGTTT
Organism: Myotis lucifugus; assembly: GCF_000147115.1. Taxonomy (NCBI): domain Eukaryota; kingdom Metazoa; phylum Chordata; class Mammalia; order Chiroptera; family Vespertilionidae; genus Myotis; species Myotis lucifugus. Next base: position 3,368,490 of record NW_005871100.1, on the reverse strand, counting down.
AAGTGGTAAGAACTTTGAAAAAATACAATCATCATAATCATATCACACAAAACAAAATTACCTTATTCTTGAATTCTAATTGTTAGAACTAGAAAATTATGTAAAAAATTTATTTAAAAAACTTAATTTGATTCTGTATATTTAATGTATAGAAGTTTTTAAATATGGTCTATTTATTTATTTGACTAATGCTTACATTTTTTGGGAGCTAGTTAAATAAATTGAGTATCAGGAGCCACTGGGAAAAATACTAAGATCTGTTTGGGGCTTGAAAAAGTTTCCAGAGGAAGAAGTAAAGATAATATTGAAGTGCTCCCATTTCCCCAAATTTATTTTAGTAACTGAATGCCCATTGCATATTATTTACCCTTTTCCTTAAATATTGATGAATCCCTAAAGTAACAAAATTGGCCAAAGACTTTATAGTATAAAGTTCACAACATAACACATGTAAAGGAACTCTAGAGATGTTAGGACTTTAGAGACTATATTAGGAAACCTGGAAGAGGGCACTGCAGACAGCATTGTTTTTGTTTCCCAGTTAAATGTATCTGGTCCTTTAGTTTGGGGAAATTTTTACTTAGCCTTGGTTTGCATCTTAATGTACCCATGTTTCTTGAGATGTGCTTTAGAGAACGGGAAGAAACATTGGGTATTGGTAAAGCTGCTTCCACTTCCCCTTGTGGATAGTGGCCATATTTCCTCTCCAACTGAGGATGCAGTTTGTTCTTTTTCTCAGTATGTTAATGAAGTTACACTTCCCAAGCATTACCACAAGGTGATGCAGTGATTTTGCACTTTTCCACTGGGTGGTGTATATGTGTGTGCATGTGTGAGCATGCATAGTGTATTAATTTGCCCGTGAATCATCTTGCTGCATTGGTATTCTCAGTGAATTTCAACATTTTAATAAGTTTGCCTATCATTTCACTCCCTGTCATCTGTGTGAGGAGAGAAACAGAACTATATGGGAATTAGAAATTTTCATTTTACTATTTAAAATGGGTCAATTCATGTTGTAATTATATTCAGATTACATTTATCCTTAACATTTTTGTGACTAGAAGATATTGGAATTTAATTTTAAAAAGTAAGGTGGAAACAAGAGTTGAATGACTTGTAAAATTTCTATAGTTCTAATCACATTGAAATTTTTTGAAAAGGTTGGGGTGTTGGAGAGGGATTAATGAAGATTATTAATAGGATGATCACAAATTATTTTACTCTTCAGGTTTATATGCATCATGAATGTATTTAAAGTCTGATGTTAGGGTTTTGTATTAAAAACTTGAATTTGGGGGGAGGGTTTAAAATGAAATTTGATGTTTATATGTTTATTTAAAGCATGAAAATACATTTATATATACTGGTAAAAATTCAATCAATATAGTTAAAAGTCCTTTATTTAAACATATGCTTCTTGAGTAAAGACTTAACTATATGATGAGTACTTTTTAATCCCTCTTGATGCATTATAAGCATATCTAAGTACTATATATATGTATACTTTATGCTATTTTATACCTTGAAAACTTTTCAGTGAAGTAAAAGTGTAAGGTTGGATTTTGGATTTTTAAATCACTATTGTAATCGAGGTTAAATAAGTTTAAACTCGGCTCCCTTGTTTTATAACAAATAATTACAGCTTTGTTGATTTAGTTTACTTTAGGAAATGTGATAAGTTTTAAGAAAAAAAAAGAGGTTTTATTTTTATTCCGCTTCTAATTAAAAACATGGGTAACTCATTCTAAGCTAGCCTTATTTTCTCCTTACTGAATATCTTCCTCAGAGAAACTTAAATATTCAGTCTTTTCATAGAAAAATGTTACTGATTCACTTGCATCAGTTTAGGTAGTTGTATCTATTAGAAGTTTGTTCAGTTGATTCAGTTATAGTTTTTCTTAGTATTTTACCAGTAGTGAACATTTTTTTCAAAACTGGAATCTGAATGGGTTTTTTTTCCTTTATGAAACCACTGACTTGAAAAGAGATTATCATTAATGACTTCATTAGCATCATGACATCCCCCTAAACCCAGATTAGCTCAGACAATTCAAAGAGAAAGTAATAGAACTCTTTAGTTATTTTAGGCAGGGTTCCAGTGTTTATAAGTGTGACTTTTTTTATTTTCCTGGAGGTTTTGGGTTATCAGCTGGGGAGTATTGACAGTTAAGTGTTTCTGTGAAATAGGTTGCTGGTAATAGAACCTTCTTGTTAATGCAGAGATAGCTAGGGAGGATTAATCCTGAACACTCTTCTTTAGCTCCTAATTCTGGCAAACCACAAGTGGGGAGAGTCTTAACAGACAACCAGTCTGATATTTTACCACAGTGGCTTTCAGGTTCAGGATTGACAGACTCTTTATGGGATAGCTAATATGTTGTTTTAATAAAGCATTACTTTTAACATAACAGAAGCAGAGAAGACATACAAAGAAAGTGCTTGTTGTTTCAAAACCTTAAAAATTTGCCTTAGTATTTTAAACAGGTCAGCAAAAGGAATAGTTGTAAAAGCATATTGTCTTAGAACTTCCTAGCAATAAAAACTTAATAATTATTAAAATATGAGCAGAGTCTTCCTGTTGTGCTTGCCATGTAGAAACTTCATTGATTTGTGAAGTAAATTAGATAAATTTGGTTAGCAAAAAATGTTCCTATTTTTTTCATTATTTTTTATTTTAAAAAAAATACATTTTATTGATTTTTTACAGAGAGGAAGGGAGAGGGATAGAGAGTTAGAAACATCAATGAGAGAGAAACATCGATCAGCTGCCTCCTGCATGCCCCCAACTGGGGATGTGCCCGCAACCAAGGTACATGCCCTTGACCGGAATCAAACCTGGGACCCTTCAGTCCGCAGGCCGACGCTCTATCCACTAAGCCAAACCGGTTAGGGCTATTTTCTTCATTATTATAGTCTTGTTTTGAAAACTCAGAAGCAAGTACCATAGGGTTAGTTTCTTATATGTATTATAGAATCAGTGATGATACCGATTCTGTGTCACACTGTAGAGATAGCTTTTTGAAGTAAATCCTCAGTTGCTATACTAGTACTTTTGAAAAAAAAAAAAAAAAAAGTAAATCCCCCCCACCCCCCAAAAGTATAGCACAGAAAGCATTTGGATCATGTAGATTTTTGTAATCTATTTTAACTATACAACTGCTATCCAGTGCTTGTTGTTCCGTAAGCCAGTGAGCATTTACTGAATCCATTATAGATTTCTACAGTTTGTATTTAATGTAAAACAATATATTTATTTTTAATCAGTAACTATGTGGAAATTAATGGGAAGAAAAAATGAATAATGGAAGTCAAGGTAGGATTATTGAACCCAGAATGAAAGGGTAGAATTGGTATAGGTAGAGGAACAGATAGGCTGAGCTATTTTAAGTAGATCAGCTGAGATTTTACATGGTTTGAGAGATCTGAAGGAGCATGTACCAGAAGCCAAAGAAGACAGTTTGGGTCTAGGTATTAGTGGAAATGAGTGAGCGATGGTAATGAAGACTTAGGTTGTTGAGTTAGGTCAGAGTCTAAATAGTAGTTCTTTGTCCTAATCACATACAGGATTAAGATTACTTGAGAAAGATGCTAAAACAAAACAAAACAAGATGTTCACATACACGTGCCCACACCCAGGTCCCACTTCCAGAAAGTCACTGTCTTTTTCTTTTTTTAAGGCCCCTAAAGATTCTTATGTGTAGCTAGGGGATCACAAACATGGGTGAGGAATGCAGGCACTGAGAGATTAGCATATGTTATAGGAGCCAACAACCTAGGAGAGGGACGGATGGGTCAGGTTAGGGAGGAAAATAATGAAGTTCAAAGGTCCAACATAGAAGCTGTTGGTTGCAAAAGAAGCAAAGAGCTAGGCTTTCCAAGAGACTTCATAGTTTGTTTTTTATTTTGGTTTAAAAGCTTTTTAGCTCCCACGTAACTTTCTGAGTCATATTGGAAATTCTTTATTTCCCAATTTGTCTGTGTCTTTATATTTAGTCACATTTTTAAGGAGGAGTGCCAATATTAAAAAGTATTTGTCCTCTCAAAAATTATGATGTAGATATCAATGTAAGTTGCATTTAATGATACATTTTCTGAAGATTAAAGTTTTTCTTAGTTGGGTATCATTCAACTTGTGTGATTTACTTGTTTCAGATTCACAATGACATCCTTTCAAGAAGTCCCACAGACTTCCAATTTTGCCCATGTCATCTTTCAAAATGTGGCCAAGAGTTACCTTCCTAATGCACATCTAGAATGTCATTATACCTTAACTCCATATATCCATCCACATCCAAAAGATTGGGTTGGTATATTCAAGGTAAGAAAAACTTTCTTCCTATTTCTTCCATCTGGGTACACTCTATTTTCTTTTACGCAGTTGATCAGTAGCTTTACTTGCTCTATCTTCACTCTACATTCAGGGTCATTTTTGTAACGTCAGATATAAAACATTTACATTTGTAAATGTAAACATTTTGTATTTAACAGTGGGATAGTATACAACAAATGTTGGAAACTTGAATCCAGGCTTTGCTGTCTATGATCAAAAGGTTTGGCTTCACTCAAGGTCATGTGAAAAAATTTTAAGAATCTTTGTTTTCTTTTTCCATTTTCTCCATTTCTTACCTGAAAAAATGAGAAGAATAGAGCAGGGTAATGAGGTTGAGGAAAGGACATTCCTGGCAGGAAGATGGTATAAGTAAAGGCACAGAGGTGAGAATGTTTATGAGAATGAGTAATTTTAACTAGAACAAAACTTGACTTAGGTGGTGTAAGATAAGGCTGGAATTAAGCTTCATTCTGTCTACAAAGGACCGAAGTACTGGCAGTGGGAAGTCTTTGTAAATATAGGTATGTAGGTTGATGTGTGGAATAGACTGCATGACCTTTCTTATGTTCTGAATTTTTTACTTAAAATTATAACCACTTTCTTATTAATGTAGCTCTGAAACATTTTACCTCGTGGTGGGACATTTATGCTGTTTATGATATTTCTGTCTAAGAATCAGCATTGCATCCTCACATGTATGTGGCATTTTTGCTGTATTTTTCTTTTAAATAGAAAGGACCTTTACTCTTGATAATACAATATTTGAAAACTACAGTATATAAAAAAGAAAGTGAATGGCTCTATCCATTGTAGCCCCCACCTTCCCCAGAAATAGCTTGTAGTTAAGTTTGGTATATATTTTTCTAGATTTAAAAATTCATAGGCTCATTTTCTATATTTCTTTGTAGGTTTTATATTTGTACACATATAACCAGAAAATATATTTTCAGTGCCTTTCCTATTGTGTCTGTCTCCCTTTACTTCCTCCCCCCAAAATAGTGCCCCCCGGACCTCAGTATCTCCCTCTCCCTCCCTCTTTAAAAGTGCTCTTTTTTAAAAAAATATATTTTATTGATTTTTTACAGAGAGGAAGGGAGAGGGATAGAGAGTTAGAAACATCGATCAGCTGCCTCCTGCACACCCCCTACTGGGGATGTGCCCACAACCAAGATACATGCCCTTGGCTGGAATTGAACCTGGGACCTTTCAGTCCGCAGGCCGATGCTCTATCCACTGAGCCAAACCGGTTAGGGCTAAAAGTATGCTCTCTTCACCCTAATGTTTTTCTTTCTCTCAATGTTTCTCCAGAACTTATTAATATCTTTATTTTTGCTAGGTAACCTTGATGTCCTTCTGATCTTCTTTACACTCCCTCTCAGTTTCCTTTATGAGCAATACTTCTTTCTTTATTTTTTAAGAGCAATACTTCTTATCCAATATGTTTTTCTAACAGGTTAATCCTAGTTAAAGATTTTCTTTTTCTTCCATGTTACCCTTGCTTAATTTACTTTTTTGCTCTTATTTCACTATTGCATTAGTAGAAGAATGATGCCAGTACTATTGTACTTCCCCAAACTAAACTATGTGAAACATCCATTGTTTTGGTTCCTTCCTTACTGTAGATACACCTACACCCTTTTATAACTGGATTAAAGTATAGCTCTTAGGAGCAATACATTCTGACAGTCATAGGTAACTTTATAACTGTTCCATTGTTCAAAATGTTGTCAGGAGATGGTAGAAGCACTAGGGGATATGAAAAGAACTGTAGAGTCAGTTCACTGTCCCTAAAAGTCTGTGTGTCTTTGAACTAATATGGTAACACTGTGTGTCTTTCAACTAATGATAACACCAATATGATAATGAAATTCGTGCACAGGGTGTGTCCCCCTCAGTCCAGCCTGCACCCTCTCCAATCTCGGACCCCTTGAGGGATGTCCGACATCCCTCTCACAATCCAGGACTGCTGGCTCCCAACCGCTCGCCTGCCTGATTGCCCCTAACCACTCCCCTGCCAGCCTGATCGACACCTAACTGCTCCCCTGCCGGCTCGATTGCCCCTAACTGCCCCTCCTCCCCCCGCTGGCCTGATCACCCCTAACTGTCCTCCCCTGCAGGCCTGGTTCCCCCCAACTGCCCTCCCCTGCAGGCCTGGTTCCCCCCAACTGCCCTCCCCTGCAGGCCTGGTTCCCCCCAGCTGCCCTCCCCTGCAGGCCTGGTTCCCCCCAACTGGCCTCCCCTGCAGGCCTGATTGCCCCCAACTGGCCTCCCCTGCTGGCCTGATCGTCCACAACTACCCTCCCTTTCGGGCCTGGTTCCCCCCAACTACCCTCCCCTGCTGGCCTGATTGTCCACAACTGCCCTCCCCTGCCAGCCATCTTGTGGCGGCCATCTTGTTTGTTGGAGTGATGGTCAATTTGCATATTACTCCTTTTTTTTTAAGATAGGATGTAATGATCACTGATGTACTAGGTATTGTGCTAAGTGCTTTACAGGGATTATTTTATTTAATAAACACACACAACCCTTTGAGATTGTTACCATTATCTCCATTTTAAAGAGGAGGAAACAGAAGTAATTTATTTGAAGTCATAACTAGTAAGAGGTATTTTCTGGTAATCTGACCTATTTCCTATACACTGTGCTTAACAAAAATTACCACTTAAGGAGTACTCACCATGGTCAGGCACTTTGCTAAGTGCTGCTTTTATATTCATCATCTAATTTTATCTTCTAATAGTTCCAAGGGGAAAAACATGAGCCTTAATAGGTGAGGTAAATCATTTACATCACAGATTCTTTAAACTTCCTTTTCATCAGTAAAGAGATGAAAATTATAATGTCTTTCAAATGTTTTTGACCCTGACACACACAAACAAATTCTATGATGCAACCTAGCAAACAAAGGTGCTTGCAAATACATCTGAAACAAGATTTTTTATGAAGCAGTACTTAGCTGTCATGTACTCTGATCCTTTTCTAATTCTATATAAATCAAAAAGTTAATGTCATGAACCACTAAATTAATATATTCTTACTGGGTTGTGACCTACAGTTTGAAAACACTCCTTTGGAGACTAAAGATTGTTAAAATTCTTCCAGCTTCAGTGTTCTGCAATCTCTAAAACTAGGTCAATCAGAATTAAGAATATACTTATAATTTAACTCGGTGGAGTATTATTTCTTGTAATATTACTGGCAAATAGAAACCTAGTACCTATTTTACACATCTCTAATCCATACTTAGCACACTACAATTCATCTGGATAATACAGACTGAGATACGTAATGTATACATGTCAGTTGAAAGTGTTTTAGAGATAGGACATAGGTAGTCTATTTGTGTATATAAACATCTTGATAATAAAGGACTTTTTACAAAATTTACCAATTGGCTTCAAGCAAGACTTGCTAAAGGTGAAAGATGAGTGAAGTTAGTGGATTTAAGGGGCAGGGCTCTAATTAAACACTTAACTTTGAAGCATAAAATAATGTTTAAAAAACCTGTTTAATGAATTCAAATTTTAAGCAAAATGTAAGTTTTTCTATTTGATACTAAGATTTTCCTTGAGAAATTGGATATCAAATTGCATTTTAATACATAGTAGAGAAACTACTGTTTCATTTATATAGATTTTTTTATAGCATTAGGTTACAGCTTAATAAAAAACCATAAAATCTGACATGCTGGTTAAAATATTATGATTTGTAAGCATATTAACCCATATCTTAACTTTAGGATGCAGTAAAAAACAATATGCTATAAGATACCACTCTATATTAAACTACTTTCTAATAATCTCCATGTTTTTTTTCCTTTAGGTTGGATGGAGTACTGCTCGTGATTATTACACATTTTTATGGTCCCCTATGCCTGAAAATTATGTAGAAGGATCAACAGTAAATTGTGTATTAGCATTTCAAGGTAAGAATTGCAAACTGCAGAACTGGGTGAAACTAGGTATTTTATTGCTATTTAAAAATGATGTACCCATTGTAATGGTCTACTAAGGCATAGCCAGCATACCACAATTGAATTAATTAGTATCTTTTTTTAAAAAAATATATTTTATTGATTTTTTACAGAGAGGAAGGGAGAGAGATGAGAGTTAGAAACATCGATCAGCTGCCTCCTGCACACCTCCTACTGGGGATGTGCCTGCAACCAAGGTACATGCCCTTGACCAGAATCGAACCTGGGACCTTTCAGTCTGCAGGCCGATGCTCTACCCACTGAGCCAAACTGGTTAGGGCAATTAGTATCTTTTGTTTAGCAAAAGTCATAATGTAAATATCTACTGGCAAAAAGAAACCTAGTACCTATTTTAAACATAGGTCACATGATATTTTATGTAGACATTATAAAGGTTTTTGCTTGTTAACTTTCATTGAAGAGTTGATTTCTTATCAGCTCTTTACTTTTGATGTTCTTTTTCCCAAATGAGAAAACAATGCTATTACTCATGTTAGAGTAATATAACAAACTATAGGCCCAGTGCATGAAATTTGTTCACTGGTAGGGTCCCTAGTGGCTGCCAGCTGCCGGCCAGGGCCTCCCTCCCTTTCCCCAGCTACCTGCCGCCACCAGCTGGGGCCTCCCTCCTTTCCCCTGGCCAGCCCATCCCCTGGTCCAACTTCCCAAAGAACTCTGTTGGAGGGGACAATTTGCATACTATACTTTTTTTTATATTGGATGGGATTAGAGGTGAGAAAAAGACAGGGATGGGCAAAGTAGGTTTACAGTTGTAAGTATGTGAAACAGTTTATTGTATTATTTTTCTATATGAAAATGTTTCTTCTTTTGGGTTTGTCTGATGCTTTGTCATAATTGCACTGAGGTTATACATTTTCAGGAAGAATACCAGAGAACTAATGTTGTACCCTTCTCAGTGTATTTTATCAGGGAGCACTATGCCCATATATCTTATTACTGGTACTAATCTTGATCACTTGGTTAAGGTGGTATCTGCTGGATTTTTCCACTGTAGAGATAATAGTTTTTCTTTTGTAATTAGTGACTATTATAGGGGAGTTACTTTGAGACTAAGGAAATAATCTTGTTTCTCTTCAAACTTTTACCCACTCATTTTAGTTAGTATACATTACTGAATCTTGCTTACAATAGTTATTGTTGTTGTATTTGTCTGGTGATGCTCCTCTATTCTCATTTCTTGTATATTTATTAGTTGGAATTATGTTAGGAAAAGTCCTCTTCACCATGGACTCATGGATACTTACTTTATTCTATGGAATAAAGTCTAATACTATCATCATTTTTTTGCTCAAATTGTCTTAGCTTTTTTTGATCCTAGGTAACTCCCATCAGGTGAGCTCCTGTGTTTTGTTTTATTTTTAATATTCCCTTCATCCCCCAGTGCTTTTTAAAGGACTTCTTTCTTACTTTCAAGCACCAGATGGTGTTCTTGGCTTACCTTGTATTTTTCTCTGCCCCTCTCTCTTATTTCTAAAGAGAAAGGCCAGTTATTTTTTTAAGAATGAAATCAAATGAACTAGATATCATAAGAATGAGACTGAAAATTTTAAGATATGGAAGAATAACAGCCATAGTGATTACAGATTTCTGTTTAATAGTAACATCCAAGACAAGGTGAATATATTCATTTTTTGTAGGTTCATTTCACAGTCATTTAATGCTTCCTTTTTACAGGTATTCCAGAATTTTTATATTCTATATCTGCCCTCAATATTTCTGAGGTCTTGATATAGGATATAAAGCATGTGTATAATGAATGGTAATATAAGGTATATTGTGGAAGTTGTTTTTCTTAATGTAAAAGATACCATGGGCGTTTTGGAGGGAAGGGAACTTAATTTTGAACTAGGATAATCCAGCAAAATTTGAAAGAGAAGGTAACAATTGAACAAGAAAGAAGGAACAAATAGTGAACACACATTAGTGGCCTGGATGGTATAAATACATTATAGATACTTTGGAACTCTGAGATAGATGGCTTGGAGTCTGTTTTACAGCTAAGAAACTCTGGGGCACAAGAGGTTAAGTAAATAATAGTTAGTGGTAGAGCTGGAATTCCAGAATAAAGTCTGTGTAGTTCCAAAGCTTTTTTGTTCTACAGCATCAGTGGACCTCATCCTCTTTTCTGCTGTTACACAGTTTACACGTGTAGCGTATTCCTTTTGTTAATATCTCCCTTTTACATGTAATGAATTGAGGGAAGATTTCTTTAAATGGCATGTTCTCACTCCTAATAATCCTCCTAGATTTTTATGCTTGTTTTTCCCTTGCTCCTCCTCCAGCCTTCCTCTCCTTGAAAACTACATTTTGACACTCTCCCAGATGACTTAGTTTTGCTCTAGTGAAGATTTGGGAAAAGGATATTCTGGGAATATAAGCTTAGACCCAAGGTAGAAAAATTCGGGCATGTTAAGGGAAGAAGGGAAAGTCTAGTTCTGATGATTTATGAAAAATAGGAAGAAAGACATATCCTAAATGCCTAGAAACAGGGTCAGGAATGAGAGGACGTGACAAATATTGTTAAAGTAACATTTTATAATAAGAAGTTTAATAATTTTTGGTTAACTTCCTCTCAGGATATTACCTTCCAAATGATGATGGAGAATTTTATCAATTCTGTTACGTTACCCATAAGGGTGAAATTCGTGGAGCAAGTACACCTTTCCAGTTTCGAGCTTCTTCTCCAGTTGAAGAGTTGCTTACTATGGAAGATGAAGGAAATTCTGACATGTTGGTGGTGACCACAAAAGCTGGCCTTCTTGAGGTTAGTACCAACAGTGAGTTAGTGATTCATAGATAATTTTAAAAACAGAGCATGTAAGAACACAGGTTAATTAGCATTTTAAGAATTCTTACGTTATGCAAGTGTATAACCTAAAAAGCAGATGCTTTTAAACTAAAATAATTGAAAAATACTTAGTGTATTTTTTTTCCTGTTTAAAAATCTTTATTATTGAAAATATCACATATGTCCTCCTTTATCCCCCATTGACCCCCACCAGCGCGCTGCCAGCCCCTACCTCTGGCCTTCACCACCCTATTGTCTGTGACCATGGATTATGCATATATGCATAACTTAGTGTATTTTTGAAATGCTTTAAAAGTCTTTTTATCACAACTGTGTTATTGCTTTCACTGTGGCAGGGACTGTCCTAGGCTCTAGAAGTGTTTTGTGCATAGTAGATGTGCAATAAACAACTATTGAGAGAATTTAGACCTATAGCTTTCCTAATATTTCCTCACCCCCAACCTTTCTTTGGTGGTGGCCTACTCCATTAAGTGTAGAATGGTAGAGATTTGGAAGGTGAAGCTGGAGGGAAAGTAGTGTACAGCAATAAATCTGTCATTGGATGTGAACTTTATTTTACTGTACTATGAGCATACTCTATCCCAAGTGTGGCAGTGAATCAGGGAAGCATCCCAGTCTCAAGGTTTAAGTTGAATATTTTTAGAATGATTTTTTTTCCTTGTCATCTGATCAAATGAATAAGTTTGGATTAACCATAACTGAAAAAAGGTGAAAAGCTTCTCACTATTTTTTTTAATTGAATATTTGGAGTCATTGCATTGGCTCCAATAGAAATGTACTGTGCAGATGCTCTAATAATGCCTTATGTCTTAATTTTTAGTAGTTATTGAAGAAGAAATTAGAACAACATTCTTTCAAAATATTTCTCAATATTTTTACCCTAAACCTAAGTACTGGAATGTTACATTTGTGTTTCTGTGAAATACAGCTTCTTTAATTGGTTCAGCATACATTTTTGGTTACTTTATATTCACATTTACTGACAGGTCATTGCTTTTCTTTATAGTCAGATGAGCTTTTTATATGTAAATATTTTATGACTTTGATTTTATCTTATTTACCTTAATAAACTGAGATTAGAGAAAAAAGACAAGAGGTTATAGATAACATACTTTATTTTTTTCTTTTTTTGTGTGTGAATTCTTCCATATCTACCCTTCCCCCTTCCAGAAATTCTTCTCTTATCTTAAATAAAGAAATGTAACTTTTATAGGCTGACTGAAACATTTTGTGTTGACAACTGCCTGATGATCAAGGTTTTTAGCCTGGTATTTGAATGCTAGTCAAAGATGCTGAAACAAGCCCGGCTCTTAAGAAGAATGCTGTTAGTTTACATTGCAGCTTTTTGAATACTTGCTAGACCACCCTGACTTCAGGGCCGCTAACAGAAGAAGGGGCGTTTTGGCATCTGCATCTCTTGTGCACGTTTTCTAAGTAAATTGGGACACCATACAATTTATTTCACTTCTTCTTCATAAAGAAATGTAAATTGCTGTCTCTTAGGGAAATATTTGTGAGATAAAATGTTTTTATATTCTGACCAAGTTTTGGACAAGTCTTTTAAATTTTCACATTCAGCAAAATCTTCAATGATTTTATCTAAAACTGCACAAAAATAGTAGATATGTGAGACATTGTCTAGGGTACTATTGACATTAAAAGTGATAAATAAAATTTAATGCTTGAGTGTGTGAATCTTGACTGGATCCTGGAGTTTTTAAAAAATTACTAATTAACTATTATAATGGTAGTGGTTGAATAGGAAATTGTTCTTATTAGGAGATGCTTGCTCTCAGTAGTTAGGGGTGAAGTGTGCAATTTTGTTTCAAATGGTTTAGTTCCCCTCCTCCACAATTACATAAATAAATTAAGTACTGAATATAAAGGGAAATAAAATTAAAATGGCAAAATATTAGTGAATTTAGGTGATGGGTATATGGGTATTCATTGTAAAATTTTAACTGCTATGTGCTTGAAAGATTTCACAATACAGAATTGGGGGCAGGAATTTGACTTGTATACATTTTAATCTAATTTGAATTTATGTACCAATTAAATGAATCACTGGGGAAAAGTGGTTCTTTTATAATGTTCCTTTTGCAGTATATCAAGATGTATCTATATTTTAAGCTATGAGAAAGTTTAGAGCCAAAAGTCATTATAAAAAATAAAATAGGCAAGGTATGAAAGACGTTCAGTAAATAAACTTTTCTCTTTTGAGGGTATTTACTCCTGTCATTTTCATTTGGTGTGATGAATGAGGTAGAAGGGTCATTCTAAAAACTTATAGCCATTCAACTTCCATAAAAACCATTTTAGACTTTAATCAGTTTGGTTCCATGACCCTGGAAAACTGACTTGGGGTCTATTGTTGGGCATACATTTTATTTATTTATTATTATTTTTAAAATACATTTTTATTGATGGCAGAGAGGAAGGGGGAGGGAGAAAGATAGAAACATCAGTGATGAGAGAGAGAATCATTACTGGCTGCTTCCTGCACACCCCACACTGGGGATCGAGCCCACAACCTGGGCATATGCCCTGACCAGAATTGAACCGTAACCTCCTGGTTTACAGGTCGAGTAAACTACTGAGTCATGTCGGCCAGGCCATTTTATTTTAGCTAAATGTATACGATGCCTCCTCTGAATATACAATCTTTCCTCATTAGAGTCAGTGATGTCTGCCTGTAAGAGAAGTGTTAACCATTTTAGTTACTATTTTAGGTCCCTTAATTCATTAATTTTTTAGAATATTAGAGTTTAGATTTCCTGAACAGAATAACTATTAGTGTTTCCATAATAATTAATATAATGTTACAGTCCGCATTTTAGTCCTAAAATTTGCATTTATTTATAAAGTTTTTTTATTTATTTTATGCCACATAAAAGGCATCACATATTGAAATTTATTCCTAATACCTTATTTAAAGAACCCTTTTAATAGTAATCCCTAGATGAAGGCCTTAGGTAACATAAGAAAGTTCTTAATAGATTCAACGATTTCCCATGATTTGCATTCAGGAAGAGGTATACATTTTCTTCCAAATTATTACTCAAGATATGCCCAGAGTTAAGTCACTTATGGAGTTTTATGCCTTATTTTTAGTACTGACTTGAAAAGTGATCAGTAGGAAACATCATAATAAAATTCATTAGCTGTACTTTTAATTTTTTTCTTCTTTGCCCAACCAAAGGAAGCTTCATGAACTTTTGATTCATGAACTTTTCTACCTGAATGCTAAATAAGGCTATTTGATATGAAGTAGTATGTAAAAATTCTTTCTGAATGTCTTTACTATTTTTTTGAAATGGGAAATCAATTTGTAACATTATAGGACTATTTAAAAAAAAAAAAGACCCAGTATGAGTTTTTTTGTTTTACAGTTGAAAATGGAGAAAACCATGAAAGAAAAAGAAGAACTGTTAAAATTGCTTGCCGTTCTAGAAAAAGAAACAACACAACTTCGAGAACAAATTGAAAGAATGGAAAGAGAACTTAACCATGAAAAAGAGAAATGTGACCAACTGCAAGCAGAGAAAAAGGTTGGTTGAGTCTTACATAACTGATAGGAGTTGATAGCCTGAAACCCACTTTTTACAAGAACTGAACCAATTACAGTGAGTGAAAACCCTGTGTTGAAAAACAATAGCATTTAGACAGATATTTATACAAAAACAGATCAGTTTCTATCAACCTTCTGTCACAACTTTTTTTATGTTGTAAATGATTAAAATTTTGGATTTTTGGTACCAGGCTTGATGACATAGTGCCTGACAACTGTTTCTAGATGCTTTATATCTAAATGTAGAGTATTTGATTGATTTTGAGGGGAGGGCTTGGAAATACAATTAGGAATGATAAACACTGAATAAGAGAAAATATAATAAAGTAGTTAAATTACTTTTCCAAAAATCAGAATTCAGTGAAATGAGATGTAGTATTAGACAAATATGAGAGTGACTAATTAAATTTTTTTTTTCTCATTTTCGTTGCCTGCCCTCTGGTGGAGAAGTTAGTGAAATCAACAAGAGTGTATGAAAATGCAAGAAAAAAGTTAATTTAGTATATGTAAAGTTGAATGTATGTTACAATTTCTGGTTTAGTTTTTAGTCTTAGTTTATAAACTTTCGAGGGGACAAATTTGGGATTAAAATTTAAGAATACATAGATTTCTGTAAGATGCATATTTTATCATACTAATTATGTTTCTCAAAATACTGTATTGTTGTTCTTTCTTAGGAACTTACTGAAGTATCAGAAAATTTAAAAATGGAAAATGAAGAACTTAAGAGGAGATACAATTATGCTACATCCAAAGCTGTCAAGCTTGAGGAAGATATTCTGTTAGTGACAAATAAAGCAATTGAAAAAGAAACTGAATTAGACAGGTATTTCCGACACTTATAAAAGATATCTTTATGTTCTAAAAATGTTTTAACAAAGTTATTTCGTCTATATTAATGTTACATGACCTTAACCCAGTTTAAAGGACAAACTCAGGAAGGTCCAGTGTGAAAGAGAACAACTTGAATATCAGTTGAAGACAGAAAAGGATGAGAAGGAACTTTATAAGGTAATTTATTCTTTCCGTTTCTGTTACTTTTCTGTTGCTGTATAAGAAAATTACTCTAAAACTTATTTAGTGGTTGGGAATTGGGAGCAGCTTAGCTGAGTTTTTACAGCTCAGGATCTCTTGTGTAGTTGCAGTTCAGGATGTTGGCTTGGGCTGCAGTCACCTTATGGCTTTTTTGGAACGGGAGGTTCCATACATTTAAAGAGTAAAGTGCAAGAAGTATGTTAATTCATTTATCTCTGGTACTCTTTTTGTTTTTAATATTTTAAAATTTATTTTAGAGAGGAAAGGAGAGGGAAAGAGAGAGATCGAAACATCAATGATGAGAGAGAATCATGGATCGGCTGCCTCCTGCATGGCCCCTGTTGGAGATCGAGCCCACAACCCGGGCATGTGCCCTTGGCTGGACTCGAACCTGGGACCCTTTAGTCCTCAGGCCAATGCTCTATCCACTGAGCCAAACCAGCTAAGGCATATCTCTGGTACTCTTAACCAAAGCAAGAGAACCCTTTATAGTGGAAAGTAGTTTTGATTTGTATATCTGTTGTGAGCAAATGAACAGTCACAGCCAAAGTTTCTGGGAAAAATTTATTGGGTTAATTAACAACAAATATATTTTCAGGCATACAGAAAATACGTGATATAGTAGTTTTCACAAGCAAAAATTGAATTGCTTAAGATGTTTTCCAGAATCTCATTATGCTTTTATATCTGAATCTGTCTGTAACCTAATGCCAAAAGAACAACCAAATCCATTTGTGATTTTAAAGAGAAATTAAAATTATTAAATCAAAGGAAAAGACTTTAGAGATCAGGTAATATTATTAGACCTTAGAATTATTAGTGTCTTTGGAAAGTTAAAAAAAAAACACTTAGAAAAGCTGTGTTGTTAATCCACATAGTTAGCTAGTCACTTGGCAGAACTTGTGTCTCCTGACTCCAAGTCTGGTAAGTCTTCCCATTCCTTAATCATATTTGGGTTAGAGACAGACAGTGGTATTTTAAACTTGGACTGACTTAGGTTATGGAGTTAGAATATTCTTGACATTTTTAAGCACTGTTACAGGTCCATTTGAAGAATAGAGAAATAGAAAATACCAAGCTTGTGTCAGAGGTCCAAACTTTAAAGAATTTAGATGGGAACAAAGAAAATATGATTACTCATTTCAAAGAAGAGATTGGCAGACTACAATTCTGTTTGGCTGAAAAGGATAGTCTGCAAAGGGCTTACCTGCTTACCACCTCAAGTAAGGTAAGTACTTTTGCAACATGTATTTGAAGATTGTAAAACATTATCTCTGTTAAATGTATACAATATGATGGTTTATATTTTTAATCTTCTCTCCCCCAGCCTTTTCTTTTGAAGAAGTTCAAACTTATAGAAAAGTTGGAAGAACAAAACAATGAATACATTTTCTCAAATAAAGGCAAACTGTCTTTATCTCCCCCATATATATGCCTTTTCTGAGCCATTTGAAAGTCAGTTGAAGGTATTATGACCATAATACCATTAGCACACCTAAGAAACTTAACACTGATTTTTAGTATTCATTTTGTATATAGCTCTAGTCTACATTCAAATTGTCCCAAATATGTTTTTATTTAACCTTTAAAATTTCTTGATCCAGGCGTGGTCAAAGATCATACATAAATTTAGTATTGTGTTCTTGGTCTGTTCTAATCTATAGTAGTGTCCCTATACTTTTTGTCTTTTTTGACATTGATACTTTTGATGAATTCAGGCCTCTCTGAGGGAATGTTCCATAATTTAGATTTGTCTGTTGTTTTCTCATGTCTAGATCAGGTCAAACGTTTATTTTTGGCAAGAAAACGCATAGGTGATGTTTTGTACATTTTGTTGCAGTCATATTAAAGGTCACAGTGTTAATTTCATTCTTGATCATGTTAGGTTTACTCATTTGTTTAAAGTTATGTCTGCCTGTCTCTTCATATATCAGTGCCTTTCCCTCTGTGATTATTGAGTAATCTGTGGGATAATACTTGAGATCATGTGAACATCCTATTCCCCAGTAGTCTCTCACCCAGTGTTTTTTATCCCTTGATGATCCTCACCTGCATCAGTTATTACTTTAATGATTGCAAAATAATGTCTTAAAAATTCTGTCATTCCTTTTACATTTATTAGTAGGTACTCCTCTATAATGAGGAGAGGTTCACTATTGCCATCTCCCCCTTTTATTATCTCACTATGGTCTTTGGATTCATTTTTGTTCAGTATACTATGTTATCAATATTCTTTTTTTATACCCAAATAGTCCCATATTTAGCGAGGGGGAACCTTTTCAAACCTGCTTTTGTGTCTTTTTGATTCGATCCCTTAATGCTTTGAGTGCTTTTGTTTTGTGGCACAACTGTATGTTAACAACTTTAGGGATTAGCCATTTTTCCAAGGAGCTCTGTTTTTTTTTTTTAGTAGGGAATGGTATTTTGAAACTGGATCCTGTTGCTACTAGGGGTTGTTTCCTTGTACTTTTCATTAAACATTTTGTGTTTAATTTATATCTTTACTTCAAATCTAGGACCTTCCTTACCTTTCTCTATTTTATATTAATACTAGAGGCTCGATGCCCAAAATTCATGCAAGGGTAGGCCTTTACAGCTCCAGCTGCCTCTCGGCCCCATCCCCCACTTGCACCTGCCTTGGCCTGGCGCTGCCTAAATCCGCCGCCACACACCCTGGTTCCCCAGTTCTGTGGAGCCCCGCCGGTCATTGGTCCCACAGAGTGTGGTCTGGGCCTCCTTCTTTGGGGCGATCGTGGAGTCCCCCCATTGATCACCCTGCCGGCCGGTGGCCTGGGCCTCCCTCTGCGGGGCGATCATGGGGCGATGGTGGGGCCCCCTGACCAATCGCATTGCACCCGCCTTGGCTGGCCTGGCACTAGTGGGTGTCATAATGTGGTTGTCTGGATGGTGGTTCCGCTGTTTGGCCGTTCGGTCGATTTGCATATTATGCTTTTATTATTATAGATCTCTTTTACCAATGTGAGAACCCTTTTTCCAAAACATCATTATATTTGTTTTCTACCCAGCTATATATGCCAATAAATTCAGAATTATGTCAATGCCACTTCCAACAATATGTCTGCTAAATAAAATTAAGATCTATTCCAAAACTTTTCGTAGAGTATATTTCACTAAGGAAGTATAGGACACTATGTTCAGATTAC
This sequence comes from Myotis lucifugus, assembly GCF_000147115.1. Taxonomy (NCBI): domain Eukaryota; kingdom Metazoa; phylum Chordata; class Mammalia; order Chiroptera; family Vespertilionidae; genus Myotis; species Myotis lucifugus. Next base: position 3,349,587 of record NW_005871100.1, on the reverse strand, counting down.
TTGAATTAAAATTTTAAAACTTTGTTATGAATTTGTAGTACAGTTCAGTGTATTTGTATATATTTAAGTTTAATATTTGTTTTTACAATCTTAACCTTTTAATTTTTTGAATATGTGAAATAGTTGCATCATACAAAAGTCAAAATGATATAAAAAATTTACTCTGATGTCTCAATCTCTTCCTTATAAAATCCCTGTTTTAACTTATACCCATAGGTAAACATTTTCTTTACTTTCTGCTTTTTTTTTTTGGAAAAATTAAGCTTATGTGCAGGTGTTGGTGTGCACATACTCCTTTTGATCCCTTTCTTTCTTAAAAAAAGATGCCATGCTATATATATTTTGTACTTTGCTGTTTTTCATTTAGCAATATAAACTGGAAATCATTCCATATTAATTCATAGAGATCTTTCTAATTTTTAAAAATGGCTGTGTAGTACTACTTTGTGTAGGTTTACATTCATTTATTAATTTTTATGGATGAGTTAGATCTAATACTGTTACACCTACAAAGATTTTCTCCACCATAACATTACATAAATAATCATTTACAATTCCTTCTAAGGAGCTAACAGTTTAACAACCAAGAATGGGTTTTACTTTTTCTGAACTTACAGTATTTTTAGTACAGAGATGAAAATAGGAAAGTTGAATGAACTAGATTTTTTGAGCTCATAATGTCTAGTTAATAATAAAGGAAATAATTTTATGGCAATTTTAACTTTTAACGATATTTTTAGGCTTAAGGAATGCTTAATTAACTTCATTTCCCCAGTGCCTCATCTTTTCTATTTGCATATCAGTATTTTTTAAAAACTTAAGTTTTACCAAAACTTAAGTAATGGTATATTAATATATTGGTTATTTTTTAGGTTAGATAGTAGAAACATTGTTTAACGAAAATTTTTTTAGTTACATCCTGGCTGGTGGGGCTTAGTTAGTTGGGCATCGTCCTGTGCACTGAAAGGTTGCCAGTTTGATTTCTGGGCACATGCCGGTTTGTGGGCTTGATCCCCAGTAGGAAGTGTGGGTGAGGCAGCCAATGTATGGTTCAATATCTCATTGATGTCTCTCTCTCTCTCTCTCTCTCTCTCTCTCTCCCTCCCTCTCCCTCTCTCCCCCTCCCCCTCCCCACACCCTTCCTCTCTCTCTCAAAAAAAAAATTGAAAAAATTTTTTTGGCGTTACAAAGTTTTTGAAATTATTTTTATTGGTGATTGTAAAAAATGAGGGTCAGTACTTCCAACTGGAGAGATTCTGGGGGACAAGAGCTTTCATTCTGGTCTCAGTCAGGCCATGAAAGCACTGAATATGATGTCTGAACTTCCTATACTTCAGTTTACTTGTATAAAGTGGTATTAGTGATAGTGCATAGGTTTGTTATATGTGTACTCTGTGAGGAAACTTAAGTCACATCCCTAGTTTTTTCTATACATATACTTTAAGTTCTGAATAGAAGAGCAATATTTAATTTAAAATTTTGGATTTGTTGAAATATGAGTACAAATAGTTTCTGCTTGTATTTTTTAATTGAATGTTTTAATTACAAATATATTTATCTGCATTTCTTCAGGAAGATACATTTTTCTTAAAGGAGCAACTTCGTAAAGCAGAGGAGCAGATCCAGGCAACTCGACAAGAAGTTGTCTTTCTGAATAAAGAACTTAGTGATGCTGTAAATGTGCGAGATAAAACGATGGCAGATCTACATACTGCACGCTTGGAAAATGAGAAAGTAAAAAAGCAGTTAGCTGATGCAGTGGCAGAACTTAAACTAAATGCTATGAAAAAAGACCAGGTAAAAGCAGGTTAATTTTGAGTTTCCATTTTGATCAAAACTTACAAGAGTGAGTTATGTTAAAATAAATCAAGTCAGATTCCTGATCAGAATTTTAAGTTTCCATTCATTTTGTTTAGTCATTGAAACCTCTTGGGTTGAAATTAATGTATGCTTTAAGAAAAACTGCTGTAAGCAAATTCCTAATGGTTAATAAAAGCTGGTCTATTATTGCTAATTAAACTTTGTGATGTCAGGTATATATTACTTTGCTGGAATTTCTTATTTAGTAGCTGCATAAAAGGTATTATGGTTATTTAACAGAGTAATACTTGCTCCTCAGGAGGTGGATTATTCTTCTCTAGTTTTTTAATGAATCTTAGTCCTAAGAATATAAAGCTGGATTTATTAGGAGAACTAACTAATATGGCCCTATAGCTAAATCTCCAAAATAAAAACAGAGCCTGGCCCATGTGCCTCAGTGACGTATGAACCATAAGGTCATGGTTCAAGTCCCAGTCAGAGCCCATGCCTAGGTTGTGGGCTTGGTCCCCAGTAGGGGGTGGTGTGCAGGAGGTAACTGCTGATCAATGATTCTCAGCACTGATGTTCCCCTCTCTCTCTCTCTCTCTCTCTCTCTCTCTCTCTCTCTCTCTCCCTCGCCCTCTCTCTCCCTTTCTCCCTCTTTCTCCCCCTCTTCCTCTCCCTTCCTCTCTGAAATCAATAAAAACATATTTAATGATAAAAAAAGCCAAAAAAGGAAAAAGTGAAAATGAAGTTTGAATTTACTACTGTTATGATAGAAAATTTTTATCTTTTTCTTAGAGGAGTTGTTTGTTTATTTTTTTTTAGGAAAAAACTGATACACTGGAACATGAACTGAGAAGAGAAGTTGAAGATCTGAAACTTCGTCTTCAAATGGCAGCAGATCATTATAAAGAAAAATTCAAGGAATGCCAGAGGCTCCAAAAACAAATAAACAAACTTTCAGACCAATCAGTAAGTATAACAGAATTCATACATAGTGAAACATTTCTTTTATCAATATTTTTGTTTGCAAATCAAATCATCATATATAATAAAAGCCTAATATGCAAATTGACCAAACAGCGGAACGACCAGTTGCTATGATATGCACTGACCACTAGGGGGTAGATGCTCAATGCAGGAGCTGCCTGCAGGCCCCAGGCCAACCAAGGCTGGTGCCAGCGGGGGCCCCCCAATCGCCTTGCCAGTCACCTGGCAGAGGGAGGTGACCAGCGGCAGAGGCGGGGGGTGGGGCCTGCAAGTGGGCGGCACCAGGCCGACCAAGGCAGGTGCCAGCGGGGGCCCCCCTGATCGCCCCACCAGTCTCCCCACAGATCGGCCCTGATTGCTGGCCAGGCCTAGGGACCCTACCCGTGCACGAATTTCATGCACTGGGCCTCTAGTTTATAATATTGAAAATACCATTCTTTTTAATATAATTTACCTCTGCTTGATTTCAAGTCATTGGCCTAATACTGTAATGATTAAAATTTTCTTTTTAATCCTCACCAGAGGGTATTTTTTACATTGATTTCTAGAATGAGTGGAATGGAGGGGTGGTGGGGCGGGGGGGTGCGGTGGGGAGAGACATCAGCATGAGAGAAACACATAGTTTGGTTGTCTCCCACATGTGCCCCTACCAAGGGCTGGGAAACGTGCAACTGAGGTATGTGCCCTTGATGACTGGGAATCGAACCTGCAACTCTTCAGTTTGAGGGCTGACACTCTAACCACTGAGAAAAACTGTCCAGGACTGTAATAATAATTTTTTAATATCTGGTATTTTTATTTACTGGAGAACCAATGAAGGAAGCAAGGGCAATAGCAGGGGAAAAAAGAGCCTTCTTTTCACCATTTTCCTCTTAGGTTGATTAAATGTATATTTCATTTAAATATTCATTACATACTATCGAGTCCCGAGTCCCTCTTTGGACAATGACGTTTGTCTTTGGTGTGGGGTTCACCATTTACAAATTGTCATTGGTGAGTTCTTTCCTCCTATTCATATCCACTAGATTAGGAAGAGTTAAAAATCATCAGCTAATTGTTTTATATTCCATTTGAGGGTGGGAAGGCAGATTTAATAAAATCAATTATAATGCCCCTGCTTTGATGTCTGTGTGTTTTAATTTGGGTCCCCAAATTGTGCTTAAATATAAGGTTTTTTATGTAATGGAGCCTGGAAGTGGAGAAACACATTTAAAACCTGAAGTTGAAAAGCACCACAGTTTTCTTTACTAACCACATTTACTGTAAAGACAGTTTTATTTTCTGTCTTTTTTGAAATCTGAAAGGAGACAAAAGAAGCAAGAAATGCATGAGATAAAGTAGGAAGGCTTTTGTAAAGAAAAAAAAAATTACACTTTAACTCTGAACCAAATGTATAGATTTTGGTTTTGGGCCTTTAAGTATATTATGACTTTGTAGTAGAAAACTTGTGAGATTTCTACTTTGGTGGTCTTTTGATGTTTTGACAAGTAAAAACATAAGGTTTTGTCTTTTGTAATATGAGTAAAGTGGTGTGTGTAACTTTAGTCTTTGCTGGCTTTTAGGACAGTTAATAGCTTTGTGGACTTTCAGTATTTTTTGATATGATTATAAGGGAGAAAATAGAATTCATTTAATAATTTATTGTTAACATTTTGAATAGGCCAATAGCAATAATGTCCTCACAAAGAAAATTGGAAGTCAGCAGAAGGTGAATGAGGCCTCAATAAACACAGACCCAGCTACTACTACCTCTACTATAGGTGTAAAGCCACTACCTTCTGCAGGTAAAAATGTTTTAGATTTTTTTGTGTAGTGTCCTGCCTTAAAACGTATTTATACTTACTTATATTGCCTTATTCCAGGAGTAAGAATTTTAGGGAGTTTATAGAAATCTTTATAGTATATTTAAGGAATTGAGGCAAAGGGAAAGTAAGGCTCTAAAAGTTAAAGTCATGCATGTGGTGAATATACAAAATGTGAGTGTGAACTAGTGTTTATCTTCATGAGAATATTCACAAGTGTTAAATGACCTGGTGTTTGTAAGCTCAGATTCGTATAGCTTTTGGGCTATAGGACGAAAGCCAAGAATTGAATTTTTAATTAACATTCCACTAAAATCTATGGAATTTTGAAACATTTCTGGCACTTCAGTTCAATTCTGTTAGGGGGAATAACTTGTAAATCCCGTTTGGTGTGTCTCATCTCTCTCTCTCTTCGGCTGCTTTGGATCAATAGGGTACTTTTCTCAGTGTACTTGTCAGTGGATAAGATAAAATTTTTTATTACTTTATTAATTTATAGAACAGAGTAGAAAGAAATAATGAATACATGAACATGTAAATTTGAATTAACTCTAGGATTTTACTTTTCCTCATTTTTTTTCCACCCTGTGTTAATGGTTTAGCAATAATGAAGATAAGTACTAGAGTATGTAAAAGTATATTTCCATGTGTAGTGTTTGGGCAATTGATCTCTTATACTTTTAAAACGTATTGTAAATTTCCTCTACTATTAAATATTTAATTAGCTTCAGCTGCTACAGAACAAGATCCTATTTTATATTTCTGTACATCCTCTTAGTTACCTACATGGTGTTGTACAATATTTACTTAATAAAGACCTAGTGAATAGTGATGAAAGATTGGAAAAATGATTTAAAATGTTTTCTCAAAGAGTATGGCTTTTCTGCTTATCCTGTCTATTCAGTTATATAAATTTTTGTGCCATTTAGAACTATTTTTAGCTAATTAAAAAAAAAATGATCCTTTCATTACTGAACATGAACTTGGTTCTGGCCAAACTGACATTTAAAGACTTCTTACCTAGAGTTTATATATATATTATCCTTCTTTGTTTGTTTAGTGTATGAATATATATTTTTTAAATAGGTGTTTTTTTCCTTCAGTATTCCATTTATTATATTTCACAGTATCCTGATCTTTAAGTTATTCTGAACAGGAAAATAAAATAAAGAAAAAACCAATTTTTAATGACCTTATTTTCTGCCTTGTTATAGCCGAGACAGATTTTGACATTGTAACAAAAGGGCAAGTCTGTGAAATGACCAAAGAAATTGCTGACAAAACAGAAAAGTATAATAAATGTAAGCAACTCTTGCAGGTAAGCTAGCCACCTTGTAAGTGAAAGATATATTTATCAAATGTAATGGCTTAGGTTACCTTTATTGTTTCGATTGATGGGCGTCCTAGGCTTTCTTTTTTATACAGCAGGTACATGTACTGGTATTTCGTTTAGCTGTTGAGAGGGCGTTGTTGTGTGTGCCTTTTCGTGTAGATCTGTATGTAAAATCGTGGTCCTAAAATTAGTTTTTGTTCACCTAAAGTACTTCTCTTGATAATGGGCAAGTGATTGAGGTTGGATATTGTTTGTTTTATTATCAGGATACATGGAACTTTATAAAAGAGAACTGCTCCTTTTACATTTACTGAAATAATAGTAAAGATTTCTACCAAATCTTAAAATGACCAGATTTGCAAAGTGGAAAGGGAACATTAATCAAATGAGTTGTTGCCTTTACAGTGTTACTTACTTTGATGATTTTAAACTGTATTATTAAAATATTTCAGTTTTGTAACTGTCTTGGTAGCATTCACTTCTAGAGTATGTAAAGGACAAAGGAAAAATGCTTCTCATTTATATCTGATTTGGAGAAGGAGGAAAAGCTATTTTGTGTATGTAATTTTTGTTTGTTTAAATATTATTTTGTGTCGGTTTCTTTGCATGTGGAGAGGAGAGGGATCATTTTTCAGAGCTGGAGAAGTGCATATATTAGCTCAAGGTTACTAGAGTAATTTAAAATATTTTATGCTACTGCCTTGTAAATAATATTATTGTGATTTTTTAAACCAAATTTTAAACTGAATGTTTATGTTGCTTCACATGATCTTTCTTTCTGTGGAAGTGTTGATTAGTACAGTTTATGCTAGAGTTCAAAGTAGTTATTTATGATAAGGGACTAAATTATTCATTAAGTATAAAACAATTCTGGATGAATATTAAAAATTCATCATGTACTATTGAAAGGAAGATAGATTGTTCCATTGAAAGTAAAACCTTCCTCAAGGTACATTATTTCCTTTTACAACTGTTTGAAGTGCAATTGAAATCCAATAAACTGCACATATTTAAAGTCTGTAATTTGATCACTTTTGCCTATATAGCTGTGAAACTTACAACGTCAGGGTTTTTTTTTTTGGTATCTGTTCGCAACTCATCCCTCCCTCTGTCCCCATCCCTGGGAAACTATTGGCTTGCTTTCTGTCACTATAGATTAGCATACTGTTTGTACAGTTTCTGTAAATAGAATCATATGGTTTGTACTCTGTTTCCTGTCCTCTTTCAGCATAATTTTTTGAGACTCAGGCATGTTGTTGCTTATATTGGTTCTTAACTCCTTTTTATTGCAAGAGTTCAAATCTTTACTATTTTAAAAATTGGGTTATCTTACTGAGTTTGTGTTCTTTATTCTGGCAATAAGTGCTTTGTCTCATATATGTGTAGTAATTATTTTCTCCATTCTGTAGCTTGCCTTTTCATTTCCTTAATGGTATTTTTAGAAAAAGTTTTAATTTTGATGAAGTACAGAGTATCAAAATTTTTTTTACTGTTTTATTCTTTTTATGTTCTAAGAAACATTTACCTAATTTAACTTATATTTTCTCTTACCTTGTCTTCTAGAAATTTTATAGTCTTACATTTTACATACAGATGTATTAGCCATTTTAAATTTATTTTTGTGTGTAGTGTGAGGCATGGTTTGTATAGTATGGTTAATCAGTTGATTTAGCATTCTTTGATGAAAAGACTTTGTTTTCTCCATTGACTTGCTCAAAGCATATTTTAAAACGTTCACCTTGAACAAAAATCTTCAACATGAAGTTGGCCACTTTACCTTTTTGTCGTGTTTGTAACTCCTCCCTTTTAACATCTGAGTTCTAGAGTAGAGCAGTGTATGACAAGTCAACCTAGAAGTTGTCTTGGTCCGGAAATCCCAGAGTTTTATTTATCAGTGTCAGGAAACAATGGCGCTAAAAGTATCTGATTTTTATTACCTTCCTTTACAAAAGTAATACATGGTTATTGTGAAATATGGTATTATAGGAATAAAGAATAAAGATGGTAAAAAGTACCATCATGACCCTGATACCCAGCAATAAGAGCTATTAATAATTTATTTTATATTTTTCTATACAGTACTACATAGACATCATATAAAATTGTTAAACAACTTTTGAAACAAAGATAGGATTACACTATGTATTTTGTTTTTGCAACTTGCTATTTTCAGTTAATGAATCTTGACATTTTTCTTTGTTAATTCCATTATGTGCATATAAAGTGGTTTATTCAATCTTCCACTGACAGACATTCGGTTATTTCAATTTTTATACTGTTACAACAGTGTTACAATATACATTTAGCGTATACCTTAGTATTTTTTTTTATAATTTCTTTATTGGTTAATATATTACACAAATCTCCCCCCCCCCCCCATTGTACCTTAGTATATTTGTGTGTAGATATTGGCTCTATATGGATTTAAAATCTTTTGGTAATTTACCAATTTTATTTAGGATGAGAAAACAAAGTGCAATAAATATGCTGATGAACTTGCAAAAATGGAGCTGAAATGGAAAGAACAAGTAAAAATTGCTGAAAATGTAAAAGTAGAACTAGCTGAAGTAGAGGACAATTACAAAGTAAGTTTAATATTCGTATAACTTAAGGCATAGTTGCTGGTACTTTTGAAAATGTGTTATCTATAATTTTTATCAATCCAATGCACTTTTTTTGTTTTATAATCCTCACTTGAGGATACTTTTTTCATTGATTACCAGGTCCAGGGATTGAGCCTGTAACTGAGGTACGTGCCCTTGACTATAAGTGAAATACTGTAGAATACATTTTTGCCAGTGTAACATAAGCCAACAAATAAGCCTGAATGGTAAATGATATTTGTAAGAATGTTAGAAAAAAATTAGCAGGCTGTATAGCTAATTTATAAGGAAAAAGGTATTTTTCTAAGGAATAAAGTGTAATCTTATATATTCTAAGATATATATGTGTATGTACTAGAGCAGTGGTTCTCAACCTTCCTAATGCTGCAACCCTTTAATACAGTTCCTCATGTTGTGGTGACCCCCAACCATAAAATTATTTTCGTTGCTACTTCATAACTGTAATTTTGCTACTCTAAACAATATGTAATTATATATGTGTTTTCCGATGGTCTTAGGCGACCCCTGTGAAAGGGTCATTCGACCCCCAAAGGGGTCGAGACCCACAGGTTGAGAATCGCTGTACTAGAGGCCTGGTGCACGAATTTGTGCACCAGTGGGGTCCCTTGGCCTGGCCTGTGAGATCAGGCCAAAACGGTCTCTCCGACATCCCCAGAGGGGTCCCGGATTACGAGAGGGCTCAGGCCAGGCCGAGGGACCCCACTGGTGCACGATTGGGGCTGGGGAGGGTTGCGGGAGGTTGGCCAGCCTGGGAGGTGCCGCGGGAGGGCGCCAGGGCATGTCTGGCCCATCTTGCTCAGTCCCAATTGGCTGGACCCCAGCAGCAAGCTAACCTACCTGTCGGAGCGTCTGCCCCCTGGTGGTCAGGGCATGTCATAGCGACTGGTCGACTGTGTGCCCCCTGGTGGTCAGTGCACGTCATAACGAGTGGTTGAGCAGTCTTAGCATATCATTAGCATATTACGCTTTGATCGTAATGGACCAGGCGACCAGACACTTAGCATATTAGGCTTTTATTATATAGGATAGTTTGGCATACTTTTGTGTGTGAATAAATAAAGGAAGTTCTAAATTATTTAACTTTACTAAGGCATAACTAATTGTACCTATTATTTAATTTTGAAATGTAATATTCTTAGCGACACCAAGAATTCCTTTAGGTTTCCCCCATTGGGACTGGAGCAGGTGGCACATTACTGTGTAAGGTAATTTTACTGGTAGTCCTTTTATTATCTTATGTCAGAAGAAATTTTGAAACTTTTGTTTCATGATATTACTGTTTCTGAAATTCTTGTGGATATTTTCAATGGCTGGCAACTTCACTTACCACTTATAAAGCTGAATACTGAATTTATATGAAATTTTATTTTTGAAGATTGACAAAATGATTTGGTAAAGACTTATTGAAGCCAGTTATGTATAAAGGACTATATTAGCTATTAGTCGGGTGATCTTTCATAAAGTAAGCTACAATGCTATTCTTAAGGAGTTTGTGAACTAGTAGGGTTTGTTAGAAGTGTAAAGGTGATATTCACATTCACAGTCTAGGTAATCATCTATCAAACAATGGGGAGCTAAATAATATTTTTACTTCATTAATGACAAAAATGAACATATTTCAGGTTATAACAGCTGGTAAAGGTCCTTGGCTTTTTGTTTAGTGCCCTTTCCCTTATTTTTCACTGTTTATAGACAAGCACTCATACCAGACAAGGCAAACTGTGATGAATAAGTCAGAGTTCTTTAGGACTATTTTGAATTAAGAGTTAGACATTACGGAGAAACCAGACCTTTGTAAGACCCAGTGGAGGGGAGAAGAAGCAGAGCTAGGAAAAGAAAGCCACAGCATTCTAAGCCAACAGATAAGCGTTGTTATCCTATATAATAAAAGCCCAGCAACCGAATGGCAGAATGACCAGAATGACCAGTTGACCAGTAGCTATGACGCGCACTGACCATCAGAGGGCAGATGCTCAATGCAGGAGCTGCCCCCTGGTGGTCAGTGTGCTACCACAGTGGGAGCACCACTTGACCTGGATGAACGGCTGCTCCTGCTGTGAACCCTGGGCCACGGGCAGGAACCCGGGCTGAGATCGTTGCCTCCTCACCCCCTAGCCTCCTCCTCCTCGCTCCTTGCCACCTCCTCTGGGCACCTGCAGGCCTCACAGTGCTGCCACCGGGTTCACAGAGCTGACCCTGGAGGCTGGGAGGTAGGTTCATGACTGCCGTGAGACTGAGGCCTACTCCGCTGCCTCTCAGTGCTATTGTCCCTGAGCCTGGCCCCGACTGGGTCCCCTGGAGGGGTGAGTGCTCCGGCTCCATTGAAGATGCAGGACCAGGGAGCAGCCGCTCAGAGGGTGGGTCCACAGCTGCTTAGCTGACCGGGATGAGCAGCGCTCCCACAGTGGGCTGATCCCCGCAGGCCACACTCCCCACCAGTGCATGGGATTTGTGCACCAGGCCTCTAGTATAAGTTTGGAGGTCAGAAGTAGAGAGCATCATCTGGGAACTGTAGTGGAGTAGATGAGACTTAAAAGATAGGTCAAAGCCAAATTTGGGTGCATTTTGCTGTTCAGACTTTCTAGGGAGAAAATGGACCCAACTAGAGTGGGTCTGGTAGTGCAGAGAGGATTTATAGGTGAGAAGGGTTTTGAAGGCAAGAAAATGAGGTGGAAATATTCTTAGGATGAATTGCTACCTTCCTTGGTCACTTACCATTGAATAGGACATGAGTTTATCAAGGAAACCTTTGGAAGACATTCTTATGGGAAAAACTACTGAAGAGTAATCTTATTTGTATTTGTATCTATAATATTTATGCTGTAGTAGATGAACAATGGGTGGTTGAATGAATGAATAAATGAATGAGAATCTGAAAATTTTGGGGAGGGGAGGAAGAGGCGAAGGGAGAGGCATTCTAACATAATTTCCTAGCTTCAATCACAGTAGGCTCTGAGATTGATAATATCAATTAATAAAATTAAAAAAATAGAAAAGTAGATCTGAGACATTTTGCCCTTGCAGGGCAGAAAGATAACAGTGAAACATGTCTAACCATCAATTAAAAAGGCAGATTTGGAACTTAAGAAAGAGTGTGGCACATGAGTTAATACTTGTGATTTATTCCCATGAGGGTTATAGTTGAAAACATAGAAGAAAGGGAGTTTTCAGAGAGAATATAGAGAGGAGAAGCCAAAGAAGATACTTTGGGGAATAAAGTATTTGTAATTGTGAAGAAGTGGACACACAGAGCATGAGAGAATGACAATGTTGGTGCAGTTTCATATAAACAGGAGAGAAGTTTTAAGAGTAAGGGAAATTGGTCAGTAATGACAAGTAATTCACAGATGTAAAAAATAAGAACCAAGGAGAACATATGGATATGGTAATAGCAGTTTTTTGACATAACAGTATAATATTTCTTGAAGTTTAAGGAGAGTAGATAATGAAAAAATTAATTACAATTTTTTTTCTTTATTCAGCTTCAATTGGCAGAGAAAGACAAAGAAATAAATGGTCTAACTTCACATTTGGCAAACCTCTCCAGGGAGAAGGTATTGAACCATGCTCTTTAAAAAATGTTTTGTTTGTAATACAGCTTTATGAAGAGACAGTTTTATAGTTCATGTGAGGGTGGTTTTTAAAAAAAATAGTTAATGAATAAAGAAAACACTGTTGAGACTCTTAGATGGAAAATGTTTTTTTGTTAAGTATTTTAAAATATTTTACCTCATAATTTGAGAAAATGCTTACGTGTTGAAACTTAGCTTAGTCTTTATATTTAACAATAAAACAGATTTTACAATGTTCAAATTTAGGAAAATAGTAAAGAAATTTTAAAGTGTATATAATGTATTCATCTGGTTTTCTTTTGTAATAGGAAATGCTTTAGAAGTTGTTAAATGATTTATAGCATGACCTAACATTCAGTCAGAGCATACCTTTGTATTGTAAAAAATGCTTGTTTGTGGTCCTTTTGGGGGGATGTTCCCATTTCCTTTTAGAAGTCTATGAAGATAAAACTTTTTATAATACTACAATATTGTTTTCTCAACCCCTCGCACCCCACTCCCACTGTGTTACATTTGCACACTGTGTGCAAAAGTAGTGGTGGGAAACTGCTGACATACTAATTTATGCCAAGGCAGTAGCATTAATAGTTACTGTAGTCATCCCAACCATGCATTCACAGTTTAAAAAAAAAAAGCTGCTTTCATTTTAAGATGATGAAATAATAAAATAGTTTTATTAAAGTTTGATCCTGGGGTATACATCTTTTTAATATTCTGTGTGATGAAATGGGAAGTACCCCCAAAGCACTTCTGTTGCCTAATGAAGTACAATGGTTATTTTAAGGTAAAGCACTTGGGCAGTTGCTGGAGTTATAGGCTGAACTAGCCTCCTTTTCATGGCATATTATTTCTATTTTAAAGAATAACTAATAGAATTTGTTTTTTCAGACTAGGGTATATGGCAGACATTACTTGAAAAGAAATGAGTGAGCCTGTTACTTTAAGGAAAAAAAATTGATAGTATTTGTGTCAATGATAAAGTTCAATCTTTTGAGCAAAACTAGAATTTTGGGAACCTTATATCTGCTATTATAAGCTCGATACTTCCCAAGGCTTACAGACTTTTCTGATGAGATTGGTAATATTAAAACTCTGAGGTTAAATAACTATTTAGTAAAATGTGTCAGCATTTGGAAGATCTTCATAATTCAGTGAACCAATCTATAGTTTAAGTGACCAATGATAATATTCCAAAATGGTACGTGGTAAAAAATACCAACAAAACACCACTCAAAAGTGCTAGATAGACCTCCAGGTTGGATGACATGACTGTGATAGGTGCAAAATTATGACTTTTCAAATCCATCACTTTCCTCCCTACATGTCCCTTGGCATTCCATAATGAGGAAGAACCTTCCTTTGCCCTCATTTATGTTCCAGCAACAGTTCTCTGACATCAGTCAACTGGATGGACTACAATTCAGTTCATCTTGGACACCAACTATTCAAGTTATTGCAGACCCAGTTAAGGGTTCAGCCCCACTTGCTCCCTGCTCCCCCTTCGATATTTTGCTAGAATGAATCACAGAACTCGGGAAAATACTACTTATGATTATTACACTTTATTATAAAGTTGTATTCTAAAGGGCACAACTCAGAAACAGCCAAATGGAAGAGATGCATGGGGCAAGGTGAGGATGGAGAGCTGCAGAGCTTTCATGCTCTCTCCAGGCATGTGGCACTCTTAGCACAATGATGTGTTCATCAACTGGAAGCTCCCTAAACCTAGTGTAAATGCTTTTAATATGGCATCTCAGTATACAAGTGTGATTAAATTGTTGGCAAAATAATTTAACTCAGTCTTCACCCTCCCTCCCATCCCTGGTGAGTGCTAAAATTTCTAGCTCTCTGTAATCATGTGCTTAGTCCTTCTGGTGACCAGCCCCTCCCATGAATCTATCTGAGGGTCCACCAGTAGTCATCTTGTTTGCATGAATTCAAGATGGTCTAAGTTTAAAAGGACTTGTTATGAACAAGACACTCCTATGATTTAGTAAATTCCAAGAGTTTTAGGACTTGTGCCAGGAATTGGAGACAAAAACCAAATCGATTTTTTTATATCACAAAGTCTGTATATGTATGTAAGTATATATGTCTTTTTAATTTTTTTTTGAGGGCCCATGTCTATCCATCTCTGTCTATCTGCATACCTACCTTCCTGCTTTCCTACCTGATAGATAATCATCAGTATAAACTCTTTTTAGTCAGTGGATTAGAATTTGTTACTGTTCTTAATTTGATGTTCCATAGTCCTAGATTTGGTTAGGGAGAGCACCTTCAAATTGTTTTCTGATATGTCTAGGTATCAAAAGAATGCTTTTGGTTTTTTGAGCACTTCATTTCTTTACAGCACTGTAAGATAGTCTAGCTCCTCTTGTACATTTCTTACCTCATCTTTGGATTGGCCATTGTTTTATAAGGAAAAAGCTCTGGTCTCATTCTGAAAGCAGTTATTTCCTCAAGGAGGTGTGATTCCTTACTAATGAGAAATGGTACTTAGAAATCAAAACAGTGGCCTAGGTGTGCACATTTTTACTGGTTTTTAGATTGCTTCTAGATTCTTTCAGTGGACAGAAGTAGGAAACATTTACATTTTAGATAAGAGTTTTAGTTCAGGTTCACAGGGTTCTTCCTTGCCTTCCTCGATTGCTATTTGTACACCTTGTCCACAGTGAGAATCCTGGCACTGAACAATGTCAACATATCTATTTATTTGCTAAATCCAGTAATCCATGTAAAATAGTTTCAGAATTGCTCGCACCATACCACTATGAGAAGGAAACCTACTAAAAATAGAATTCAAGATTGTTTGCAGTTTTTTGTTTTTGTCCACTAGGCTCTCAGTATATTGTGTTCATGTGTTACTTGGCATTAGTTTTCTCTCCCCCTCCCTCTTCTTTCTCCCTCTCTTTCACTTTCAGTGTGTGGTAACACAAAATAGCAAGTGGGTTAAAAAAAGACTGCTGTAATTAAACTGTGGATTAAAGATAATTAAAGCAATAGGAACACAAATGAAGAGTAAGAAAATTTTTATTTCTGGTATAAGTTTTGGTCAGCTGTATTATAAATTTAAAATGATGATCAAATCAGATGTGATAAGTTGGATACATATATTCAAATGCTTAGGACAGCTTTTTGAAATACGTATTTACTTTTGTTACCAGCATTCGGGTTCTTGGGTTCCCCAAGAGAGAAATCAAAAGGAGGTCCTAGAGAAATTTCCAAACAGATTTATTAAGATTATTCTCAAGTACAAGGGTGGCAGCACAGAAGAAAGGAAGGCTCTGAACTGGTTCCGTGTGGCTACTTTTATAAGCTGGGGACAATGCAGGCTTTCATGAAAAGACGGGCTTGTGGAATTTTCCATGTTAGGGTAGGAGAAGCAAGCAGTTGGAAGATAAAATTCTGCCATTATTTTTGAGCAGGGAGTGGAGGGGTGGTGACATTCTTGTGGTTGGCTTATCTGTGTTTCTTCTGGCCATCTGGTGTCCTTGGGATCCCAGGTGCAGGTCTCTGCTGTCTCACTTCCATGATTGTTAATAAGAAACCTAACTTTTAAGTATATATTGTGCTTAGAGATAATACTAGAAGCAATAACGATACTTTATTTTTATACATTTTACATATCCTATATAATAAAAGGCTAATATGCAAATCGACCAAATGGTGGAACCACCAGTGGCTATGACATGCACTGACCACCAGGGGGCAGACGCTCAATGCAGGAGCTGCCCCCTGGTGGTCAGTGTGCTCCCACAGTGGGAGCGCTGCTCAGCCAGAAGCCAGGCTCATGGCTGGGGAGCGCAGCAGTGGTGGCAGGAGCCTCTTCTGTCTCCATGGCAGTGCTAAGGACCCCTTGGGAGATGTCCGACTGCAGGCTTAGGCCGGCTCCCCACGGGCCTAAGCTGGCAGTTGGACATCCCCCGAGGGGTCCCAGACTGCGAGAGGGCACAGGCCAGGCTGAGGGGACTCCCTCCCCCCCACCCCCCAGTGCACGAATGTCGTTCACTGGGCCTCTAGTATATTTCATATATAAAAATATATATAAAATATAAGATACATTTTACATATTTATATATGTATTTTTAAAGTTTCATACATGATTTTGAAAGAGAGACAGTCCTGAATGATTATAACCATTTATAAATTTTGTTGTGATATAAATGGCTAAAATCACACATGGAAAGTAATATGATGATTGTATTAACCAAATGGTGTAACAGATTGCCCAAAAACTTAGTAGCTTCAAACAGAGACTTTCAGTCTTTTTCATCTCATGGCAGACATACATAAACTAATTACTAAAAATCATGTGGCACACCAAAAGAACATATTTTTTGCTGATTTGACAACAAAATAGGTATAATTTTTCACATCGGATGGCAATTGTTGTGTTGGCTGTTATTTTTTTACTAGAGGCCCGGTGCACAACATTCATGCACTAGGCATGGGAGCGGGGTGGCCCTCAGCCCAGCCTGTGCCCTCTCACAGTCAGGGACCCCTCGGAGGATGTCTGCCTGCCGCGGAGGTGGGAGAGGCTGCTGTCATCACTGCTGCGCTCACCAGCCATGAGCCGCTGGCAGGCCCGGCTTCTGGCTGAGCGACGCTCCCCCTGTGGGAGCACATTGACCACCAGTGGGCAGCTCCTGCATTGAGCGTCTTCCCCGGTGGTCAGTGCGCGTCATAGCAACTGGTTGTTCCTTGGTTCGGTTGATTTGCGTTTTAGCCTTTTATTATATAGGATATAGGATTTGACAGTATAAGGGGAAAAGTCAGTGCCCTTGACTAGATAGTCAAGTATTGCATGTTTTAAAAATTCTTGCAGCACACCAGTTGAAAATTGCTGGCTTAAAACATTTGTAATCTCACTTTCTGTTAGTGTGGCTTATCTGGGTCCTCTGGCTTTAGATCTCACCCAAGACTGCAATACTCAGGGTATCAGTTGGGACTCAGTCATCTCACAGGTATAGATCTACTTCCGCACTTACTGAAATGATTGTTGTCAGGATTAAGTTACTTGGGGATTGGACTGGGGGCCACATGTCCTACACTGCCATCTTCCATGCCTCTGTTTTTGACTCAGGTAAAAAGTTGTATAAACCATGGGCAGTGTAACCTTTAAAAATGTAAGGCTGACCACTCCTAATGGCCTTCCCAATCAATTAGAATACAGGCCAAAATTTATAACATAGCCTCTATATTTTATATGACTGGCTTCCATTTATCTCTAGTTCCACCATAAGCCATAATTTCTGTTCACTATCTTC